>NW_003852403.1:27471419-27526540 GCF_000181295.1 Otolemur garnettii
GGTACAGTGTACTGTTTCTGTATACAATTTTAAATACTTTCATCCAACTGGTTAACATAGCCCTCATGTCTTTTTCTTAGTTATTGCGTTAAGACATTTATATTCTAGAATTAGAGAGATTCATATGTACCCTTACAGGATGAACCATAGGCATGATCCCACCAATCACCCTCCCTCCACCCACCTCTACC
Source organism: Otolemur garnettii (assembly GCF_000181295.1). Taxonomy (NCBI): domain Eukaryota; kingdom Metazoa; phylum Chordata; class Mammalia; order Primates; family Galagidae; genus Otolemur; species Otolemur garnettii. The sequence goes on from NW_003852403.1 coordinate 27,471,611, forward strand.
CTTCCTTCCCCTCCCCTCCATTTCCTCATATTTCTGGGCTATAATTGGGTTATAGCTTTCCTATGAAAGCTATAAATTAGTTTCATAGTAGGTTTGAGTACATTGGATACTTTTTCTTTCATTCTTGGAATACTTTGCTAAGAAGATTTTCCAGCTCCATCCATGTAAACACGAAGGAGGTAAAGTCTCCATCTTTTTTAATGGCTGCATAGTATTCCATGGTGTACATATAACACAATTTGTTGATCCATTCGTGGATTGATGGGCTCTTAGGCTTATTCCATGACCTAGCAATTATGAATTGGGCTACAGTGAACATTCTGATACAAATATCTTTATTGTAGTGTGATTTTTGGTCTTTTGGATGTATACCCAATAGAGGAATTATAGGATCAAATGGCAGATCTATTTTTAGTTATAGTTTAAAGCAGAGGTTTGGTTTCAGGATGCCTCCAGGAATAGGAATACTCCCCTCTGCTTCCTGGAATTAACAAGTGAGCAAGTGTCCACTAGGGGGCATTTTTAGCGATTGTTGCCTGGTAGAAGCCAGATTTCTAGATTCCATGGACCAGTCTTAGACTGTCAGACGGTCAGATCAATGCTTTTAGCATTAATTGTTCATCTCTTTTATATTTGTTCAACTTCTGTGTCAGTTTGGACCTAACTGTGTCATTTTAATATTGTATTAATTCCTAAAAATTCCTGGTTATGCTGACACAATAGTAACTAGTTATACTTGTTATCCTTGAGAGTTTTACTTTTCTCTTTGGATCTTAGCTACACTCTTAGCTCCTCAGTTTGTAATCACCATTAAATAAAACCAAAGATTTATTCTATGGTCCTAAAGTTAGCTTTTAAGGTTGACAACCTCTTGATGTGGGTGAACAGCAAGGATTTATTGAGTCTATAATTCTGGCCTCTCAAAAAATATCAGGAGTCCTTTAACAAGCATTTCCAAAGAGACTAGACTAGTACTTCTCTTGTTATTGTAATTGAAATTTCTTTAATTGCATAAAGTCTTATGAAAAGAGCAATAAAGGTCTTTTGCATGTAAAAGACTTAACACATTTATTTTTCTCCCAGAATGATTGAGCTAAAATTTGCTAGCAGTGAGAATTTAATGGCCAATTATTCTGAGCAATTATCTTTTATTTTCCTTTCTGCCCAGATTCTACAAGTTAGTATGACAAGAAAAATCATTTGCTTCTGTTTATTTGTGTCTTTTTTTTTTTCTTTTGTGGAAGACAGGTTCTATTTCTTTCTTTTATTACCCTTTGTTCATGAAGGCTATAATATTGAAGTGTAAATTAATAGTTTGATTTGCATGAGGATTTTTGTTTTGTTCTGTTTTTTGCAGTTATATAATACCAGTGTTAATTCACTGTTAAAATTCAGGATACTTAAGAAAGTTACTAAAAGAATATATTGGCACATAAGACCCAACTGCACAGATTGGTTACTTAAAAGAATTAATTAAACATAGCCCAGAACATGATCTTGAGGAATTAGACTTGGAGTCAGGGACTTACCTTCAGAGTTTCAGCAAGGTACAAAGAGAATTCTCTCTTGTTAGAGTATAAACAAGGTCGTTATGGGAGTAACAAATTTCATAGAGCTTGAATTTGTTGCATGACAAATTCAACAAATTCTTAGATTCACTAACCTGTGAGTCTCAGAGCAATGATAAAAAGGGAGAAGAAAAGCACGCAGGTCCACCTGGGTACAGTGAGAGGAATTCCTTTCAGAGTTTGCTAAAGTCTGCCTAGATGAGATTAAAATTACACATGGTTTGGGGGCTTACTTATGATGTCATATGTGGGTAATTTTATAAAAATGGAAATCATTGTTTATAATTTGTGTAAGATTTGAAATGATCTGTGCAGCAGTAAGAGCATGATATTGGTTTACAATCATTATTATACACAATGCCTCATGCTCAGCTCTTCACCAATCCCATGAGGTAGATGCTCTGAACAAAATGGATAGTAAAGGACAAGTGACAGGACCAGAATTCAATCCTAGGTCTGTAAGCACAAGCAGTTTTCTCACCTGGTGCTACTCTTTCTATATGAACTTTCCCCACACATTCACAGTAGCCATAATCTGTGGCCTTGTTTGAACTCTATGACTCTTGTTTATATGAATGTTAACAGTTTAGACCTCAGTTGCATATCCAAGAATGAGGATTTAATGGTTGTTGGCATTGGAGTAGAGAGGAAATGGCCATAGGGATAAGAAAAACATGTTTTTAATCATATATTGGATTCAAAAAGGGTAACTCATGAGAAGAGAAAAGTTGCCTGTTATGCTATCCTGAATAAGGCCCTTTATGATGATAGTAAATTATATAGACAGGCTGTCTTTATTGCTCCCTTGGAAGGATTCCTACCTCTAGGCAAACACATGCTGCCAGAATGGTTGTAGCAGGGAGTGTTAGGCAGAAAGGAAAAGCCATCTCCTCAGAGAGGAATCCAATGCCAGATAGACTACCCAGAGAATTAATTAAACCTGCATGTGACTGACAGAAGAGAGCCAAAGCCTGCCTAGGAAGAAGGTACAGGACCAAACCAGTAACATAGAGAACTGCTTTGAGATACCAGGTATTTGGATGCTGGGGTATTTGGGCCCTAACTGCCCGTTCTTGGGGACTGCTTTAATCATTTAGGCATTTGACAAGAATACTGAGTTTTCCACTGAAATAAAGGTCATGCAAATAAAATGTACCTTAGAGTCCATCTCTAGGATTTGTCCAGTCCAGATCAGTGCTGTCGTGGACGATAATTATAGCAGGAGGATTTTAATCTTTAAAACCAACAGGATATTTTATAAAAATCTCTGTGAGATATTTGGGAATGAGTAGTCATTATGTAATTCTTTTAAAAAAGGCTAATTCATTGTATTATTGTACTAACACAAAGCAACAAACAGGTGAATGGCCATACTTTGCCAAGGACACTACTCAGGTTTGGCATCATGTAAGATCTGTTGTCTCTGATTATCTCTATCAGAACCAAAAATATTTTATTATGCTAGAGAATGAGACTATTTTTAAGCTTTTTAAAACTATGAAATAAACCACATACACATAATAGTATATAAAATGAATTTACATGTTAACAAATAATTATATTGGCCAAAAAAAAATAATAACCTTTCCAACATCCTGTATGTTTTCTACTCATGGTAAGTACCCGCTCTCATATGATAGAAATAATCACTGTATTGAATTTGCTTTACTTTATGGTTTTAGTAAATATATAATCTAAAAAGGATAACTTAGTTTTGCTTTTTAAAAACTGTATATAACAATAAAACATACCTAAACAAGTTATCTTCTATATGCATGGTTTCTTTCACTCAGTATTGCCTATAAGATTTGGGAAAGAACACAGTCATATGAATGGCAAAACGTAACTATAGTCCATATAGTAGAAGGGAAGAGGAGAGAGAGGGGTGGGGAGAGGAGATATGGGAGAAGGGAGGGTATTCGAGGGGACCTCCCTAATGTGCATGACACAATGGTACATTTCAAAACTATTAAGAAATGAGTATAATTGTGATGGATGTGTTACTTGGTTCAATGTAAGCATTTCACATTGTATATCGAAGCAGTACCCTGAACCCCATAAATGTATCAATGTACAAAGTTATGATTTAATAAAAAATAATTAATTAAAAAAAAGATTTGGGAAAGATAGTAAGAAGGTTACTATGGGCGTGGGTTACATTACTGGGAATTCAAACTGAAGTGTGGGGTTGAAAAGCCAAGCTATCAACTAAGGTATCAATTTATAAAAGTAAATTTTTGGAGGAGAATAGAACTCTGTATTACACATATCTCATTTTTTATAAGCTGTTGTGAATCCTACTGCAATGATGGCAGAATCTATATTTATGAATACAATGGGGATAGCCTGTCTCCTGAATTTCAGTGTAGTGGACTTTCAGTTGAAAGAATGGAATTAAATTTTTTCAGATTCCAAAGGTATTTCCTCATTTACCCTTCTTATTTTCTGCTGTTCATTTGTAAGTGCACTTGCTTGAATAAAGTACCAAATGTTCTGGACATACCCACTGTCAGATTCATCAAGAGTCCTTTTAGTACCATTAAGACCTACCCAAAAAATAAGCCCTAGCAGGATTTCTATGCATTTGTTAAATATAAGCCCTACCCTTGATAATAAGACCTAGTGATGGGTGTGGCTATGTAGCATATCTGCATAGCCATGCCATGCATTTTGGTGCAGAGAGAAGACATCCCCTGAAAATAAGCCCTAGTGTGTCTTCTTGAGATAAAATAAATATAAGACAGTGTCTTATTTTCAAGGAAACACGGTAGCTATCAGGAGACATAAAAAAATGTTGTATACGTGATACTTGTGTGTGTAACCCAAGTTTGTCTTGACCTCTCCAGCTTAAGCATATGAAGGCATCATAGTATTAGTAATACTTTAATTCACCTAACACTTACTTTTATGTTTTTATTCAAGACTTCTATCCACCATAGGATTATCTCCATATCTCAAGAAGCCTCAAGTATTTTCAAAGGCTTCTTAAATCCTCACAAAAAAATTCTCCTGCTACTGAGCATTAGCAACTTTGTATTGCCTTCTACCTAGCATTCTCACATTGCTGTCTTGTTCATTGGATGGCAATCTTATATCACAAATCTGATGTAATACATTCCTCAAGATGATAAAACTCTATGGCCTTCTATTGTAAAGTGAGTTCTAGCTTCCTTTCAATTTACTGAGTATTAGTCAACAACCATTATCATCATCTTATGGCTTAACATTTTACAAAATATTTAGTGAATGAGCTCTTTCAGCTTTCATTTAAAGATTTCCTGTGATTTGTAAGACCAAATCTATTAGGAGCTGGTCTATTTTGAAGAAAAATAATAGTGCCTCAAACAAAGCTGGACTCAGTCAGAATTGACTCTCTCCTCTGATGATGAAAACTTCCTAACTTAATCAATTAAGATGTGTTCTTTGCTGAGCCATAGAGATTTCTCAGACAACTCCTTACTCTTCTTAGAAGTTTGACAAGTACTTTACAAATGACTGAACACAGTGGCTGAAAGATAAGCTCAAGATGGATGTCCAAACAGTTGCTTGTGAGTCCACTATTGAAATTCAGGAGAGATTCTATAATATAGTTGCCATAGTTACTAGTAATGTCTTCCCATTTAGTTTCCTCCCTGTTTGTGTGAGGTCATTTCTAACTTTATTGAAATAATGGCAAAAATCAGGATGCAAAGTAGACTAAGGGATAGGTAAGTGGCCTACTCCCCAGATAGAACACATCATTGGATAGGCTAAGTAGTCAGTATGTATAAACATATTCTATTTTCACAACTATGCTGACCCAGTAATATTAGAATAAAATATTCTTCTATGTTATTGACATAAACATTTTGCTAATAGCCATGTATTTTAGAAATGGACAGTACAATGGAAATAAGCACTGAGTTTGGAGTACAGAAACTTGATTTTGAGTCCCAGCTCTGCCATTGACTCTCTGTTGCCGCAACCCCTATGGCCACAGTCTCAGTGGCCACATGAAGGAACCAGGCATGACACGGATTAGAATTACAAGTTTGCGGGTGTCGGGCTAACCTTGAATACAGGGTAGCCTGAGCCCCCCTCTGCAACAGCTATTTATTAAAGTTATAGACAACAGGTGTGGAGAGTTGAGATAATTATATACGGGGGGATGCATGCGTAAGGATTGCCATGTGCTCATTCCTCATGTGTTCTTTCCCCATAACCTCCATGAATAAGTACCAACCATCAATGTTTAACACATGCTTGCTAAGGAGTGATCACTTTTATCTCATTCTGGAACAGTGAGTTACTTGGGGGATTGCCCCTAAATCACAAAACATCTCTAGGCCTGGCAGGAGACTGTCCTGTTCTCAGCATTTCCCTTTAATGTGATAATCAGTAACTGTCCTTTCAAGCATGATGTCCATTCCTTTACACTCTGTGACACTGTGGGCTGTGTTTTTCTCTTCTCCTTCCCAAAATATAGAAGCTTGGTATAAGAGATAGGTAAGGTTTTATACATTTGTCACATTCTCTGAAACCCCCATTTCATATGGCAATCCATCCTCCTGAATATTTACTTAGAACAATCATCTGAAGGAGAATAAAAAACTTTCTTTGATTTTTAGTAACAATTAAAGTATTTAATTAATGTAAGGGACACTGGGTTTTGCCCAGAAAATGTTATCTTTTGAAATAAGATTGTATATGTTGAAGGATACTGGAAATTAGTGCAGTCTAATTCCATGCATTGATACAAGCAACGTTAGTTCATGACATATTATGAAAGTTAGGAGAGGAAGAACAAAGTGGCTTTTTCAAATTAGATACATAGCTGAAATTCAAATCATTTGATATGCATTTTCAGAAGGAAACAAGTCAGAAAGGAACATGAAGCAAACAATGGGATGAGAAAAGCATTCTTTAACTTTGTTAGAGAATAAGCTTTGGCTTACTTTAACTTCCCTTGGATTTGACATGGAAAAGTGGCTTCTAAAAATAATTCTTTCAGACAAATCTTTTACAATTTGTAATTACTGAGTTGGAATTAATGTCTATAACACTGAGTTTTTTTAAATGGCCAGACATCCTTAGTAGCTGACTGACCTAAGACTGATCACATTTAGTTATGTAATTCTATACCACTGGTCCAAACGCTCCTGCTCTTGTAAAATAAGTACTTCACTTGGGTAAAATAGGATAATCTATTTCTGATTTCCTGAAGTAACCACTTTGTTGCAATTTTCTAGAAAATTAAGGTAAAATGCTGCTTAAGTCTAACAATGATGATTTGAAACTTGGCTTCACCTAGCCAAATTAAATGAAATGGAAAAGCATAATTGCTAACTAAATTTTGACTCATATTTATTGGGTCTGAAATCACTCAAGATAACAATAATAAACACTATCACAAATACAGGTGCATCTGAAGAATATTAGCTTTTTATTAGGTCTCTGTAATAATTTACCATCTGATATATAGGTATATTAAGAGTGACGGCCATATTTGTTTCATGCTTCCTTAAAAAAAGTTATTTCTGAATTTAGGGAAATGAATGTTTTACATGCACAGTCATTATAATTCCATATTTCCCTGTAAGATTATCCATCAACTAAAAAATTAATTTTGGGAAAGAATTTTTTCCCCAAGATTCTCATTCTGAATTCCAAATTTTAAGATTTAGGGGGAAGTTTAATAATTAGCATATAAACTAACTCATTTTAGGTATGAAAATAAAAGGACAAAGGGATAAGTGAATTTCCTAAGGTTGTAAACCTAAGTTTTCAGACCCATAAAAATATATCTACACTTAAAAGAAGTATAGCATCAGTCATAGTTTAGATGATCTGGTTTTTGAACAAGATTATTCTGATGTTGTATTTCCCCCAGCCAGGCCTTTATTTAACATTGGTTAATCATCTCCTATTCCCTGTTCATCATTCCTGTGATTTCTTTTCTGTTCCTGAAGCTACATGATTTAAGATACAAAATTTAGATTCATCTATCTTAAATTGCTTTACTAACTACTTCTGTGGTTTTGGTCAAGTTACTTAATTTCTCTAGGCTTTATTTTCTTCTTTGTATAATGTAAATAGTTGATTTAAATAGATCTACTACATATATTTATCAAATAAATTAATAACAAATTAACTATAATAAATTATTATGTCAAAGCATTTAGCAAAGAGCCTGGAAAATGATGCATATTAAACAATTAAATGGTATTGTGATCATAATTATCAATCATCATCACAGATTTTTTATGTATGTAGTAGATCCAACTAAATCTACCACAGAATTTGGTACTTTTGAAACATGAATTTAAAAATTCTATACATGTCAGTATAGCTGATGGCAATTTGGGAGTCTTTGATGATTCTTACTTTTTTCTAAACCTTTGCCTTCTACTTTGATAGCTAATCAAATGGACAAATATTGGCTATATTTATTCCTGCATTTCTAGTATCTACTATTCATCTATTCATCTTTTTCCATCTCCATTTTGACAATTATAATCCACAGTTAGTTAGCTATATTTATATTTTTCTAAAATTTCCTAATTTCTCTATTGGTCTCTTATTTTATCCACTCAAATAATTTTCCATACAATTCTGGAGATATGTATCAAAAATTGAGCTGTGATGCTATCACTTTTCCTGGTTGATACCATCCAATAATCTCCCTTTGCTTATGAACTATAGTCCACTTTCCCTGAAATGATGCATAACCTAGTTTTCAATAATGGACTTATATTTTACATTATAATAAACTATTTTTAGTTTAATGAACACTCTATATCCATCCATGCCTCTGTGACACTGTTGCTTTTTCCTGTGATGGCTTTTCTTTTTTTTTTAATCTGGCAAATGCATTTCATCCATCAATATCTTGTTCAGATGATACCCTCTCTGTGCCAAACAAAAGTAAAAATTAGCAGGTATTACCTAGTTCATAGGTGTTATTTATACCTCTTACATGTTACCCTTAGTTTTCTAATATATTTTATCACTATCACCTTTATATATTATGCAATTATATATTATTATATTATGCCATCATACTGTACTTATGTACAAATCTGTCTTCTTTATTATTAAAGAAAAATTATTCTGACACTTGTTGAAATGATAAGGAAAACTATTCTATACTATTGCAATAAATATTGATTCTATTGCAATAGAAAAAGGAGATTGAGCTCAAGTTTGAATGCAACAAAGAGAGCTGGGGATTTATAGTAAATGAGCAGAATCAAAGGGTCAGATGATTGATTATTACTAAGAGAAGACATTAAAGGTCAGTCTATTCTTATAAAATTAACTGAAGAGGAATCTTGCTGAAGGTCAAGCAGAAGGAGATCAAGTGTGGGACATGGGAAATTTGTTCAGATAAGATATTGAAGGTGCTATATCAAGGGTGGTAAATTCTAAATAAACTGGCTTAGCAGATTTCTTGGTAACACTGGCTGCACTGGCTGAAATAGAATAGTTCACTATAACCTCAAACCCTGGGCTCAATTGATTCTCCCTTGTGAGTCTCTTAAGTAACTAAGATTTCAGTAAATAAGCTGCTCAGCTCAGCTCATGTGGTAAGTTCTCTGTGCTCAGCTTTTTCTTTTTCTTTTTTTTCTTTTTTATTTTTTTAGTGAAGAGAGGGTCTTACTATGTTACCCAGGCTAGTCTTGAACTTCTGGCCTCAAACAATGCTCCCACCATGGCCTCCCAAAGTGCTGAGACTATAGGCATGAGTTTATGCCCCATTTATTACCTTTTCTCTGTTTCCTTTTACCTTTTTTCTTGTTTTACTTTAGGTTAATCAATGACCTTAATATTATTAAATTAAATTATCTAATTAATTTTTTATCTCTTTCTCTTTAAAAATATTTTTAGTTTTTCCTCTATAGTTAGTAAGATATCCTAACTTATTAAAGGTGACATAAATTACTACTTTTAATATATCTCAGATTGTCAAAGGCTCTCACAATATTTTAAATGAATTCACCACTATTTCACTCATTTATCATTTTTGTGTTTAAATTCCACATGTACTTGAAGCCTCACAAGGCATTATAATTTTACATAATCAGTTTTATTTAAACACTTACATAAAAACAGTATTATCTGTAATATTTATCTATCTTTTGTTTTTTATTACTTTCTACATTTCTGTATTTCTGTCTTGTATAATTTTCCTTTGCCTGAACAATTCCATTTAGCATTTTTCTTAGAGATAGAACACTGACAGTGAAGTCATTCACTGCATGTCTTTCTGAATGTATCTTTAAAATTTTTATAAAAATCTTAATATTTTAAAAAATACAGACAGATCTAAAAACTGACTTTTTATGTGTTCCTTAACTTCACATCTATTATTGAGATAAAATGAACAATGCTAAGATATGAACTAGTGATATTAACTTTTTTTCCCAGAAAAGGAGTCTATGAGTTCTTTCATAGAAGAGCCCTTTAGATGACAATGGGGTGTGTCAGTAGCTCCTAAATACTAGGTATATCTGAGTGTTTACGTGCATTCAATATCTTTTTTTTCTTTTATTAAATGATAGCTGTGTACCTTAATGTAATCATGGGGTACATTGTGGTGTTTTCATATACAATTGAAATATTTTCATCAAACTGGTTAACATAGCCTTTATGTCATTTTCTTAGTTATTGTGTTAAAATGTTTATATTCTACTTTTAGAAAGATTCACTTGTAACCTTGAAAGATAAACCATAGAGGTGATGCTTCCAATCACCCTCCCTCCACCCATCCACCCCCCCTCCATATTCTTAGGCTATAATTAGGTTATAGCTTTCATATGAAAGCTATAAATTAGTTTATAAATAGAGCTGTGTACTTTAGATACTTTTTCTTAGTTTTAAATAGAGCTGTGTACATTAGATACTTTTTCTTCCATTCTTGTGATACTTTCATAAGAAGAACGTTTCCCAGCTCCATCCATGTAAACATGAGGGAGGTAAAGTCTCTATCTTTCTTTATGACTGCATAGTATTCCATGGTATACATCTACCACAGTTTGTTGATCCATTCGTGGATCAATGGGCACTTGAGCTTCTTGCCAGGTCATGGAAGAAGCCCATGCATTCAATTTCATGCTAAAGTTATTCTTGTTTTCCTTTCAGGACATTACAGATTTTCCAACGTTGCCAGTATTGCATAGTTTGTGGTAAGAAATATGTTGTAGGGCAGTGCCTGTGGCTCAAAGGAGTAGGGTGTCAGCCCTATATACTGGAGGTGGTGGGTTAAAACCCAGCCCTGGCCAAAAATTGCACACACACACACACACACACAATATATATATATATATATATATATATTATACATATACTATATATATATTTACTATATATATATATATAGTAAATGCTTATCCTTTTAAATAATTTTTCCTTTTTCTTTTTAAGGTAGAATGTAAAAGTATGGAATTAGAAAGTATACAATGTATTATGTAGCAGGAGTGGTTGATTCTTTATAGTCTATTTTAGGGGTATTTTTTAGAGTGTGAAAAATTGTGTTTGGGAGTATTTTGGGACAGTAGGCATTTTTGGTGAAGCTTATTACTTCTGCTGTATTACCAAAAAGAAAAAAAAATTTTTTTCATTCAGTTGTTCTTTATTTAACCTAGCAATATATTTAGGAGATTTTCCACAAATCATTAATGAAGTCCTTACTAAATATTCTTTCATGTTATTTGTTTTGTGGATATAGCTGAGCAGTAAGTGTTACCTATCACAGGTACTAAAGTTTATTTTGTAACTACCTCTGATGAGTTCAGTGCTAAGAGATTTAAATCTTGAAATTACCAAATGGGGATTAATAATCTAATTTTAAAAATAAAATTGAGACTTAAAAAAATTTACTATTAGGCTGGTACCCAGGAAGTGGTATAATATTTGAACCTAAAGTCAGTGCCACTACAGAATCCATCATTATGTATGTATTAGGTTATTAAGTATAAAATGTCTGATTTTGTGAAGTACTAAGTGACAGTTGCTATCTTGGACATTCTACTTTCACACTTATTGTTTTATTTTTATTGTGAAGTTACATCCTAATTTTTTCAAACACATGTTTTGGCTTGTGATTATCTTACAAAAAAAAATTGGAGTAATTTTTGTGAGACCATGGAATGAGACAAACTTTCATGATATTTTCTAATATGAGTTCCACTGTGGAGAACCAGTGCAGCACTGACAGCTCCAAATATCAACAGAGTGTCTGGGAAGGATGTGACTAATGAACGCACAGTACATCAATGGTTTGAGAAGTTTCATTCTGGTTATTTTAATCATAAAAATGAGCCACATGGGCAACCTGAGACCAAAATGGATAATGATGAGCTGAAAGCTATAGTGGAAGAGAATTAATCTCAATCTATGCATGAGTTACCAGCAACATTTGATGCTACTATTTCAACATTACTGGACCATTTGAAATAAATTGGCAAAGTAAAGAAGCTAGCTAGATGTATGCCTCATGAATTAAATGAGCATCAAAAGAGAAATCATCTCCAACCTTGCCTTTCTTCCATGACATAAAAGTTAACTCTTTTTACATCATATTGTTATGTGTGATAACAAATTGATTCTTCTTGACAATTGAAAGCATTTATCACAATAATCAGAGACAGATTAAGTGCTGTAACAGTCCAAAATTGAATACTCATTAAAACAAGCTAATGGTGTCTGATGATCCAGCACTGGTACTGTCCACTTCAGTTTCATAAAACTTGGTCAGTTGATTACAGGGGATGTCTACTGCAACCAGTAGGATAAATGATGAGTATACTTGTGATTAAGCTGCCCAGATTGGTCAATAGAGACAGAGCAATCCTCTTGTAAGGTAATGCTCGACCACATCCTGCACAATCTGCTCAAACTATAGAAGCTGGACTTGGAAACTCTCTGTTGTCCATCGTATTCACTAGACTTTCCATCAACTGATTACCAGTTCCTCCAGGCCTGGGACCACTTCTTGTGAGGAAAAATATTCCATTCTCAACAAGCTGTGGAACGTGCCTTTTGTAATTTCATCACCACTGGCTCTTCAAGTGTCTCTGCTGCGGGCGTAAACAAGCTACATTTGAGATGATAAAACTGAGTTGAGAGTTTAGGTGCATACTTTGATTGATTGCACTTCTTGTTTGAGATATAATAAAATACACTTCTGATTTGAAATTGGACATTTCAGATTTAATTACCTAGTACAATAGGTTGATAATAAATATCTTTTGAGTTGAATAAGTATTATATGTTATGGTAGTATTTTTCAGTTTTCTTTTGGGGGACTATTGTAACTTGGAGCTTACTTGAAAAATACGGAGAGAAAAAAATGCCATGTGGCATATGTGAAATAAAGCTTATTGCAGCTGAAGTCTGGGACTGTTGGGTTTTTTTGTTTGTTTGTTTGTTTGTTTGTTTTTGCGGGGCCTGGGTTTGAACCTGTCACCTCTGGTATATGGGGCCAGTGCCCTACTCCTCTGAACCACAGGTGCCACCCGTGGTGTTTATTTTTTATTAACTTATTTTCTGATACCTATCACAGAGCAAGAGGAAGCTGCCTTCTTCAGAATGTATATATGTTAGTTGGGGATTTTTGTGGAAAAGTTTATGGTATGTTAAATACAACTTTCTACTTGTTGTAAAATAGAGCTTATATTTTGTTACACTCCCTATGATATTTTCAACATTATTAGCATGACTTTGTAGAAATTATGACTGAAACATTACATATTCTTATTGTAAAACAGAGTTTCATTACAAAACAATTAAAACTTGGAGGAGGACATGTTTTATCTTATGTAGCAGAATGTTTGAATGAAGTTGGATGATCATTTCAGAAAACCTAATCATTTTTATGAAATTTGGTCCCAGAATATTTTTGTGACAAATAAAAAGAGTGATTTTTGAGGTTGTTTTGTCATGTCATAAACATCTATAATTTATGTCAAAAGTTATCATAGTGGTGCTATTTCCTCAAAAAGTCTGAGATGTGATATTATTAGTAGTAAGTAATATATTCTGTGTTGGAAGAGAGAAGGAGAGATGTCTGTTGTGTGCCAGATGCTATGCTAAATGCTTTACAACATGCTGTAAATACTGGCTGTTTGATGAGAATTCTGAGGCTTATATAACCTGATTGAGGTAAGAATTATAAAATAAGTACATTATTTATTGATATTATTATGATAGATCTCAATATGTCAGTATACCCTAGGGTTCTAAAATAAATTGAAAGAGTCAAATAAAGAACAGAAATTAGGATGGTTAATTTTAGGTTTCAACTTAATTGGGACATGGGATGCCCATGTATTTGGTCTAACACTATTTTGGGTGTGTTTTGTAGGATGATTCTGGATAAGATTAACATCTGAATCAGTAGGTTGAGTAAAGCCAATTTTCTCCACAATGTGGGTGGGCTTGTTTTAATCAGTTAAAGGTCAGAAGAAAACAGGAAAGCTGATCACCCCTCACGTAAGAGGATACTGACTTTTTCTGACTGCCTTTGAGCTGGGCATCATCCCCTACCCCTATCTCTTGACTTAAAACCAAATATTATTCTTCTTCTAGGTCTTGAGCCTATTGTCCTTTGGACTAAAACTACACCATAGACTCTCCTGGATCTATAGCTTGCCAACTCCAGATCACAGAATGTGTTGGCCTCCATAATTGCTGCCTTAGTCTGTGTGGCTAGAACAAAATATCTGAGACTGAGTTATTTATACATGAAAGATAATTACTTATCATTGTTCAAGTCCAAGGTCAAGATGACAACATTCATTGTCTGCTGAGGGCCTTTTTGCTGCATCCTAATAGAACAGAAGGGGTGAAAGGAACAAAAGGGAATAAATACTGTGTCCTTGGATGGGGAAACAGCAGAAGGGAAAGAACCTACTCCTGCAAGCCCTTTTATGAAGGCCTTAATCCCATTCATGTAAGCACTGCCTTCATGACCTACTTGCCTCCTGAAGTTCTGCTTCTTGACACTGTTATATTGGTAATTGGGTTTCAATGTATGAATTTAGGGGGACACATTCAGACCACAGCAACTGTATAAGCCAATTTCACATCCCACTGGTTCTTACTGGTCTATTTCTCTTAAGACTCTAAATATCAACTTTATATTTCTAAAAATAAAAAAAAAAAAAGTTGAAGGTAGCTTTTAGGGAATTTAATCCGCTATCTAAAAGGTCTTCGGTGAAAAGAAATGGGAAATTACTGCTGCCTGTAATCTATCAGGTCAGCATTATTATATATAATTTTGAATTAAATCACTGCTTAAGAATGGAGTCTGTGATGTTCAAGTGTTTTTATAACCATTTATTTAAGTAGTTTTATTTAATAAATTTTTATATGTTAGGGTACATACAATTCATTTAAATAAACATTTTAAATGGCTGTTCATTGAGATGAAATGTTTTTCCTGATAATTTTGTTTCTCTCTCCACATATATCGTTCTGAATAAGTCACAGCAAAGGACTGCTGCCAACACAAGAGCAATTTGTATTTCATAATAAAATCACATTAGAACCGCTCCTGCTACTAACTATTGATTGCAGCCTGAAGGGTTCACCCCTTCTTTTCTAAGGTGTTTCAACTATTGATTTTTGCCATTAATAAGGCTAAGTTCCACTTTGTGACTCATGCACAACTCCTGAGATAGAAAACTGACAGCTCCTTTCTTCATGATGCTGTTCCTTGGGTTCCCTGAGGCATTATCTAATAATTGCAGAATGATCAAATGCAGAGCAAGTTTGGCTCTTTTTGAATATTTTTATTTCAATAGATGTATTGAATTCACTGCAATGACTATTAAATTAAACCTGAGATATGGAATAAGCCATTTGTTATAGTAGCACATACATTAAGCAAACTAATGAGAGACGCTAGTCTGTAATTGTGTCAGTCAGAATGGTGAGACCATCCTGGAGTTACAAGGAACCTCTAAATCTCAGGGACTAAATAAGAACAAATGCTAATTTCTTGCTCATATTGGCATGCTGTATGCCTCTTCATTTTTCTTATTCTGCAAGAGGACTGATGTAAGAATCATCATCTGAAATGTTGCAGGTCAACAAGATAGAGACTTAAGAACATCATTCTGGTTAATTCTTCCATCTAGAAGTGGTATGTGACATTTTCTGCTCACATTTCTTTGACCATAAGAATATTCATATAAAGCACAAAAATCTTGGTTAATTGCCCTCTAAGATACAATAGTTTTAACATGTATTTTAAACACATTTTAGAGGATCTTTTAATTTAATATTTTAATAATAAAAGTATTGATTATTGTTTTTTGAACAAAAACTCAATAAAGAGAATTTTTTTGTTGTTGTTGAGATAGTCTCATTTTGTCACCCTGAGTGCCATGGTATCATAGCTACAGCAAACTCAAACTCTTGGGCTCAAGAGATCCTCTTGCCTTAGACTCCCAATTAGCTAGGACTACAATTACCCACCATTATGCCTGGCTAGTTTTTCTATTTTTAATACAAATGGGGTCTTACTCTTGCTTACGCTGGGCACAAACTCCTCAGCTCAAGCAATCCACCTGCCTCAGCCTCCCAGAGTGCTAGTATAAGGAGGATTTTAAATAGTTAACCAGTTAATCTAATTGATACATATAAGCATCAAACTAAAACTAATGAGAAGTTTACTCTTGTTTCCATTTCAAATCCCAATGAAAACTTCAGTGTGGAATGGCTGATGGCCTTCGACCTCTTCATGGTTTTATTTTACATTCAGAATATTATTTCCTTTATGCATGGATTCTTCTTTTGTGTTGAGTTGCTTACACTATGTCAAGTCTTTCAGTATTAATTCTAAATATTCCTCCATGTGCATCCAACTTAATTATGAAGGCTTAGCAGCAGAATTTCCATGACTTGCATGTCACTGCTTATAGAAAAGAATTCAGCATTTTCTTTAGTCCAATATACTCTGAGAAATGCTCATTGTGGCCTTCTCTCTTCTTAGTTTGCTTTTCTGGGATTTCTCTCAATTACCTAGATTTTTCTCACAGTATCTCCTCTATATTTAATAACTTTTTTTTTAACTAGAAGAAAGCAGTTTTCATCTTGTGAGCATGACCTCAAAAGCACTCCCCTTCCTTTGCTTGAAAATCTCAGACTCAGGGACAATTGCTAGGTTGCAATAAGAACCACATGCCTGAAGACAAACATGCTAGGTCATATTTGCAAATACTTCACTGAGTGTGGTAAGTAAGCTCAATGTACTACAAAGCCATTGCTATTGGTGTATTGAAATAAATTCTTAAGCTAATCAATTTTCAAACATTATTGAGCATTAGAATTCTCTATGATACTTAAATCATTTTCTTGAGATCCCAGTCCTATTTGAATATATTAAGTAAGATTCTAGAAACTGTCTTTCAATAAAGTTACTTAAGATATCCTCATGACATCAACATCTTTCATCTAGATAATATATGTATTATCTTGAATATAATCTAATTATGGTGTGTATCCTGTTGTAAATGGAGAAACGAAAGCACAAACAAGTTGCAAAACTCAGAAATCAAGATCATAAGAGTCCAATAGAGATAAACCTGAGTTATGATATGGGAGTTGTGTGATCATGGGTGACACCTCCAGTTCCCTCATCTGTGAAAGTAAGAACTTATATGGAAGTTGAAATATTACATTAGTTAATATATGTATGATATTTAGCATATTTCTTGGTATATATTAATTATTCAGTTATTATTCTTTTTTGATGACTTTGCCATTTGTGCTGTTAGACTTCATTTTTCTGGGCCAATTGGCCAAATCTTGCCACTCAAATTCAATAAATTATAGGAGAAAAATGCCATAAATAGAATTATTTTGTTTCATATAACATCTGATGGTTCTTCTCTTGCAGTTCCATTAGTGGCTCTATCTATTATCTTATAGCAGATGGTGTTGGTCCCACATCCAGATTCTCTGTATTAGGCTGGGGTACCCATATCTCAGCTGCTGTGTTCCAAGACTTTATACCTTTCTCCTTTTTGGAGGAGACTACCCCTTAGCTGAAGTAAGTCATTTTTCTTAGAGATATCTATAATCTTAGACTGTGGCCTTGCTCCCCTTTGCCAGTGACTGACAAAGGCTGGAATGTCACACTCCTGCCTTGTTACCTCCAGGAAGGATGCAAGTCCTGCCCGGAGCTATGCCTGGCATCAATCTGAAGTAAAAAATTCTCCAGGAGCTGCATGTTTGCCATATTCCCTCCCTTGTTCTATCCTTTATTCCTTCTCTCCTGAAGGTTTGTTCCAAGGACATCTCCTCACTAAATCACTTACTGGAATCCAATGCTGCCTCTTACCTGACAGGAGGCAGAATTCAGGTGGTGATAGGAGCTCTGGGGAGTGACTATAAATACAGATGGAGCTTTGCTCACCTGCTGCTCACCTCCTGCTGTGTGGCCAGGTTCTTAAGAGGCCATGGACTAGCACTCGTTCCCATGGCCCCAGGGTTTAGGTACTATAAGTTTATATCAGAAAAAAAAAATTCAAACATCTCTCTAGTCCTTCAGCCAAGCCTGCTTGCATAAAATGTATCCCCTGTGAAGAAAGAAATTAGGACTCTTACCTTATAGAAGCTACTACAGACTCAGTGAAGTGATCTGGGGTACTAAAACTTCTATAAGTTAAATTATTTTCCAACAACAGGTGCATACCTAATAGCTAAGAAGATTTGACTGAAATGAGTGTTGCTTGTTTAATAAAATCTTTCTTGTCTTTTGGATTTAATCCCTACAAGGGATACGGTAGTATAGTTCATTGTACATCCTATCTAATTTTCCCTTTATTTATTTATCCAGCAGAAATGCCTGGAGAGAACGGTCTTTGCAGCAAAGCAGACCCAACACCCAAGGCTCTCCATTTTTTCCTGTGCCTCCCCTGTGCTTTGATCTTGGCTCTTTTTATTAGTCTATCAATAATAATAAAATAGCTAATGTTTAGTGACTACTCACCAATGTCTTACATGTTTTATCAAATTTAATGTTTTCAACACCTGTGTGAGGTAAACACAAATTATTATTTTGGAAGGCTGACAACTCCTATGAGAAACAATTAAGGGGAATCTAGTAAACAGAGACAGTCATAAAATCTATTTCTTATTGTAATGTGTGAAATGACTAATATATCAGAGATGAAATGTGTACATCAGCATGGAAGCTGTTATCTGCATGAGCCAGTCATAGCTTTATTTGTTCCTACTAGTAAAAATTAACAAGGCAGGGGACAGGTTGGCTCTAACATGTGACATTAACTTGGAAAACACAATGCCTTTATATGTGAGTGTCATTCACACCTTTTTAAAGTGGTAGGTGAAAAATGGTCTGCCATTTCTGATGTGTAGGGCATTCTGTCAATGCTGTATAGTGGCTTTATGTAATGTAATTTACTTTTCCGCAGTTCTGTGGAGAATCATTTACTCTCAGACTATCTTTATTTAGAATGGGGGAAGATACCTTGAAATTTGTTTTCTAAAGTCATTCCCATGTAATGTCCATATTTGTGTACTTTTGTACTACTTATGTTTGGCTTCAGGGAGTTTATAGTTTGAGAAAATGTTAATTACTTCACAAAAAGGGTTTCACTGGGCTCAGCTGCTCACTGCACAGAAAGCCAATTAAGGAGACATTGAGAATTGTCAATGAAGATGGGAAATGTATTGTGGAGAAATTCAACCATGAGTTGGGAGAATGGGACTGCCTCAAACTTGTCTCCCCAATTGACCAGGTCAGGGTTTTTTCTAGAGGTAAAATGAGTAATGCGTGAAGTGAGTGAGCATCCTTATATGTTTGGAGTGGAGTACAGGGTGCACAAGCACAGCGAGAAATCCTGCTAGTAGAGGATAAGCTCCTCCCAGGGAGGAGAGTTTAGTAGCATAATGAGCCAAGGTTTAATATTGGTTATCCTTTTGGTCTTGTGGGATGTGTGAAATAGGTTACTCAGCAATTCTTGGGGTTAGATCTGTGGTGGGGTGCCGATTGTCTTGTCTTACCTGAATAAACAGGTGGTATAAGGTAGTTATCACTTGGCTACAAGCAGTTCCCACTATTTGGGGAGAAAAATTGAAAATGGGATGGATCAGGGAAACATAAACTCTCAAAGTTCTTCTCAGCAAATCTTACTGGCCGAGGAACTTGAAACGTAAGAGGACTGCAGGGATGTATTTTTGTTCGTGGAGCTAATTACAAAATATGCAGTATTTATAGTACTCATGTATTTTATCAATTGTTTATAACATTTATGTAAGTTAGTTTTATTAATTGCATGTTTTATGTGGAAAAGAAAGACACACATGTGATATTTTCTTCTAATGCAAGGGACCTCCACAACTTCTAGGATAGTACAATTACTTTTATTTTATTGTTTTATTTTATTTTATTTTATTTTATTTTGCAGTTTTTGAACCTGCCACTTCCAGTATATGTGGCCAGTGCCCTACTCCTTTGAGCCATAAGTGCTGCCCTACAATTACTTTTATTTACCAGTGAAAAAATTGAGACCTTGTGTGAGTTTCTTACATAAGAGTCAGAAGAATTGCAGAATTTGACTATGTAATGCTTAAGTTACCAAATATTTTCTTGAATACTGATAGACTGCATTACTGAATTTTGTTTTATCAGACAGTTGTGAGGAATTTGGAAAGCATTCAAATAGGTGTTGTTACATAAAGTGATTAGTTTCTTGGCTTCTAACAGATGCCTCATTATCGTTAAGTAGAGTTGAAATAGTATTTAGACTAGGAATGAAAAATAATTAAATTGCTGCTGTGGTACAAAATAGAAAAACAATCACAAAGTTAAATACCTTAATTTTCATAAATGTCAGAAGTTCAGGAGAAATAAGTTTAATCAGGATGATGGAAAATACTTTCATACAAGTTCTAAAGAAGTTTGTAAGAATTTTAAAAAGCCCTGGGAAGTAGAAACACTGGCTTTTCCTCATGTTCCTTCAAAACGCCTATGTGGAGGTGCGCCAAGGCTGCTCTGTGAAGCTGTGATCAGAGTCACAAAATAAATAGAGAGGCTGATTGAACAGGTTGAGAGAGCAAGGATAGAATGGGGGGAAAGAAGGAAATAATGAAGAGGATGTGTGTCCATCCATGAAAGATGGCTGGAAACAGATGGGTTAGTCATGAAAGCCCAAAGAAAGGAGTAAAGTGTGTCACACTGTATAAATCTCTGTCAGGACTTGCCATTGGGAAATATCTGTTCCTCATATCTGGGCTTTCTATGGAGAGGCACAGTAAGAAGGATTGTAGACCAGCTGTTTGCATATATGAGATTTTCCTCCATTTCATGTGCAGGACCTAATGGAAGTTCAATGGTTTAGGTTCCACCTGTGGGATATAATTAATTGATTTCTTCCTGTGTAAAGAAAGCATTTGGTTTTTAAAAGCAGTGGGAAAGTTACTGATTTGAGACCTGCCCAAAGTCAGAGTGTCATTGACTACAGAACTAAAAAATAGAATTCAGGCATCTGATTCAAATCCAAAGTAATGTTTACCCTAGTCTTTCACAGTTCCTTTTATCAGGAAGATTTTATTTGAAAATAAATTGGAAAGCAGATTGAAACTATGAAAAATTACTAAATTTAGTTGTTACTGCGTAAGGTTTGCTTTTAACTTTCAGCATATCCTACCTGTGAGGTATGATGTAAAATAATTTTTGTAATTTCAGTTTCTTTATCTCCAGTGGATATCTCTAATTGTTAAAAATGCCATTTTTTTGCATCTGTTTTGAGATAGTAGGATAGTAGTTACCTAGGATATGTAACTCTTCCCATCATTTTCCTTTGATCTCAGTTCAGGTGTACTGTCTGAATACCTATAATACCAGCAATTTCTGGAGAAGATTTCTTGCCTTGTGGATTTACAGCTTGAGGTTTTGCACAGATGGAAAATCAGTGGCTCTCAGGTGAGCCTAAAGACAGACAATCCCAATATTGGCCTTCTAATTTCTGACTTTGACTAGTCCAGTTGGCATCATTCCACAATCTATTTTAGAAGATAATTTTCTATTGTATAACTTTGAGGAAGAGTTTTCTCAAAGTCAGCTTTGAAATAAACTTGTGAATAATTACATTAATAAATATTCCTTAAAGTAGCTAAAAGAATGTATGAACAAAGGAATATTAAATTCAACACAAAAATTCTCTAATTTGAGGTAAAGCAGATAGGATTCTTATTGTGGCTGAGGGATTTAGTTCTACGCAAGAGAAATTGAGTTAAGCAGAAAACAAATTTATTAAATGGCATTTTTTATATTACAGAATTGCTATTCAGGTTAGAGATCCAAACTCAAAAACAATCAATAGCTAAGGCTGTAGCAGAGGGAATCACAGCCAAAAATACCTTGCTGAACTTGTAAGGACATTGCTGCAACCACCAGGAGGCAGCTGACTTCAGACTCTGTATTGCTGATCCTACTGGCAAGGATCAGTTGGCCCTTCTGCCATAGCTGCTGCTGATAAATAAATGCCAGATCAGAAACAGTTTTCCCTCAGTCTTTTATAGCATATTCTGATTCAAAACATACAATGAGTACATGTGCCTGAGGGAACCACCTGATCTATGAGGAATGTTAGCTAAGTAAAGAGCTATTGATATCATTCACCTTTGTAAGATGTGGTCTTTATTTTTGACCCAGGCTCATGAGGATATGAAATCTTAAAAGTAGTATAAATGGATATGGAGTCTACCACTTCATACTTTTGGCTAAAGTTTCAAACTAATTAGAATCTGTGATTTTAAAAAAATCAAGTTTTAAGGGTGGTATCTGTGGCTCAAAGGAGTAGGGCGCTGGCCCCATATGCTGGAGGTGGCGGGTTCAGACCCAGCCCTGGCCAAAAACTGCAATAAATAAATAAATAAATAAAATTTAAAATTGTGGTGGTGGATAAATCCCTAAACATAAGATAAGAACTTACCAAATTGGTACAGCAATTATCACCTCAAGCTAGAGCAGGGTGGAGATTGAAAAGAGAACCAAAAAGAGTTATTTTGTTAGCTAGCTAACTAATGCTTCTAGAACTAGCTAACATATGGTCTTCTCCAAACTTTAATCTCAACTTCAGGAGAATAAGGAGAAAATGGGAAAATAAAGGCAAAAGAAAAACCACGCTCCCTTTCTCACTATAAGTCTATGTACTATCTGAGCAGGCATAAGACGTGGAAAATGAAAGAATATTTAATTTGAAAGAATTAATTTTTTTTGAAAGAGAGAATTAAAGTTTGATTTAAATAGAGTATTCCATTATTCCATTGGTTGAAAACATTTACAGGGCCAGCCTAGATTAGTTGAAAGAAGAGACTCGATAAGGGGCATGATTACCAGTCATCATGGTTCACTGAGGCTATCTTGGGCTCCACACTTTCTCTTCTGGCTCTTAATGATTATTTACCACATGAAAAATACACAACCCTCCCCTAACACAACTTCCAAAAGACAATCTAGTAGGCATCATTTAAAGCATAAAGTTCAGAGGTTCTTCAATGAAATTAGGTCCAGTTACATATGAAGTTCACCAGACATGACATCTCTTGATTTGAACATCATGAAGTGAAGTTATCTGCATCCCACCTTCTCAACCTAAAATAGTAAGATTGGGACAGAAGTGCAATAAACACTCTAGTTACAAAACTAGGGTTGTAGTTGTATGTGGGGGTGGGTGTTGTGCAGCACAGAGAACTCACTGGTTTGCAGCAGTTCTAAAATAAAACAGGATTCCCTATAGGCAGTTTCTCTGTGATTGTTGGTTCCTTGCTTGGAGCCCTTAGATCTTCTCTTGGAATCAGCATCTCACTAATGTAAGAAGTGTCCTGGCTTTGCAACTGAGTAGCTTTCTTCATCCTCTGCTCTGTAGGTGGTTAAAAAGTCTCTTTTTCATTTTAAACTGGTCTTGTTTCTTTTACTTTAAACTGGTATAATTTCTTTAAAATTCTGTGGGCTTCCTTGATTCTAATTATAATGTGTGGCATTAGGAAAAAATACCACACTTTCAACTCTCCTTGGGAAAAGCTTGTCTCTCTCTTGCCATGTGAGTCAAGATGCTGTCTGGTTTACAGAAGTCCTTTTATTTTGCAAAGAGGATCTAAGAGACGTAGGCTTAAAATTATTATAAGCTATGTAGTCCTGTTCAGAAATTGTAAAGGAACATCTTTGTGTATTTCTGAGGACAAAAAGTGATCTTACACATGTGTAATATATAACTTGACTCCAAGATACCTTTTAACTTTATCTTTGTCCAGAGACTTGCTGCTTTGGAGAAGTTAGAAATGAGAACCATTTTCATTTCCTATACTTCAGGATGTGGGTTGATAACATTTCCTTGGTGTTCTCTTAAAATCTCCCTAAAAGGTAGTTCATTTCTATCCTTCCCTTATTACCGCATTATATAGAGCTAAAAGAAGCCAGTTGCTACTTCAATATTATGCCTGGAAATATTCTTAATCAAATCCACTAGTTTCTTTGGTGTGTTTTGTATTTTTCCTATTACTACAAGTGACTGTTACTAAAATTTATGCCACTATTTAAAGTAGAACACCTTTTTGTCTACTTCTCAGCATCAATTTCCCTCTTGTCTTTCTGGCCTTCTCTAACAGTCACCTCAGGGTCCTTCTAGCTGTGCCTATTAACTGACTGTACAGCCAGTGTCACACATTTTATGTCTTTATTGTGACATCATTCCACCTTCAGATGCCAATTGCTAGCTATATCAGTTAGCGTAAAACAAACAAATATAATTATTATAATAAACACCATAGAATAGGAATCTATTAAAGGAATAAGACTCACAAAATTATGGGATGTGCTGTGAAAGCAAATGTTCAGACTGCCGGTGTGCAGGTGAGGACAATCATTGACCACACTTTCTGAAGCCAGGCATGCCAGCCGCACAGAGTGGCCAAGAAGGAAACCTTGGGGAGACGGTGACTGAACTCAGTTCATGTTGAATTTGATGTTGGCCTGGGATACATTTTGGCTAACAAGGCCAAAGGTGGGAAAATTGCTGATAATTGAATGGAGAAAAGCAAAACCTAGCTACTGTCTTCAGGGATAATCCTGTTTCTAACATGATGACCTTAATGATTACTGCTTTAATTATCTTTATAAATTCTGAGTAAATTCCCTCTTTCTGCTAAATCAAATCTGGTAAGACACAAGAAAGGGGATTCTGAGAAACGCAACTCCATCTAATGTAGGTAGACATAGTACACACATAAAACCACCATACTTGTGATCAGTTCTGAGAGATTGATAAACTGAAATGGCTCCAGAGTAAAAAAATAATGAGACAGCTGGCCAGTAAAAATATGCTGCCAGATCTTTTGAAAAGTAATTGATAATTACATTCAGTAAACGTGAGGTAAATACGCTCATCTAAACATTCTAGGATTCTGGTAAATAAAGAAAAGAAAGAATTATGAGCTGTCTCCTGAGCATACTTTAAATAAAGAAGATGTAAATTAGTTGAAAGTAAAAGGATAAAAACATATTTAATTCATGAATCATAAAATGCTTGGACTATTTCAGTGTCAAACAAAACATGAGTAATAGCTTTATAAGAGGTAAAGAGAGAGAGTTCATAAAAATAAAAAGGTCAATGGAACACAAACTTGATAATTATAAATAGGTATATGACTAATAATAAGTTATTAGAATACATGAGGTAACAACTAACAAAAGAAGTTTTGTGATATGGGCTAATCTTACTGGTGTTAGATGGTATCTCAAAGTAGTTTTGATTTGCATTTCTCTGATAACAATTCCTCTACTAGGTATATATCCAGAAGGCCAAAAATCATCTTATAACAAAGATTTTTGCACCAGACTGTTTCTTGCATCCCAATTCATAATTGCTAGGTCATGGAAGAAGCCCAAGTGCCCATCGACCCACAAATGGATTAATAAATTGTGGCATGTGTACACCATGGAATACTATGCAGCCCTAAAGAAAGAGGGAGACTTTACCTCCTTCATGTTTACAAGGATGGAGTTGGAACATATTCTTCTTAGCAAAGTATCTCAAGAATGGAAGAAATGTACTCAGCCCTACTATGAAACTAATTTATAGCTTTCATATGAAAGCAATAACCCAATTTTAGCCCAAGAATATGGGGACAGGGGAGAGGGGGGAGAAGGGAGGGGGGAAGATGGGTGAAGGGAGAGTGTTTGGTGGGACAATACCTATGGTTCATCTTATAAGGGTTCATGTGAATCTTTCTAAATATAGAATATAAATGTCTTAACACAATAACTAAGAGGATATCATGAAGGCTATGTTAACCAGTTTGATAAAAGTATCTCAAATTGTATATAAAACCAGTACCCCATGACTGCATTAATTAATGTACACAGCTATGATTTAATAAAAAATTTTTTAAAAAAGAAATTTAAAACAGAAAAATTACTACCTATATTAGAGATTGCAGTAATTTTAGTGATCAATTACTGTTTTTCAATAATTGATAGAAATATTAGACAAAATATCAGGAAGAATTTAGAAGATCCTAAAAAATACATAACTAATTGATGTGACTGACAAATGTAGTACATTACCTAATACATGAAGTATATTTTCTTTTCTGAGGTTTTTATAAGTTTATGATTGCATTAATTTTGGTAGGCCATTAAAAAATCCCGTATTCTAAACACTGGAATTCACTGAGTAGTTCTCTGAATAGTTAATGGAAGGGTTAATAATTATTACACGTCTAGAATAGATACAGGCCTTAGAAAATCAAACAATACATTTGTAACTCTTGGATCCAAGAATAAATGATAAAAGAATTAAGGCAATATTTCAAGCTGAGTGACAATGAAAATGCAATTTTTCAAACATTTTCATATGCACCAAAAGTAAATTTAAATATTTATTTTTTTTAAGAGACTAAACACCAATAACTGAAGTTTCTTTCTTAGGAATCTAGAAGATGAAAAGCAAATTAACCCAAAATAAGTAGGAAAAAAGAAATGAAAAGCTGAAATCAGAGAGCCATGAAGTAGAAAAGATATAGAATATCAAATCTAAAAGTTAGTTCTTTGGAAAACTAAGAAAATTGACATCATTAATGAACTGATCATAAAAAAACCTCACAAATTACAAATGTGATAAATGAAATATGGGCTATTACTATAGGTCCTACTTTTATCATCAGGGTAAAAAAGGAATATAATAAGCTTTTTATGTCAATAAAAAATGTAATAGGTGAAAATGACAAATTCTAGTTTTTTGATAAAGTTTCTCAAAAATTAAGAATTTAAGGAGTCTTTCTCAATTTCATAAAGAATTTTTAGACAAGATCCACAGATAAATCATACATGAACATGGAACACCTAGGGTTTCCCATGATCAGAAATAGAGGAAGTTACCATCTTAGCACTTTTATTCACCATGTACAGGGGGTCCTTCTAAGGACCTGCTGCACAAGGAATAAGGTGAGTAAAAACAATAAAAATAAAAAGCAAAAAATTCAGAAAGAATTAAAGTGATGTATATCCAGAGATAACATAATTTTTTGCAAAACTATCCTAAGAATTAAAAAAAAAAAGTTATACGAAACCAGTTTAACATGCTCTTAGGTATAAACGTTTCATATACAAAAATGTATTTTATTTTTACATTTCAGCAACATAATTTATGAAATGGAAAGTAACAATTGCATTTAAATAACCTTAAGAATGAGGTAATTACGGTAAAAATCTATACACTGAAATGGAGGGATATATTATTTTCATTGATACATTATTATGTGCATGATACTGTTTTTAATATTTTAAGATGCCAGTTCTCTCAATTTATCCACAATTTGATTCCAATCACAATTCTAGCAGGCTTCTTTTTAAACAAAAATATTGAGAGGCTTATTCTAAAATTTACAAGAATATAAAGGACATAGGACAGGAAAAAATAACTTAAAAAAACAAAACTAAAAGATAGGTACATTCTGAACTCAAGACTTATCAAAAAGCTATGACAATCAAGGCAGTTTGGTCTCTGCATTAAATGGACAGATAGATTAACGCACCTGAATAGCAAATTCAGACATAGACTCACTGACTTAGGGTCAACTGATTTTCAATAAAAGATGACAGAGCAATTCAGTGGGGAAGAATGATGTTGTAACCAAACGACACTAGAATAACGTATCTATAAGGAAAGGCATATGGAAAAATGAACCTTGATCTCCTCCTACATCACATATACATTTTAAATTTTAGAAGAAAACATAACTTTATGACATGAGGTAGGTAAATATTTCTTAGAAAGGTTTCAGGAAGTCTTAAAAATAAAAGAAAAAAATGATAAAAAAGGTTTTCATAATAGTAAGAAGCAGTTCTTTATCAAAAGATACCATAGAAAAAATGTATAGAGAAACCAAAGAATGGGTGAAAAGATTTGATAACCAAAATGTGAAATTAGAACATTCCTAACACAAAGAGATGATAAATGCTTATAGTGATGGATATCTCGATTGCCCGGATTTGATTATTACATCATTGTATGTGTGATTCAAAACATCACATGTACTTTATAAATATATACAAATATTATGTATCCATAAAAAAGTAAAAATAAAAAAATAAAGTTTCATTATCAATATTTTGAAAAGACTTAAATTTAGAATATATCAAGGACCTGTGTAAAAATAATTCCAGTTACAGAGTAAGTCATATTATCTAACAGCAGTCAAACAGTTCTTCTGCCTTTTGGCTACCAGTTAGAAAAATGTAATATTGAAGCAGACATATTATCAATCTCTTTCCGTTATGTACAATAAAATGGTAAAAGATGAAACATCTACCCATTTTTCCAAATTCCTCTCTCCAAAACTGAACATTTTCAGTTAACACATATCCCTACACAGTCTATATGTATAAATTATTTTATAAACTATGTAGATGCTTGAATATCTACTATCAAAATTATTTACTATGTTAAATTCTTATTTTTCTTAGACTGACATAAAATTGCAATGTTATTATCTAGTATTTTTAACAAATATATTGAAAACCCTAACCAGGAAAGAAAATAGAATACACTTATATTTACATTGTCTAAATTCTAGTTATTACAAATTAGGTTGTGCCTAACAATTTTTGAGCATTAATCTTCTTTTTTAATTACTTTTTTAGGAAGGATTTTAAGGTATGGAACTACTGAGAACAAGCTTTTACTCTTTAATAACAAATTACTTTCCAAAATAGTTGTTCAAGGTTACGTTGTTCTAGCATATCAGAATAATTGAATCTCAATCATTGAATTGTAAATAGAAGACTACCACACTCTCACAAGTATAATTTAGAAGAGAAAAAAGAGGTAGACGAGAGTAAATATGGTTAAGGATTGATTATAATAGTGCAGAAAATGCTGTGAATATATGCAGCAATTTAGCAACTCTATTCATGTATTCAGTTATTTCTCCAATAACCGAATAAACACTTATTGGTCACCAACTCTGTCCCAAGCCATGTATTTGGTATACAAAGGATCTTAAGCCCAGACTTTATATTCTAGTAGTAAAAACAAAAACTTGCTTTTGCGATATAGGAATGCTCAGGGACAGTTAGGGACAAAGATCCCCATTTTCTGGCTTGACGACTAAGTATTTAATAAGAATCTTAATTTACCACATTTCTCATTCTTTTTCTGAACCTTTAAACCTATCACTTTATCTGAATAACTTACTGTCCCTTCAAACATCAGCACAGTTGCCATTTCCTTAGGCCAGGCTTTAGGAATGCTAGTCACTCATCGCCAATGGGTAAGCTGCATTTTGCAATTTTTCTCTTACCTCCTAAGCATAGACAATATTTCCAGTAGAATGTCTTTGAAAAAGTTACAAATTTAAGAAGACTTGGACACATTTTTTATCTGTCCTTTATGGAGAAACATTTTTCCCCAGGACCAACTCTTCTTTTTCAAGCTCCAAGGCAAGATCAGCACCTTGCCACATACACTGAATTGTACTTGTTCCCTTTTTCTTTGCCTTTCCCGAGGGCAACATGCTCTAGTTATTCTATCCTCTTGACAGGCTTGGATAATGTAATTATGCATTTGAATTTATTGTGGATCATGCAAAGAGATAAATGGTGCACGAATTTCATCATGTATTGATTCATGCACCATTTGCCATGAAGTTGATTCAGAGAAACACAATTACTGCTGTTACACTTCATTTAAAAGTGTTTTCAACAGTATAAAGTGCTAAGTTTTAGAACTGATGGTCTTTTTAAGTATAGACCTTAATGTCTATTTTAAAAATGTTTTTGCTATAACCAAACAACACTTAAAAATGTAATTTATAACTAGCATAACTATCTCTAAAAGTAACTATTCTGTATTAACAAGGAGGAAAAAAATTCCACCATGCTTCTCATAATTTTATCGCTAAAAATGAAAAATCTGTTTTTTTGGGCTTACTTTAGTTTATTCTGCATCATTCTACTAAAATACCTATTATGTTGTATGAAGCCTGTACATATAAATACTTATACAATAATGTTATCTTTTCTTTTTTATGAAACTTTCTTAATTGATCAGATAGCATTCAGAAATAATGAGCAAAAATATCTGAGTTGTGACAATAATGACTCTGTCTACTTGGGATTTTTTCCATGTCTTTGTTAATTATTTGTAACATTCTGACAGGATCTGGGTGTAATAATTGCACATTTGATAGTAAAATTAGTAGTTCCTATTCCTCCAAGATAAATATAGTTGAAAAATATTACATTGAAAAGTGCATATAGCCTTGTAACTGAAGGCAAAATTTTAGTAGTGTTTTTTTTATTTTCACCAAATTATTTTTTTCTACAGAAGTTGCCAATGTCATAAAATTAATATTACAATTTTTTTTCCTTTATTGTTAGTGATTTTCTTCAAGAATTTATATTAAAAAGATACCTTGGAAAGATTTACAACATTTGGTCTATCCAATTAGCCTAAAACTGATTTCAGACTGCTAAACATGTTTTTTTTACAATTATTATCCAATTTGACTTCTCCTTTTTCCGATTTTTTTTCCCCTTCTAGTATAGTAAGTAGAGACAGATGTTCCTTAATTTATAATAGGGTTACGTCCTAATAAGCTGTGCTGATGTTTGAAGGGACAGGGTCAAATATAAGTTGAAATGCATTTAATAGGCCTAAACTAACAAACGTCATAGTGTAGGCCAGCCTACGTTAAATGTGTTCAGAATTTACCTTAATCTACAGTTTAGCAAATCATGTAAAGCAAAGCTTATTTTTAAAATAAATTATTAGCTACCTCATGTAACTAATTTACTAAATACTGTACTAAAAGTGAAAAGCAGAATGGTAGTATGGGTACCCACTGTTAACCTATTAACCTACAGAACTGAAAGCACACCGAGCCTGAAGAATATTTGAAGTATTGAACTAATTAAGTGCTGGAGGACAGGGACACTACAGCAACAGGGTCAACATTTCTCTGTGTTCTGATGAGGCTTGAGAAGAGCTAGCAGAAAACACTGACCTTTCCCCACTTGTTGATGGAGCAGCAGGCATAGTGTTCTTCAGAAAGATATGAAGTTTTGAGTGTACAGTTTGTTTCTTTTTTTCACTCTCTATTTCTTTACAGCAAACAAAAGCATCCTGAATCTGCCCATGAGCTCTTGAGAATCTCCTAACTGACATCCATTTCTTCTAAGATCCTCTGCCACTGATGACAGTAGCAAATGCCTCAGCCAGTGTCTTCACTATGAACTTTCTTGGGGGCTTGGGTATAACTTCTTCCTCTGTCTCAACTTCTCAACTTAATTCTTCTTCCAGGTCAGTCAGCTCCACGTTGGAAAGCTCTTCAGGCTCATTGCCACCAAGATCATTCATGTCTTCTTCATCCATGCCCAATTTTAGCCATTGCCTGATCACAAATATCTTATTACTATTTAATCAGTAACAGAATCTTTCTTAAAGGCTTTAAATGTGTTCACATGTTTTATATTTTTCCCAAATGCCATCCATGTATTGCTGTGGGACTTCTCATGCTGCCTAGATGCTGTGGAGAGCATTTAGAACATTAAAACCTTTCCAAAGCTCACAGAGAACCAGGCCACATTTGGTTGCTTTGGTAGTCTGCCTAAGTGTTTGGAGTAAACTATATATTTTAAACACAAACATTGCACCTTGGTTCATTGGTTGAATTAGTGTGGTAGTGTTTGAGGGAAAATATATAACCTTTACATCAGGATATGTGTCACTGATATGGTGTGGTTACCCTCATTGTCTAAGATCTGAAGAATCATCAATGGAATGTTGTTTTGCCTACTATATTCTCTTGCCTGTGGAATAAAACAGTATAAAAAATGTCTTTAAACAATGCTGATGTCAGGCTTTTCTGTTATGATGATCCCTGAATGCTATAGGGTTCTCACTTGAACCCTGAAACATTTCCACTTAAAAGCAGCCATTACATGGTGTTTGAATGCCTTCACTCATGGCATTGTCTTGGACACTTGATGAATGTATGTGCACTAATTCATGCACTTTCAGAACAAGCTTATTTCATCAATGTTAAATATTTGTTCTGGCAAATATTTCTCATCCACAATTATCCTATGCTGCATTTCCTTAAAATTTTTGGCACCTTCAATACCAGCACTGCCTTGATTCTGACATTCACATTATGAAAATCATGATGCCTTTGGAGTGTTGGAACCACTTGTGACTTGCTATAAACATCTGAGTGTGCATGGTTTCATTAGCATACTATGTTAAGTCATAGAAGTGTATTCTTTTCTGAGCCTGATGCTGCCAGATATTTTGATTATTTACATGAAGAAAAAAATGCATGCCAATTTATATGGGATTTCTCCTAAAATTTGAATATTGGCACACAATTAAAAACAAAATTATCCAAAACAAGAATATGTGGACTACATCAAATGTATCTACATGCAAAAAATAGACTGTGGCCCATCAATTTGCAATTTTTCATATATGTCACAATATAGAAAAAGCCTGCTCTAACACTTCCATTTATTAGTTTTTTAGTCTGTTTTTAACATGGAGCTAATTTAAGGCTCTTAGAAGGCAAGGATAAAAACTATGTTGAATTGATTTATGAAATTTATCAATCTTTTTTTAATGCATACTGGTTTCTTTGGTAGAGACATATGTTAATTTTGTCAGATTGAATATAGAGGGAACTTGAATGGACTTACGATATCTAATAATATCAATTCTTCTAATCTATGAATATAGAATATCTTTCCATTTATTTGCATTTAATTTTTCATCACCATTTTACAATTTTCACTATACATGCAAAATAATGAAATCAGACCCCTATACTACATCACACATACATACACACACACATAGACACACATATACAGAGAAACTTAAAATGAATTAAAAACTTAAATACATGACCTTAAACTATAAAAATTCTAAAAGAGTACATAGGGGAATTTTCTTGAAATTAGTCTTTGTAATAATTTACTGAATTTGACATTGAAAGTAGAAGTAACAAAATCAAAAATAGACAACTGAGACTTCATCAAACTAAAAATCTTTTGTATAGCAAAGGGGTTAATCAACAAAGTGAAAACCTAAACCTTCCAAGTGGGAGAAAATCTCAATTATAAGTGGAATCTAAAAAAGTCAAACTCACAGAACCAGAGAGTAGAATACTGGTTTCCAGAGGTTAGAGTAGGAGTGGGCAACAAGATGTGCAGGAAAAGGAGAGACATTGGTCAAGGAGTGCAAAGTTTCAGTTAGATAGGAGGAATAAGGTATGGCATTCTATCACACAGCATAGAGACCACAGTTAATGATATTAAAGATATTTGCATATTTCAAAACAGCTAATAGAGATGATTTAAATGTTTATACTACAAAAAAAGAATATGTAAGATGATTAATATGCAAATTAGCCTGATTTGATCAGCCCAAAATGTAAACATGTTTTAAATATCACATTGTACCAAATAAGTATAGTTATTACATGTCAGTTGAAGATAAAAAAATTTAAAAATAAGCAAAGAATATGAATAAACATTTCTCCAGAGAAAACACAGATTGTTTTTTTGGTATACATCAAGGCAATGCACATAAAATCACTATGAGATATCACCTCATATATACTGTGGAAGAAGAAGAGGAGGAGGAGGAAGAGAAGAAGAGGAAGAGGAAGAAGAAGAAGAAGAAGTGGAAGAGGAAGAGGAAAAGAAGAAGAAGAAGAAGAAGTGGAAGAGGAAGAGGAAGAGGAAAAGAAGAAGAAGAAGAAGAAGAAGAAGAAGAAGAAGAAGCAGGAAGAAGAAGAAGGAAGAAGAAGAAAGAAGAAGAAGAAGAAGAAGAAGAAGAAGAAGAGGAGGAGGAGGAAGAAGAAGAAGAAGGGGAAGAAGAAGAAGAAGGAAAGAAGAATAGTTGTAGTGTCAAGGATGTGGAGATCTTATATAAGGATGTTCCAAGGATGTTGGAACTCTTATATAATACACTTCTGGTGGGAATGTAGAATGGTGCTACTACTATAGAAAACAATAAGGTAGTACTTAAACATTTCAAAATAAAACTAGCATATGATTCAGTAATCCCACATCTGAGTTTATATACAAAAATGGAAATCAAATCTCAAAGAGATATCTGCACACCCATATTCACTGTAATGTTATTCACAAGAGCCAATAGACAAAAGCAAGCCAATTTTCAAAGGACAGAAAGATATTGTGGTATGTATGAGGTCTGACAATTAAGTTCACAAACTTGCCACCCTGTGTTTACATCAGCAGCCCTGTATGAACAATTCAGTAATGGTTCATAACCTTGGTATATTAGTGTCTCACAGCTGTGTTCATGTCAAAATGTGGCACTGTCTTGCTGAGTGGTGTTCATTATTGTTGCATGTTTTTGTGTGCCATCACAAGAATGTTGGAGCTTTAATTAGAACAACAACCATTAAATTTCTTGCTAAATTTGACAGGAATGAGATCAGAGACATATTAGTCTAGGTTTATGGGGACAATGCCATTAAGAAAACAGTGGTGTACAAATGTATTAAATGTTTTTCTGAAGAAACAGAAAATATCACTGAGGTCAGATTGGCCAGGAACAAACAGAATTGATGAAAACATTGCAAGAATTCTTCAAATGGTGCTTTGAAATTGTCAACTGACATTGAGAAGCATAGCAGACCAACTAACCATCCATAGAGAAATAATTAGGAAGATCTTGGCCAACAACTCATGGTTCTTGCATCATGAGAATGCATCATC
This sequence comes from Otolemur garnettii, assembly GCF_000181295.1. Lineage (NCBI taxonomy): Eukaryota > Metazoa > Chordata > Mammalia > Primates > Galagidae > Otolemur > Otolemur garnettii. Next base: position 27,506,438 of record NW_003852403.1, read on the forward strand.
AGTTCACATGACGTTGTCTGTGAGGGAGTTTGTAGCCAATAAACAACTGTATGGCAACACCCCCATCCCACTCACTTGATCTTGCCACTGGTGACTTTTTTTCTTTACCTAAAGATAAAAGAAATGTTAAAGACAGCCTTTTTGATGACATTCAGGACATCAAATGTAATACAACAGCACTGATGGCCATTCCATAAAAAGAGTTCTAAAATTGCTTTGAAAGGTGGACTAGGTGCTGGCATGGCTGCATAACTTCCCAAAGGGAGGACTTATACCTCAAAGTTGACTGTAGTGATATTCATCAGTGAAGTATGTAGGACATTTTCTAGAATGAGTTCATGAACTTAATTGTCAGCCCTCTAATATACCACAGACTATTACTCAGTCTCAAAAAAAGGAAGAAAATGCTGACATTCATGACAATATGGATGAACTATAAGATACTATGTTGAATGAAATAAGCCAATCACAGAAGAACAAATAACTGCATGATTCCCCTTATGTGAGGTCTCTAAAATAGCCAAACTCATAGAAGTAGATACTAGAGGCATGGTTTCCAGGAGCTGGGAGCAACACCAAATAGAGAATTGTTTCTCAATGAGTATAAAATGTTCTTTTATGTAAAGAAAATGTAAATGCTATAGATCTATAGGACAACATAGTGACTATAGCAGTGGTTCTCAACCTTCCTAATGCCACAATGTATTTTCATTGTTAAAAAGGAGTCATGACCCACAGGTTGAGAACTGCTGGACTATAGGTAACAAATACATCATTGTATACTTTAAAATGTATTAAGGAATAGATGTCAGGAGAAGTATTTTCACCAAAACAGAAAGATGGACAGAAACTCACATGTACACACATACACATACTTGCATACACATGTACAAACAAAAAATGCAGGGAAGTCTTTGGAAGTAATAGATATGCTTAGTATCTTGGGTATTGTGATAGTATTTGGAGTATATGCATATGTCTAAACTCATCAAGATACATACATGTAATGTATGCAAATTTTTGCATATCAATGCCACCACAATAAAACTGAAAACAAAAATAGCATTCATTCTAAAATCCTTTAAACATGAAGATTATGAAGTAATTAGAACAAGGATATAAGAATGGCTCATTCATCATCTCTAGCAGAAGTCCTTGAAAAAATGTCATGGAGTGAAATGAGCCCTGTCTGATCTCAGGAGACTTGTAATTGAGTGTAATGTTGATGAGTTAACATTTTGCAGTGAGGGGGCAGAATATCTGTTACCCTAAATCATCCGTAAGCAGGAAGTTGATGCTAATATAACCAGTAGGAAGGAGTTGTTGCCTATGAGGCTGACAACAGTGACATCTGGATTGGCTCAGCCAGGCAAGGTAGAAAAGATAAGGAGAAGGGTTTCCCACTTAGGTTTAAGCCAGTTATGGAAGTTAAATCCTTTTCCTATCTTTTTACATGTGATACAATAACTGCCACGCATGGGTTAAAGAGGATTTGGCATTGTTTTTGACTGGAAACTTTGCCTCATTTTCATGGTAGTAATATCACTGGAAAAGACCTTAACTAAATGGTGCAAATGGAATGGGTGACAATTCTAGGCTAATATTAAATACTGTATTTCAGGGTTTAAAGTAATTGGATATCTGCATTAAAGCTCAATAAACTTTCTTTAGAAAATGCTAGATTCCTCTGAAAATCTCTGAGTGCCTTTTGTTTTTATCAAAGGAAGTCAGTTTTACAGCTGATATGAGTATTTACATACATATTCACAGAGAAATTATAGACAATGGATTCCCTTCTTTATTCTTAGCACTATAGTTATAATCCGGAGATGGCAAGGCTGTTTCTTTGCTCATTCAGAAGTAGCATTAATGCTGAAAGTCAACAATAAAAAAAAAATTGGTTTCAAATACTGTTATAAATAAATGTTTTAAATTTAAATCTGATTTAAAGTTCTGTGAGCAAAGCTGTTTTAAAGCCTTCCCACTGTACAAGTAGAAAAGCCTGATTGTTGTAAAAGGTCACTCAATACTCATCACAGATATCAAAATGAAAACTATTTGAGGTCAAAGTAAACACTTAAAGACAAAGATCACATTGAGAGTGAACAAAGATTTCCGTTTAGTTTGATTATATGATACCACATGTAAATGAAAATGTATGGGGAGCAGACAAGCCACCAAAAGCATATTTGTATTTGTGCAGAAGTTTAATATGACACTATGACCAAGAGGAATATTGTGATTGTTTCAAAAATTACAATAAATTTTTCTAAAATATTGTGTATGACAAAGAGTCTATTTTCGTGTGTCATTGTTTGTGCTCTTACTAAGCATCATGAATGCATCTATGCAGAGAGAAAATGACAAGCCAATCTGAGAGTGTTAGGGCAACCTTGCTGGTATAAAAGAGCCTCTCATCTTCAGGAGCTAGAGGCTTGATTGTGGTGAAAACTAGACCCGGGAATTAACTTTAAAAGTAGCATAATTTATGACATAATTTAAGAGAAGACATTAGAGTCCAGGAAAGTTGACACATTATAGTTAAGTACTTTATATAGAAGAGGGGAAACCCTAGGACTTGAGGTGTCTGGGAATACATAAATAAAAACATTTCTCTCCGACACCTTTGCTGCTGTGGGAAGTTGGGCCACATTTTTTGTCTGTGGGGTTTGCCTGGAGTAAAGTGGTTATTGTCTATAAGTTTTCTGTCCTAAGCCACCTTTTCCTGGCTTTTTGACTAGAGAAAGCAAAATTTTAGGGGGTTAATGTATTTTGCGTCTGCACCTGTTCCTGGATAGAATCATATATGAAAAGTAACCCACAAATACAGAAACAGCCTTGAAACCAAAGAATGAGGCAGACAAATACAGTTAGTCAGTAGAGGGTGATTTATGAGGGGAACTCCGAAGCTTGGTCTTAAGTGGCAGCAAGACAAGTAGATCTCTGCACTTTTATCCCCCAGAGCCAGGGTTCTAGACCCCAGGGGAAGAATGTATATGAAATGAGTAGGACAATTGAAGGCAATCCTCCAGGAACAGGCAAGAATGCTATGTGCGTGATAGCCTATAACTTGAGTGATAACATCAAGGTTACTTTGACCTAAAGCAGAGTACATAATCTTATGCAAGGTACAGTAAATAAAGTAGAATCAGGACGCATTCCCAGGACTAGGGTTAATCAGAAGTAAATAAGGCAGATTAGCATCCAAGAGGAAGCTACTTTTGTCTGCACAGCACTCACCGGTGTTTTTAGGTTTCCAGCTTCTCTAATGCCCCATTTGGGATATTGGAGACAAGAAAAAACTCCAGGACCCCATTTTTGTGGTATTCCTTACATCCTATACCCTCTAGATTTTCTGCCTTTTTCTATCTTTCAGAGTGTACTTACATTAATTTTATGTTCAATGCCCAGGGTTTTAGCTATAATTTGTGAAAATAAGTAAATGTGTATATACTCTGTCAACATATTACTGGGGCAACAGCAGGTAATTTTTTTTTTCTAATATGTTCTGTGAGTCTTAGATATGTCTCAGGTTGCAAATACATTTTTTAAAATATGCTTGAGTGTTGTTCTACTACATGACTTCAGTATTTTATATTTCTTTATCTGTTTGAAAAGTAAAAGTACATATAAAAATGAGGACAATTAAACTACATCCTTTATTATCTGCTTTATCCTGCAATCCCATTACAGGGCATCTACCCATAAAGAAAAAAAAAATCTTTTTACCATAAGGACATTTGCAGTAGACTGCTTATCACAGCTCAATTCACAATCACCAAAATGTGGAAACAGCCTAAATGCCCACCAACCAAGGAATGGATTAACAAGTTAAAGTATATATATAACATGATAGTATTCAGCTGTAAAAATGATGAAGACTTGACATCCTTTGTATTAAACTGGATGAAAGTGGAACACATTATTCTTAGTAAAGCATCACAAGAATGGAGAAACAAGAATCCTATGTACTCTATTCTGATATGAAGATAACTAATGACATAGTACACGGTGGGAGGTGGGTAAAGGGGAGAGTAGAGACAGGGGTGGAGGAATGGAAGAGCAGAAAGAGGAAAGGACAGAAGAGGGTGAGGAGGTCAGTGTGTGACACATCTTTGGGGGGTGTAAGGTGAAACACCTATATGCCTCCGGCCAAAAAAGCCTTTTGAAAGAGTGCAGTGAAAAGACTTTGTGCAGACATACTTGTAAGAAACTGAGGCAGAATCCCATGTGGCCAGGTTGGTTGTGAGCCTAACATGACCAAGGCTTTGGCTGCAATTGCATTTACTACGTTAAAGAATTAAGGTTGACTTTATAAGGCCAATAAAAAAGCTTTTTGGAAAACTGGCCAGATACTCATCAGTAACCTTTCCTGATCTGTAGTAAGAGTAAGTAACAGAGGTCACTTGCTGATGGGTCTGGGAATGGAAATGTGCCCAAGAGAAGAGGAATTTACCCAATGCATACAGGTATCTAATGGCACAGATGAAACTTAGGCTTGTGAAAGGCTTTTGAGAAGTCCAGCCTGAAAATTCCTTATAAAATGTTCCAGCAAAGACCTCCTGACTTAAGACCTACATTGGAGCAGAGGTTTGCACACAAATTCCTGTATGCCCAAGAAGTTTCTTTATGCCTTGTTTAAAGATCTGAAGTAACAGCTTCCAAACAGCAAGGCTATCAAGGGCAGATATTCAATCTACCTTGTTCCTCCATAGCCTCAGGCATCATCAGATAAGAACAAAGAAGCAATGCCCAACAGTATGTACTCCATTAAGTTATGTTAAATTGGGTTATGTTGAAAGGGTTATGTCAAAAGGTGTATGTTGAGTGGATCATTGGAAGCTAATCACGAGGTAGTCACGTGATGTTTAAATGGATCAATGAGGTCATTGCTGTATTGTGCACATGTACAAAATTCCCTATATAAACCAACTGCAAATAAAGAAACTCACCATTTTGCCTGAGCGAGCAGATGGTCACCTTTATTTAAAACACAATTTCAATAAACATGCTTATTCTCCACAAGATGGCTTTTCTGTGAGACCCTTATGGCAACAGAGGTAGGACACAATTATAAGTGGGACTTTACCTAACAAATGCAGTCACTGTAACCTGGTCTTTGTACCCTCACTGAATCCACAACAATAAAAAAATAAAATAAAATGTTAATTTGAGCATTCATAAAAGATAAAATAGATATATAACTCTTTAAGAATCTTGTATCTATGTTAAACTATTACTTTTTTATGTTAGACTATTATTTAACAGAGTTTTCCTAAATAATGAAGTAGTAGTTAAATTTTCAAGAGATACATCATGTAAGATAGGAATCAAAAGTATCTTTGGAATGAGAATTTTAGCACTTGAAAGATAATCTCCCAACTTTACATCCCAGATTGTCTTGTGACAAAAATTTTGTTTGTCTTTCTAAGTCCCACTTCCAAAGTCTGGAATTGACTGATTTAGTTCACATCTAGAACTTAAGATACTTCAAGTTCAATAGGTGGACATAGAAGGAAGGAGGAATAGTCACATCATGCCTTTTGTATTGGGTCCTTGGACAGCCTCATTATAGTCAAAATATTTTTGTGTAAGCTAGTTGTAGAAGAGGAAATATATCTCTTCTTGCTGTCCTTCTAGGGTGTTTGTCTGGGTCCCCAGTAACAAAAGTCAGATTAACAAAAAAAAAAGCATATAAATCTATTTAATATATGTTTTACCTGACATGAGAGCCTTCATAAGGAAGAGTCACAAGATTAAATGTGAGCCCTTGCTCAAAGACCACTGACTTATTTAGCACACAGTTCTAACTAGCTTGGTAGTGGCTTTCTGACATCTAAAGAGATGGGAAGCAAGGACTTAAAGGTGAGGAAAGACTGTCACGGGCTGGAGTGAAGTGTCACGGGACAAACCAAGGAGGTGACATTTATGGGGACAACTGCAGATGGGAATCCCATTTGGAGAAAGGAGGTGGTGGTAAACGAATGGCCCTAAAGTTCCTTCCAATGCTGCAGTTCACTGCTCTAAGTATGAAAAATAAAAAAGTGAGTAATTTTGTACAAGGTTTGATGAAGAGTTGAGTGATGGAAAATGTCATAGGATAAAAGAAGTATGAGCTAAAAGAAGTAACTGTGGAAAACTTAGCACAGCTGGTTTGTTCAAATTCTCCTTCCTGTTCTTTCATCTTCTGGGATAAGGATGCTCCTTTCTTCTAGGTGTAGGAAGGACTAACAGGACTAGCTTATGACTTGCTTCAGAGGAAGTTCAGAGAATCCTTCCTATACTTGTCGTGTCTCAAATTCCTTCAGTTTAAAATACTCAATATGCTAACCTGTCACACTTTGGAGTATTGTGTTCTTAACCCCATCACCAGTTCAAAATGCATATATGCCATTTGAAAACAAACAGAAATTCTATTAATATAGTTACTATGGTATATTACCACCATATAGAATAAACTGTAACTCTCTTTAGAATGGTTATATTTGAGAACCTAGAAAACGAGTTTGACCGTCTTTTCCTATATTCCTATATTTCCTATATTCATCAACTGAGGCTTAATTGCAAAGGCTCAGTAAACCAAGAAATCGTTTCACTAGTTAGTTTCTGATATTGAATATTCTTGAAAGAAAATATTCCTAGATTAATGGTAAATAACAATGAGTAAGCAAAATAATCCAAAAATTACTAAGGAATTTGGGTATGGGATTTAAATAGTATGAGTAGGCAGGGTCTGTAGGGTTATTTGAATAATATGTTTGTATTAGATTATATCTTTTATCTTCTCAAAGTTTGAACATAAAAGCATATTCTATGGGAAACACAAAATAATTCCATATTAATCAGAATGAAGAAGTTTCTAGAGTGGGAAGACTTAATAGCCATTTAGCTTAACCATTTTTGTGGTATTTTTGTGCCACTGAGATAGAATGATGGCTTTCTTCTGAGCCAGTTGTAAACATTATCTTTTATAAAATACTGCTAAAAGTATTTTGGAGCTGTAAGTCAACATGAAACTGGTCTTTGACTTTTTGATACATAGACACATCTATATAGAATTAAATTTTTATAAGCTTTGCCCTTTTTACAGGTAAGCAAATTTAAATTCCTGTTTCTCTCAGCAGAGTAAAATGTTTCACCAGAATGCCTGTTTACTGAGTATATTCTCATGGGTTCCAACATGAAGTTAGAATTGTCAATGTAAAACAAAACAAAACCAAAAAAATAACAACAATATCTAGTTATTTAAGTTTTCATTTAAGGCTCAATTATGCAGAAACACGTGTCTCAAAACTGCACACATAACCTGATATGAGTATGTGTAATTATTAACATGGGCACCCTTCACATGGGTAAAGTAAAACCTCTTGATTGTGTATTATATGATTATCCTACATGTAAACAAAAAGTAAACCTTGATATAGTGTAAAAATTATACATATATATTTTTTAATTAAGAAGTAAATCTTTTAAACCAGGGGTTCTCAACCTGTGGGTCGTGACCCACAGCAACTATATTAAAGGGTTGCAGCCTTAGGCAGGTTGAGAACCACTGTTCTAAACCAATGGAATGATCTTTAATGATAGAAGACTTTAATGTAGCAAATGGGTATATCAATACATAAACATAAAATAGTGAGAATGTATTAAAGTCTATTTTGGCTATAGTTGAGAGAGAAAATATAAGTTTTTTTAGGAGGTTTTGCTCATAGTGATGGTACATGTAAATAGTAGATCCTTCATTGAGTAATTTTCTTAAAGTGGAGTTGAAAGTGACTTTTTCAAACTGTCCAAACTTCAATCTAAATGCTTTTAGCTGGAAAAGATGAGATATTACAGTCAAATTCTACATGTTGGAAAAAATGTTTTACTTATAACAAGCATCATAGAAGATAATAAAATACTAAGAGGTAAGTATTTTAGCAAAATGAAAAGTAAAACCAAACCAGAACCAAACTCTCTGGATATATAAAAACAATAAATTATTTTGCTTTTCATTGTTCTCTCTACCACTGTATAATTTTTTCCAGAAGTCATACGCTTCAAATAACAATAGACAGATCAGGATTTTCAGACTCATTTTTCAGCTCAGATGACCTTTTATTTTTTCCAAGTCAGTTTTTTATATTTCATAGTAAACTAGCATACTCTAAAATAGCTTATCTATAAGCTTCTTTCAAATATTTTCAGGTTTCCACTTCTTTTAAGCTCATTGAGAAATTTATTTGCAATATACCTACAGTATTATAATTTGGAAACTAACATAAAAATATTATGAACTGAAATAAAGTTGAATTCAACTTTCTCTCTTTTTTTTTTGCAGTTTTGGCCAGGGTTGAGCTTGAACCCGCCACCCCCAGTATATGGAGCCTGCGCCTTACTCCTTGAGCCACAGGCACCACCCTCCCTTTTTTACTTTTTAAGAAATGACCCTGGAACCTTCTGTATAAAACTGATTCTGGCATGGAATTTGAGGGTGCCAATGAACTAGACTTTAGCTCTTTTCAGCTATTTCTTGAGGTGAAAATTGTTGACAATTTGAGAAACGATATGTTCATTCTATCAAATGATGATGAATGTTTTGAGTAATAACATTTTATGCCTTCTGTGCTGCTGCCTAAAGATTAGATGTTTATGTCTTTCTTTAGCTACTCTTGACGGTTTGGAATCTGATGTCAGGGGGAAAAAAAGAGTATGTTTAGAGACATTTTTAGTCTGTACTATAAATTTTGTGTTGCATTAAAATAGTAACCTATGCTGTCCATAATGTATTTTGTACAAGCAGTGCAGTGGGAGAAGGCATTGCTACTTTATTTTTGAATTGGTAATGGTATTTATTGCTTTGTGGCATAAAAGATAAAATGAATAAAATAAAAGTAGGAGGAACTATCAGCAAATAAAACTGTTCATAATATAAGCTAGTATACTAGTAACAAACATGTTAAGGCATTATTACATTTTTTTTTAGTTTTGGAGTCAAATATATGTGTGTATGTGTGTGTATATATGTATATATACATATATAACTGTGCTGTTGTCCCTTGAATAAGTATTTCTTCATGTTACAAATTACTTTCGTACTCTGAGCCAAATTCACTGGCAATGAGCCAAAAATAAAATAATTTGAGGAATTACAATATAGGTAACATAATACTTAATGAATGTTTATTTATATGGCTAGTTTCATTTAATACAAATAAAATTAAAACTGAGTAAAAATATAATATTTCAAAATACAAGGACTAAAGTAAGCTAAAGTATTCAAGAAAGAAATTCCACTTGACTCTTTAATGAATCAGAAATAATTTGAAATCACAGGGAAACTGATATTATATGTAATGTTAGTCTTTGTACAAACAAATTTAATATAAAAGTAATCTTTTTTTCTCTCCATGCATATCATTCTATAAAATTAATGTGTATAGATATCACACTGGCAGAATTATGGAATTAATGTACTTGAGCTGATTTAAAAGTCAATTACATTTGCTAATCCTTATTACTCATAGTTCTTATAAATGAAATAGAAGAGTAATCATCTCTTAATTAAGAAACATCAATTAAAATCTATTATAATTATAAGTCATGTACTTTACGAAATGTAGCAAAATTTCATTTTGGAAATAATGGACAAATAAAATAATAAATAAGTACATTTAAAAGACACATAGATGTAAAAAGCTAGCAAGTTCTTTATTCTTTCTAAATGATGTGAGCACCATATTGGCAAAAACGCTTTCCGGCCCACTATTGAACCCATATTGACTGGACTGTATTTTTCTTAAGTTGTTCAAAACATATAAGTTGAAGGAAAACTATTGAGTTGTTTTATAAAATCATCTTCTTATTTTTAAAAGCCATTAGGAATAGCATATATTTGGAATTACTGAACAATTATAAACAGCACCATATTCTATATCTGTATCTTAAAAATTTCACAGAGTAAGAACATTTACTTTGAAAGAGTCAAAAGCCTTTCAATAATTAAAGTCATTTAAACTATTGTACCTAATTGCAAAGTTTTGAATAAGTCCCTGACCTGAAGCGGGAAATAAAAGTGCCAAAAATTTTTAAAATCATGTTTACTATGTTCTTTTTTCTCTCTAGGAAAATGTAATATACATATGGTAGTTTACTTACTAGGAACTGGCTAATGTTAGTTCTCTGTAAATTGACTTAGTTATATATTTAGTTTCTAAATAATAAAACAAGTATTTCTAATGCTTATATGCAAATTATAATTGCTACGTAAATCATTACTATTAAAGTTTTAAAATAAATGATGTATTTTTATAAAATTTAGATAAATTTTAAAAGCCCAGGAGAGTGTATTTATATCAGCCGTGCCGTGTTTATTTATTCATTCAACAAATATTTACTGAATAGATACCATGTACAGGTCCAGGATGAATGAAAAAAATAAATAAATAAAACAATGCTTAACAGGTAACATGTTTGACAGTAACTGAAGAGGTTTGAGTGTTGCATTTAAGGCTTTATAATGGATATCGACTTAATAATTGATTTTTCTGTATGTGACTCAAGTTGTGGTTGACATTTAGGGAGTGCTATAGCAACAGACACAGTTGAATAGAGGGATACATATTCTCCAAAGCCTTGTCCAGAGCTATCAGATTTCGAGGCTTTTGTTAAAACTGAGGAAAAATGAGGTGAAGATCTTGGGTTTAAGCCAAAGAAGCAGTGAGAGGGTTCTTTATTTTTATTTTTGACAATAAGTATAGCTAAAAGTAAGATCAGTCTTTATTTCAAACACAGTAAAACAAATTGGTCTTTAGTGGCAGGCTCATTACTTGGAACAAGCACACTATACTAATGTAAGACGTCAATAATAAGATAAATTGGGTGTGAGGTATATGGGAATGCTAAGAATGATCTGTTCAATTTTTCTGTAAGTCTGTAACTATTCTAAAAAAAAAAAAAAGAAAGAAAGCTGTGATATTAGCCCAACACTCCAACTGAAGCTTTATGATGGTCAGGTGACACATGGAGTCTTTTATGTTCTTCAAATATGTTCTCTTTCAAGGTTGTCTTGCAATTCTTTCTATCCACATAAGTTTCCTTGTTAATTGATGCAAACATGTCACTGTCATTTACATTGGCTTTGTCTTGAATAAATAAATCAATCTAGGGTGAATAGATGTCTTATTAAAATGAGTTTTTCAAGATATAAATATTTATTTTCTTTTATCTATTTGGGGCTTTAACCATTTCTCTCAGTAACATTTTATATGTTTTTCCTGCACAAATGTCTCACCTTTTTTTCTTTAAGTTTATTCATAACCATTTTATTTTTTGATAGTACTGTAAATGATATATATATTTTAAACTTTATGTTCTACTTGTTACTGGTAACAGAAATCCAATTTTATTTGTATTGACCTCGTATGTCACAAACTTAACTGAGTTCCCTATTGATATTAATAGTTTCTTTAGATTATATATGGTTTTCTGTATGTATATTCAGACAACTTATATATAATGTCACTCATTGCTTTTTTTTTTTTTTTTTTTTTTGGTTGCAGCCATCATTGTTGTTTGGCAGGCCGGGCTGGGGATTCGAACCAGCCACCTTAGGTGTATGTGGCTGGCGCCTTAGCTGCTTGAGCCATAGGCGCCGAGCCACTCATTGCTTTTTTTATGAAAATTATAGTTTTATCATCTTTACTGTTCTATGCACTCAAAGATAATCAGTAAAATGTTAAATAGAAGTTGAGATAGTGGACATCTTAATCTTATCCTGTATCTTAGAGGGAAAGCTATTGACATTTTTCTGATCAATTGATCATGGTAATTGCTATAATTATAATATAAATATCCTTTATTAGGCAAAGAAGATCTCATTTCTTCATAGTTTAATATGAGTTGTTATTTTTGTCATGAGTAGATGCAGAATTTATTCAAATGCAATTTCTACCTTAAAACAATTATAATTTTTTCTACTTTATGCTATTTGATTTTTTGTACATTTCATATGTTGATTTATTATGCATTGATATACCAAACTAGAATTTCTGTAATAAATTATTCCTCATCATACTATGTAATAGGTATTTGTATACATATGTAGGTATGTAGATGTGTAGCTAGACTGGATTTATTAGTACATATTTTGTACAGAATTGACATTCTTTTTCTCCTGTAAAGAAATTTATTTCAGTTTTCCTTTCTTCTGATGTCCTTATATTATCAAGGTTATGTTGGCACTATATATTAGAAAAGGAATCAGATATTCTTCCTGCTTTTCTATCCTATAGAAGAGTTACATAGGTTTTATATCTCCCTAAAAATTTGATGTTATTCACTGATGGAACCATCTGGGCCTAGAATTTTCTTTCTGGGATATTTTTAAATTACAGATTGAATTTATTAATAAACAGATAAAATCAATCATTCTTCTTTTCCTAGAGTCAATGTTGATAATTTGTTCTTCAAAGTCTGTATCCATTTAATCTAAGTTTTCAACTATAATGTTATAATGTACTTCATGGTATTTTAACTCTTTTTAATATCTTTATTGTCTATAGAAATGTGTTTTATTATTCCCCATATTGACTATTTTATTTTCTTTCTTTATTCAACTTGATCCATCTTAACAAAGTTTTGTTAATATTATCAATATTATAATTTTCATCTAGTTGAGTTAAATATTTCTTATCAATTCCAATCATTTTTTATCTTATATTTGGTCTCTCTCCTTCTTTGAATTTTATTTGATTTTTAATTAGTTTTTATTATTGAGATGTAAACATTGATTTGCACCTTTTTTCTTAACCTGCCTCAATTCTATAAAATTTTCTTTAGGGACAGCTTTAGCTGTATCTCAATTTTTATCATTAAACACTTAATTTTCCATGTATTTTCTGAATTTTGCTTTCATTTAACTTCCATGTAATTTAGTAATGTATAGGCTAAGAGATGAAATATTTTTAGAATTTTTAAATTGTTTTTGGCATTTTTCCTGTGGTCAGAAAAAAATAAATTTTCATGATTTTTAAACTTAAAATTTAAAAAGATTGGTTTTCAGGAGCTGCACGTGGCACAAATATTGATAATGTACATATGTCATAGAAAATACTGTCTATCCAGTTGATTCCTCTGGAAAATCCCAAGAGGAATTTTTAATATATATTGTCAGGTAAAAAGAGGTAATCATGCTATTTAAACTTTCTATAGTATTGGCAATATTTATGTCCTGCCTTTTCTATTAATAGCTAAAAAGTTTGTTACAATCTCCCAGCATGATTTGGGATTGGCTTTTTTTCTCTTTTAAACTTCTTTAATTTTTGCCTGTGGTGTTTTGAAGTTATATATGCACATACATATACATATACATTCTCCACTGTGGAAATACACCTTTACCATTCTGGATATATATATTTTTTAATGATGTCATTTTATTTTATTTTATTAAGTCAAATACACATAAAACATGGATACATTCATGAATATGTGGGGTACAATGTGCTGAGTTTTTTCTTTCCTTAGATAACCCTGTAGCCCCTGTAATGCTACATCTATCAGCAATGGAAATAGTTCTCTTTACCCAGTAATTGCATGGCATATCCATAACTATTCCCTTACTTTTAAATTTTCAGAAAAATTAAATTTTTAAAAAATTTAAAATCTTAATATTTATATCTTTAGTATCACGTAGTTGTTTTTTAAATCCATTCTGATTTTCTTAACTAGACTATTCAAGTTATGTTGAATGTAGCTAATAGTGACTTTAGATTGAAATCTACTATTTTGTGTCTGTTCATTATTGCCTGGTCATTAAAGCATTTCTTTTCCACTTATAATTTATCATAAATTAATCACTTTACCACTGCTCAGAAAATGCAAAAAGCCTTTGGGACTTTTTATTCTGCCTGTTTTAAGAGCTATTTTTCTTTAAGTAGAGTTAAATTCTGTATTATGTGAAACTTACTCAAAGTTATTGTTTCTGTAGTCATTATTTACTGATAAATAATACTTCTCACTCACTGTGGCTTCCTGCATTTCTGTTTTTCCTCTGAGATTATTTTTCTTCCTTTTGAATAATATCCTTTAATATTTTACATAAGGTGTGACTGCTCGTGCCAGATTTTCTGTGTTTTAGTTTGTTTACAGTATCAATATTTATAGAATTGATGATTGACATTGGTTATTTTTCTCTTAGAGCTTTGAGTATGTAATTAGGATCTCCTAGAGTTCATTGTTTCCTTGAGAAATTAGCTCTCAGTAGTTTTGATTTTTTATAAGAGAGTAGAAGTTGTTTTTGCTTTGGAGTCAATGTTTTCTTATTTATTGTCTTTGCTATTTATCAATTTACTACAATATGCTAGTATTTTTTAAAAAAAATTCTTATCTTGCTCTTTTTCACATAACTTCTGTTACCTGTTTAACAGTTTTCATTTGTTTTTATGCATAGAACCATGTATCTGTCCCATTTGCTCTCTTATTTCTTTTAGGGGTTACAATTACATACTCAAAGATATGCAAGCTTTTTTTCTATGAAGGCCCAGGTAATGATAATTTAGCTTTAAGGGTTCATAAAAATCTCTGTTTACGTTCTTGTGGAACCCTTTAGAAATGTTTAATGATAGTCTTAGTTCAAACACTGTGTAAGCACAGATCACAGGCTGTATTTACTTGTTTGCTTTCCTGCTTCTGATATAATCTTGTACTTTTAATGAATTTTGTTTGAGGTCTAAATATTTCTCCAAATCTTAAGCCAACCTTAACATAGATCTTATATTTTTTGCCAACAAAAAGCTTATGCTGAAATCATTCCTCATTCTTTTCTCCATTTCTAAATTCTGAGACTGGAGAGGATTTTTGCAAGCTATATTTCTGACAAAGGTCTAATGACAAGAATCCACAGAGATCTCAAACATTAATAAGAAAAAAACAAGTGATCCCATTTCATTGTGGGCAAAAGACATGAACAGAAGCTTTTCTGAAGACAGGTGCATGGTCTACAGACAATGAAAAATGCTCGTCATCTTTAATCATCAGAGAAATGCAAACCAAAACCACTATGAGATACCATCTAATGCCAGTAAGAGTAGCCCACATCACAAAACGCCAATACTACAGATGTTGGCCTGGATGTGGAGAAAAGGGAACACTTCTGCACTGCTGGTGGGAATGCAGCTAGTATGTTCCTTTTGGAAGGAAGTTTGGAGAACACTCAGGGATCTAAATGTAGACCTGACATTTGATCCTGCATTTCCTTTTCTAGATGTATATCCAAAAGACCAAAAATCATTTGGTAACATATATTTGCACCAGAATGTTATTGCAGTTCAATTCATAATTGCCAAGTCATGGAAGAAGCCCAAGTGCCCATCAACTCATGAATGGATTAATAAATTATGGTATATGTATACCATGGAATATTATGCAGCATTAAAAAGTTTTTTACATGGATGGAGCTGGAAAATATTCTTCTTAGTAAAGTATCTCAGGAATGGAAAAAAAAAT
This sequence comes from Otolemur garnettii, assembly GCF_000181295.1. NCBI lineage: Eukaryota > Metazoa > Chordata > Mammalia > Primates > Galagidae > Otolemur > Otolemur garnettii. The sequence goes on from NW_003852403.1 coordinate 27,521,924, forward strand.
ATCCAATGTACTCAGTACTACTATCAAACCATTTATAATCACTCATACTTTCATATGAAGGATGAATCACAACTATAGCCTAGGATGAAGGAGGGAAGGGGAGTGGGAAGGGAAGAAAGGGGGTGGGTTGATAGAGGGAGGGTTAGTAGGGGGACCACACCTATGGAACATATTGCAAGTTCAAGTTGGATCTATCAGGTGTAGAACACAAATGCCTTAACACTGTAATTGGGTAAATGAGGTGAAGGCTATGTTAATAAGTAGGATGTAAGCACTCCAGTTTGTACAAATAATTAACACATTGAATCCCGTAATGGCATAAATGTATTCATGATCTATGTACAAATGACTTAATAATAATAAAAAAAGCTTCTTCTGTAAACTTTCATTAGCTTCTAAAATTCTAATGTTTGTATCTTTGGATCTGTATTTTGTGTCACTTTTTGCTCAAAATGAATTACTTGCTGTGGTGGGCTCCTGATAGCAGTAACTAATGACACTCTACCCAGATTCTTGGTCACCTCCATTCCAATTGGTTGTCTAATGTGCTGGATTGCTTTTGAGAGTGTAACTTAATTTACACAGTGATGGGATCACACATGAGAACAGGAGTTATTTAAAATACTGGAAATATGGAGAAGAATATAAAAGTTAGCCTCTATATAACCTCTATGTAAAGGACATTTAAACGAAAAATTATCCAAAGCTGCTAAGAACTCAGAATTTTCTGCAGTATTGTATATTTTACCTCTAGCCCCTTGCATCTATATAACTTCTGAAGATACACTTTGGCAAAATAAATTTAGAAAATTTATAATTACAGGAAAATTTTTTTAAATCAAACTCGTTCTTCAATCCACTGAAGCAAAGATGAATTTGGCTAAAGTTCTAAGAGAGCTGAGTCAATTCATAACACTAAAATAAAGGCATTAATTGAACTCATGTTAATATGAATAGTAGGAGAGTTCGATTCCCAGACAACCTTACAAGTTCAGCTGGCATCCTGATAATGAAGTAGAACTTCAGCTGGTAGCTGTTTGCTTCAGCTGTAACTAATTATCTTTCTCAATAATATTAAAATATTGAATCAGATTCATTAATAATGACACTAAAAGTCAAACTTTGGCAATAAAATCCAAATAATGGTGCTCACAAGCTCCCTAAGAATCATGGTAATCATCTTTACAACAAAGAAACAAAAAAGCTAATTGCACACACAGAGGAATTTCCTTGTTTCTCCTAGATAGTTCTAGCCACAGTACTTGATATATGTGTGTGTGTGTGTGTGTGTGTGTGTATACTTACACATGCACTTATGTATTTTAACTGACAAATAATTGTGTATATTCATGGGGTTTATGATATTATGATATATGTATACAGTATAAAAAAATTCAATCAAGCTACTTTCCATATCCATCACCTCACCCATTTATCATTTTTAATGAGAATATTTAAAATATATTTTAACAACTTTGAAATACGTAATATTATTATTAACGGTGGTCACCATGCAATCGATTGTTAAAACTACAGTATGTTTGATTTTTTTTTGTTTGTTTCAGTATGTTCCTTGAAAAAAAGCAAGGGGGAATATAAAAACAATAATGGTTTTCCCTAAGGGATACACACACACACACACACACACACACACACACACAGAGACACGACAATACATAGGGAAGAAGATTTTCACTTTTAAGAGGGTGATTCCTTTAAAAAGTCATGCTTTTTGCATCAGATATTCACCATGAAGTCTGAAAAAAAAAATAGAATGCCTGTGTGTTTGTGTGCTTTTGTGGGTTTGGGGGTTGGAGGTCTTACAGAGCAGACTAAAAGGCCATGTAAATCTTGTTTAAGGATTTAATCATTTTATCATTGTATAAAAATTCTAATAATGTCAAAGAGTAAAGAGATATGTTTTACAAAATCACACAATTCAGCAAACTAGAAGTGATTGTTGCTTTAAGACTGCCTTTTTTATTTCATTCTACTTAGTACAGAAATATATTGCTTTTGAAGATAGATGAGTATGTTTTCAGTAGATTGTTACTTGAAAAAGTTTAATATAATGGCATTTCAACATTTGCTTTATTAATTCTTGTTTGTTTTGATCAGATATAACAATAAGTGATTCAATAATTATGTAAAATATTTAAATACTACCAATAATAGATATCACCTGATAAATGCTAAGATCAGCTTTCTTAACTATTGTGAATAACAGAAAAGGGGATATATAGAAATTTATAATACTTTCTAAGTTTAAACTGTATATTTTTGTAGGAGGTTGTGATCACTTTTCCTTTTTACTTGGCAAGGACTGTATCCAAAGCAATGAGGGCAGCCAGCACAATGTGGTGATGTTCTGCCTCGGTACTAACAACAGCTGCTGGAAAATAGCAAGTGAGAAGAAACTGAAACTTCAGGATGGATGTCGTTACATGAGCACCATAGCAACAGACCTGAACACACAAGTATATCCAATTGCCCTTTTCCCTCTCTACATTAATAATTTCATGACCTTTGGTATGGTTGATGTAAAGTGAAAGATGAAAATAGAAAAATTATTTTCTACATTGAAAATAACCTTTTTCCTAATTATACATAGAATGTATCTTCCCTTAAAAAATAAAAAGTTATATATAGGTGGCCAGGTACCGTAGCTCACCCCTGTAGTCCCAGCACTCTGGGAGGCCAAGGCAAGAGGATCCCTTGAGCTCAGGAGCTTGAGACCAGCCTGAGCAAGAGTGAGATCCATCTTTACTAAAAATAGAAAAAATTAGCCAGGTTTTCTGGTACACACCTGTAGTCCCAGCTACTTGGGAGGCTGAGTCAGGAGGATTGCTTGAGCCCAGGAGTTTGAGGTTGCTGTGAGCAAGGCTGACTCCACAGTATTCTAGCCCAGGCAAGAGAGTGAGACTTTATCTTAAAAAAAACAAAAAGTTTTAATTTGCATTTCCTTTGATCCTGCAATTCCTCTACTAGGTATATACCCAGATGATCAAAAATCATTTCCCAACAAAGACATTTGCACCAGAATGTTTATTGCAGCCCAATTTATAATTGCCATGTTATGGAAGCAGCCCAAGTGCTCATTGACCCATGAGTGGATTAACAATTTGTGGTGTATACACACACACACACACACACACACACTATGGAATACTATACAGCTATAAAAGGTGGAGACTTTACATTTTTTATGTTTATCTGGATAGAGCTGGAACATATTCTTCTTAGCAAAGTGTCTCATGAATGGAAGAAAAAGTATCCAATGTACGCAATACTATTATGAAACCAATATATAATCACCTACAATTTCATATGAATGATAAAACAAAACTATAGTCCAGAAAGAAAGAGAGGAGAGGCAGGAGAGAGGAAGAGAAGAGAGAGGCCTGGAGGAGGGAGGGTATTTGGTGGGACCTTGTCTATTGTGGATAATGCAGTGGTACATTTTATAACTATTAAGAGTGGAGTATAAATGTGTTACCACATCAAATAAGTGAGGTGATGGTTATGTTAACAAGTTTGATATAAGCTTTCCACATTGTATATCAAATTAGCACATTGTACCTCATAGATGCATTAATGTACACAGTTATGATTTAATAAAAAAATTTTAAAAATAAATGTTTAATTAATCATATATATCTGTTTAATAAAATATAGAAGTCTTTAGAAAAAAGTTATATAAGCTTTGAAGGAGGAAAATAAAAATGACATGAATGCACCTGGAAATAATGACATTGTTACTCTGATTAACATCCTTTCATGTATTTTCTTATAAGCATAGAGGACGTATATTTATAGTTTTATATAAGTAAGATCATAGGAGGCATTTACAAATAATTTTACTTTTAAAATATCACTACCTTATTATTCTTTTTGCCCCACTTCTATTCCACTTTCTTCCTTTCCCCTGCTCTCCTCTCTCTGACCCCATGTCTTCAGCAATCTAACAGGTATTATTAAGTACCTTCTGCCATGATTATATGATATTACACACACGTGGAGTTCATTTTTAAATTTGATATGGTTTTACAAAAATAGGATTATATTATAATCAATTACTTGCTTCTTACTTTTCTTATTTACCAATACAGTTTGAAAAACCCTCCAAGAAATACAGAACTCTCATTTTTAGAGTCTATTGGACAAATTCTCTACACATCTCAAGTTTCTTTTGTCTTTTTTTTTTTTTGCAGTTTTTGCCTGGGGCTGAGTTTGAACCCACCACCTCTGGCATATGGGGCCGGCACCCTACTCCTTTGAGCCACAGGTGCTGCCCAATATCTCAAGTTTTTAATATATATATTTTACATTCAGTCATTTGAATATAGATCTATGTTACATTTTGTATAATTTTCTCAGATATATCTTCAGGTTCATCATTTTTTGTATTTTCTTGTAGTTTTATACTTTCAATTTATATTTACAGAAACGCTTATCTTTTGACTTAGAGGAGAGTTATCTTTTTTTTAATCATTGGTTTTTATTCTTTGTTTTATTTTTATAAACAACTTTAAAAATTCCATTTTTTATTATTTACGTATCTTTATTTTCTAGTTAGCTTATGTGGCTGTTTGGCCAGTGTTTTTTTTTTTTTTTTTT
>NW_003852403.1:27529493-27625210 GCF_000181295.1 Otolemur garnettii
TATTTTCAATTTCATTTAATTCTGCTCTAATTTTGGTTATTTCTTTTCTTCTGCTGGGTTTGGGATTGGAATGTTCTTCCTTTTCCAGTTGCTTAATATGTCCCATTAAGTTGTTAACTTCCTCTCTTTCTGTTCTCTTGAGGAAGGCTTGTAAAGCTATAAATTTCCCTCTTACGACTGCCTGTTTTGCCAGTGTTAAATTTAGTTCTTGGGTCGGCCAGTTCTGTTTGTTGCATCTTCTGACTTGTAGTGGTTTGTTTCCTTCTGTATTTATTAATTTTTTTCCTTTTCTTTAATTTCAGTTTCATATATCAGCACAAAAAATTATATTACATTGTTCACATTTGCTAGGTAAAGTCCAAGCTGTAGTCAAGCTCCTTTTTGTATATTTAACAATTTCAATTATAAATTAATTTTAAGCATCAATTACTTTTTCACTCCATGAAAAAGTATCCGAGAATTTCATATCCATAAAATTCTCACATAGGATATTGATGAATTTTCTCCCCATGGAGATTGTCATCTTGGTGGTATCTGTATGTCACTTTTTTGTCATCTATCTGAGCCAGTGGTTAGAGTGATTTATGTCAGCCTTTCATTGGACTTGTAGTTGGAGGGCCTTTTCTCACATCTTTGTGTGGTGTTAATTAATAAGTCTAGAATGGCCTCTAAGCATGGAAGTGAAAGGAAGAGTAGGATGTCACTCACTTTCAATCAAATGATGGAAATGATTAAACTTAGTGAGGACGGCATGTCAGAAGCTGAAGTAGGCTAGAAGCTGGCCTTCTTGAGCCAAATAGGTAGCCAAGTTATGAATGGAAAGGAAAAGTCCTGGATGAAAACTAAACTTAGTGAATACACAATATGATATGAAAGTGAAAAAAACAGCCTTATTGTGGATATGCTCATGTGGAGAAAGTTTTAACAGTGTAGACAGAAGATCAAACCAGCCACAACATTTCCTTAAACCAAAGTCTAATCCAGATCAAGGCCCTAACTCTCTTCAATTCTATAAAGGCTGAGAGAAATGAGGAAGATACAGAGGAAAAGTTTAAAGTAGAACTATCAGAGGTTGGCTTATGAGGTTCCAGGAAGGAATTCATCTCCAGAACATAAAAGTGAAATGTGAAGCAGCAATTGGAGATGTGGGAGCTGCAGCAAGTTATCTAGATCCAGTTGGGACCATTGATGATGGTGGCTGCACTGAACAACATATTTTCAGTAGATTAAACAACTTTCTTTTGAAAGGTGGTGCCACCTTAGAATTTCATTACTAGGGAGAATTCAATGCCTGTTTTAAAAGCTGCAAAGGATAGACTGAATATCTTGATAAAGGCTAAATAGCTGGTGATTTTAAGTTGAAACTAATACTCATTTACCATTGTCAAATTGTAGGGCCCTTAAGAATTAGGAAATCTAGTCTGTCTATGTTCTATAAATAGAAAAAAGCCTGGATGACAGCACACTTACAAAATGGTTTACTGGGTATTTTAAGCCAACTGTTGAAAGCTACTCCTCAGAAGAAAATATTCTTTTCAAAATATTACTGCTAGCATGAGGAACCTCATCTCTCAAGAATTCTTATAAAGATGTACAAAGAGATTAATTTTATTCTCATGCCTGCTAACACATCAGTCTTTCTATAACCCATAGAGCAAGAAATAATTTTTGACTTTCATGTCTTAATTTTTTTTTTATTTCAGTTTAGTTATTTAGAAAATACATTTTGTAAAACTTTAGCTGTAATAGTGAGTGTCCTTATGGATCTGGGCAAAATAAATTGGAAATCTTTTAGAAAGAGTTCACCATTCTCGATGCTATTAAGAGCATCCATGTTCATGAGGGGAGGTGAAGATATCAACATTAACAGAAAGTTGGAATAAACTGATTCCATTCCTCATAGATGACTTGGAGGGATTCATGATGTCAGAGGAAGACGTAACTACAGATATGGTGAAAATAATAAGAAAACCAGAATAAGAAGTGGATCCCATTGACGTCGCTGAATTTCTGCAAATCTCATGATAAAATTTGGACAGAAAATGAGCTGTTTCTTATGGATAATCAAAAACAATATTTCTTGAGTTGAAATGTATACCTGGTATAGATGCTGTGAACATGGTTTAAATGGAAACACAAGAATTAGAGTGTTACATAAACTTAGTTGATAAACCAATGGAAGGATTTGAGAGGATTAACCGCACTTTTCAAGAAGTTCTGCTGTGGGTAAAATGCTGTTAAATAGCATTATCCATTCCAGAGAAATCTCTTGTGAAAGAAAGAGTCAATAGATGCAGCAAACTTCATTGTTGTCTTTTTAAGGAAATTACCAAAGCCATGCCAACCTTCAGCAACCACCATCTTGATCTATGAGCAGCCATCAGCAAGGCAAGACCCTTTATCAGCAAAAGGATTGTGACTTCCTTAAGGCTCAGATGATTGTTAGCAATTTATAGCCATAAAATATATTTTAAAGAAGGTATGTACCTTTTCTTTAGTCATAATTATACACTGATGGACTATAGAATAGGGTAAACATAACTTTTATGTGAACTGGGGAGCTAGAAACTTTTGTGACTTGCTTTATTGCAATTTTTGCTTCATTGTATAACTATGGAACCAAACCTGCAGTATCTCCAAGATATGCTTTGTAATAATACCAATTTTAGCTTGCTCAATAGTGTCATTGAGTAGGTGAAAGATTCCAAAACTGAGTCTTAAAATTTGTTGCCTGGAAAAACTCATTTCAGATTGTCAGTTCTAACTTGTCATGGGGATTACTTTCACATGACTTGTCCAAAGGAATTTCAGCCACACTTAATATCCACTACCAATTCTCTCAAAGTTCAGTGTAAAGTTATGGGGAATTCAGAAAACACAAGCACACATATGCTGGAAATGAATTCACATTCTGTTTAAAAATGAGGACCCAGGATAAAATGAAACAATACAATCACATTGTGTGTATTGCTTTGCTATGTTAGAAATGTTTCAAGCTTAAATTTCTAAATCCTAACAGTGCAGTTGGTTCTACAAGTTACTTTATACTTCCTTATGTTAAAGACTGATTGAAAAATAATAAAATGTACATGTTCATCAGCCTCTAGCTTAATAGTAATCTTTTTCTTGAAATGCTGTTTATAAACATTTCTCATCTTTACAGTATGATTTTTATATGTTTATATATATATAAAGACATATATGTATACATACATATTCTATCATTTTGAATAGTTATTTGATTTATTACTCTTTATGTTTTAATATACACCCTACTCCCTCCCCTAAATTGCAGTTAGTTATACAATAATTATTTCATATATTTTTGATCTTGCATATAATCTTGGCAATTTACACATATTTCCTTATCTGTATTATTGCGTTCTAAAACAAGATAAAAGATCTTTTTATTTTTTGTGTTATTACATATTTACACTACTTCAGTGGTGTTTTCTTGAATGTGCTAGAAACAATGTGAGGTTCTTCTCAATTCCAAATTGTTAAATTCTTCTCTTATTCACCCAACATGTCAATCAACCTTCTTATTAAATGTTTCGACACCAGACATTGTGATCAGCAATGCAGGAAATAATTCAATGTGGGGCTCGCATTTCATATTCTTTCTTTAATGTAAACAATGCAGGATTATACTTTAAAAATTCTAATGAGGATTCTGTTTATAATGAGACTGTGCTCTAAAAATAGTGTTATATCAAGAAAACTACATGTTTAGAATCACAGTATCTATTAAGTAACAAAAAAAGGTAAAGATAGATATTCTCATATACTCAAACATTAAAAAAATACAGTTTGGGATATATAGGAAAGTGTAAACAAATTCATTTTATGATAAAAACTGACACTCTTGGGAATTAATCGATATTTACTGAGTGCCTACTACTATATAAGGCAGGGGTCCTTAAACTTTTTAAACAGGGGGCTAGTTCACTGTTCCTCAGACCACCGGGGGGCTGGACTGTGGGCCCTGGGATGAGTCGGCTGCTAAGCAAGACAGATAGCTGCGGCAAAAATACTTGGCAAGCCAGATAAATGTCCTAGGCGGCCTGCATGTGGCCCGCGGGCTGTAGTTTGAGGACGCCTGAAAGGCATTGTTTTACATATTGAAGAAAGGGTAGTGATTAAATAAAGGATTTTCTTAGATTTATAAATATATCTAATCATATAAAACATTAATTTTGTGTGAATAAATGATGAAACATCTACTCCAGCTATTTCTGTGCATGCACACACACACACACACACACACACCCAAAACAAAAAACATTAACATTTTACCACTTAAAAGATAAGTATTCGGTAATGTATGCTCAAGTTTTCAATGTGTGCAGGGCTAAGCAAGGGCAGTGTGCCAGCTGGATCATCTCAACATGGCCTGGATGACCCACTGTCAGGATGGCTCATTCCCATGGCTGGTACATTGGTGTTGGCTGTTAGATGTCAGCATGTCTGAAGCTGGGGGCCCCTATTCTACTCCACGTGGGCCTCTCCACATAGCCACCAGGGCTTTGTCTTAAGCCAGGCAACTACTTTCCAAGGGAGGGAAAAGAAGTGGGCAGACCTTCTAAAGTGACCCAGAATACTCCCTTCTCTGCATTACATTGATTAAAGCACTCACGGACCTTACATCTTGATGGGAGGTTAAAGCATAGGACAGATTACTTTGGGTTCTTTTGTAAAAACTACTTACACCAGTACCCAGTTCAGAAAAATAGAGAGTATTTCCACGAATAAGTGATATTTGAATGAAAAGACTAACTAGGAGATAATCAGTTAAACAATGTATGATTTTGGCTACCAGGGAATAGAATTCAACCCAGCAAGGAGACAGTCTGCATATGTGGGGAACTGAAAGATGTCTAATATAGCTAGGATTACATAAGGGGACTTTAAAAAATTTATGTAAAAATGGAATTAAAATACAAAAATAACATATATGAGGTTTCTATTTTAACATAAGTATAATCCAGTTCAAGATGCTTTTGTAAGTAATAATACCAGCCCTTCAGTCCTTCTGTAAAGAGCTAAGTACTAGGAAATTAACCATGTCAATGCAATCTTTTTTACAGTATTCACTAAAGAAAAAAATAGGTGCACTTTAAATATTCTTTAAAATCATGAAATAAAAAGAAATCATATCAGCACTGTAAAGTGGATGTCTAATCATTTTCCATAGAAACCCCTTCAAGTTGCACTTGTGTTTTTCTTTTATTTCACAATATTAAGAAGGTGAAAATTTTTTTTGTTACGTGCATGCTTTGTATAATGCTTCAGTCAGGGTTGTTAGTGTCACCAGAATAGTGTTCATTGTATCTGTAAGTTTTTATCCCTCGCTCCCTCTCACCTCCTCCCTTCTTTGGTTTTCAATGTCCTTTGCATCTCTTCCTGCTAGTGTGTTACTCATTGTTTAGCTCCAACTTGTTAGTGAGAAAATGTAGTGTTTGTTTTTCCATTCCTGAGGTCCTTCACTTGAGATAATGCTCTCCAGTTCCAAACAAATTGCTGCAAAATACCTTATTTCATTCCTTTTTCTGGCTGAATAATTCTTATGGCATATGTATACCACATTTTTCTCGATCCATTAATGAATTGTATTATGTATTGTTTTATATGTTGAAGAAAATGTAGCGATTGAGTTGATTATACATCTTGGAAATGTGAATTGTGTTGTGATAAACATTCAAATTCTGGTGTCCTTTGGATAGAATAACTCTTTTCCTTTTGTTAGACACTAAGTAATGGGATTACCGGATCAAATGGTGGGTCTACTTTTATATCCTTGAGGAATCTCCACCCTATTTCCATAGACACAAGAGTAAAAATAAATGGGAAGTAGTTAAAAGGCTTCTGCATGGCAAAGGAAATAATCAACAGAGTAAATAGATCAGATGGGAGAAAATAATCACAAGCTAAACATTGAACAATGGGCTGAGATCCAGAATAAGTCAGAAAAAAAAATCCATCAAAAAGTGGGGCAAAAGCATGAAGTTTTTCAAAAGAAGATAATGACCAATAAACATGAAAATATGCTCAACATCACTAATCATTAGTGAAATGCAAATCAAAACCACCATACCTCTTCAAAGGGCTGTTATAAAAAAATTCAAAAAGCAGTACATGCTGATATAGACACAAAAAGAAAGGAATGCTTATACATTGTTGGTAGATCTTCAAAAATTGAACTTGTTTGATGCGAGAAATAAGCAGAGGCATTTCTATGGTGGCAGAGTCTCTTGTGAAGCTTTGCTCAGCATTTTTCTGCCAAAGTTTTGACTAATTTCCTTAGAACACTGACATATTATCATTCTTTGGTCTTCCAGATAATCCCCAAGCAAAAATCATCCCAAAAACTTCTTGCCAGTTTTGCTCTTCACCCTTCTGCCTTTGCTTTAACCTGACCACTTCCAGCTCTTAGTAGCCATTGCTTTGATTGTGCTTTATCTCGGCCTCATACTGGTAGACCTGTGTCCTATCTCCTGCTTCAATCTCTAAAGAAAAGCTTCAAGATCTTGAATCCACTATTTTAAAATCTCCATTGCTCTTGTCTGTAGCTGAGCTAGGTGCAAAGGTTTTTCCCACTGATGGGAAGTTTGTTCAACTTTTTAAGTCAAGTTTGTGTAAGTGGAATCAGTTGAAAAATGTACATGGGATTGGCTATTGTTTCCATTGTGAAAAGTTGGTTCTCTTCAATTAGAGCATGAACAAGATGAATCTCTTTCCCTCAAATTGATACAGATGATCTGCACCTGTGAGAGTTATCTGTCATATCAACTTGTCCTTTCTTAAAACAACTTATCCATTTGTAGAGTGTTGATTTCTTTAGAGAATTATCCCCATGAATTTTTCATAAAGCAGCAATGATTTCCCTATATTTCCACAAATTCTTCACCATAAATTTGATAATTTGTTCTTGCTTCAATTTTAGTGGAATTCATGTTACTATGATAGTTTTCTTCAAACTGATATCTTATCCTTTCTTAGTGGTGTGAACTAGATTTTATTCAGACATGTTATAAGAAGTTATTCAATGATTTTTGGTGCTGAAATATTATGAAATCTATGCACAACTTGCATAATATGCATTGTTCATGAACTTTTCAAAGACTCCCTTGAATATCAAGCTTATACTGAATGTATGAGCCATTATAAAATCTGATTGACCAAAAGTAGGACTTTTTTTTTTTCTAGAAACAATCAGAAGCTAAGGAAAGATTGGGTTGAAAAAGTAAAATAACTGTGGCAATTTCTTTAAAAATGGTGAAATCAAATAAAAGAAAACTTTTAGAGATCTCTTGGGATAACACTGTAATTGTCAAAGAAGGATACCAAGACAGTGTCAGTGTAAATTTTAAAAAGTCTATAGATTGCATAACTGCTTAGATACTGGAATTGACAAAATCCAATGTTAGTTTTTATAAGGGCAGGTGAGTTAGTAGGAGAAATTTAGAACAATTTCTGGGTTTGTAGCTGAAGAACGTTCCTAGTGGAGCTATTGACTTAAAAAAGAACAAACCAGAGAAGGAGCCAGGATTTAGAAGGGTGATAATTTCACATTTGGCCCAATTATATTTCGCTGTCTACATGAATATGAAGCCCAGAAGTAAAATATGGCTTGGAATACAATTTTTAAAACTGTATAAATATGAATTATATTATAAACAAATAAAGGAAGTTCCCATGAGATTGCTTTGAGAATGAAGCCAGGGTGAACATTAAAGAGGAAAATGAAAAAAATTTAAGGAACACTGAAATTTTGGATTCGGGTTAGGAGGAGTAGCTGGACAAGTATAGGAGAGAAGTACTGCATGCGTATAAAGAAACTTTATAACTTAGTTTGCTTTAGGTAAAAATAAATAGTATTGTAGAAAGGGGATATGAAAGATAATAATGAGACTATAAAAGTTGTGTGCAGTTATTTGGATTCCTTTTTAATAAGAACAGAGAAAGTTGGAATGAAAAAATTGAAAGCTCTCACTGTCTTTTTCTTATGTTTTGTAATTTCTAGAATATCACATTCTATTCAAAATCCTCCTTTTCAAGAAAATTATTAAAATCTAGAACAAGTCCAGAAGAAGGCATAAAAATAGAAGAAAACCTTAAAACCACAAATATAGATAAAAGAAGTAAGAATAAGTAGACTGGTGAAGAGAAATTGAAAAAATACAAGAAAATACAGAAAATGTACTTTCAAATGCTAGGTATCTCCTTTTGGAAGAAAGATTGGACCCATTCCACAGAACCACAAGGAATCTAATCAGCACTTAAAAATGAGTGCGGCTGTCAACACAGCTCATATTAAGGAAGAAAATTGTTAATGTTTAGAATATTTTAAATGTGACATTAATTTAGATATTACATTAGAATGGGGAATTTCATTTCCAAGGGAAACAAAACTTCAAGCAAAGTTTTTAGAATGTTTTTCTTTTACTTTTGTTTTCCTTATTTAATAGAATAAGGCCTTGGGTTGAGAGAACACTGTATGCCACTTATGATTAAATATTAAGAAATTATTGTATTTTGGAATATGGCATAAAATGGATGTTCTTTAGATTTCGTCACATCAAGTTACGATGACAGAAATATAGTAGTGGGATTCTTGCTGTTATTACTGGTTGTCAGAATAAAGTTTTATTTCAAGATGGTAAAAACAAATACCCATAGAATATTAGCTGTACTGAGCTGTTTTTTTCTGAGACATAAATTTGCCAAACAAAACATCCTACATAGTATGAACCTCTTTCCTTAGAGAGGGTTCCCAATTTGACTGGTGGTAATTTTCTGCTTAAAGCTGAGTCTGCAACACCAGCTATAGTGGGGGTATCTTAATTTGACAGGGTAGCAGATCTTGTGGGGACCAGTCCTGTGGCATGGCTTTGTTAATCCATCTGCGAAGCTCCACAGAGAGTCTATGAGTACTTTGGTCTTCCCAATAATTCTTTAATCTGTTTAGAAACCTGAAATAAATACCTTTTTGGTTATGCTAAGCAGGAATGCATTCTTTTCACTGTAACTGAACCCTGACTGATAGATCTCCCATATTCATATAATGGGATCCAGAAGCAAGATATTAATGAGTCGATTCTTCAAAGAGTAATTGTTGGGAAAGACAAATGTTTCCTTTGAAAACTTAATGTTAACTTATTGAATTTTATGACTGAGAGGAATATATATTGACTGAGATTTAAGCCTTTCACTGACCAATAAATAGAAGAAAATCTTCACAGTATGCAAATAATGAAGTTTATTTGCAAAGAGACACAGCCTTTAAAAATAACATTATATTTGTAATCTCTTTTTTTTTCTTTTTTGGAGACGGAGCCTCAAGCTATCCCCCTGGGTAGAGTGCCATGGCATCACACCTCACAGGAACCTCCAACTCCCGGGCTCAAGCGAGTCTCCTGCCTCAGTCTCCTAAGTAGCTGGGACCACAGGCGCCCGCCACAATGCCTGGCCATTTTTTGGTTGCAGCCATCATTGTTGTTTGGTGGGCCCGGGCTGGGGACTCGAACCCGCCACCTTAGGTGTATGTGGTTGGCGCCTTAGCTGCTTGAGCCACAAGCGCTGAGCCTATTTGTAATCTCATTATAAACATTATATACTCTCATGATATTTGAAACCCAGGTACACTTTAAAATTTATTTTTGGTGGTATAGTTAGACATGATCTTACAATTAAGTTTATCTACATTTTAAAAAGACTGACTGTAATTAGCATAAGCTAGTGGCTGTTGCATTCAAAAAGATAAATTATGTTAGCTACACTGCCAGTGACTTGTCAATTTTAGCTGTCTTCATGTTTAAACTCTTAATATTATATTTCATGAAATTTAACACTTATAATAAGGTTGACTTTCACATGACAATATATACTGTCTCTTTTTGATAGAAGCTCAGATGCTAAATTAGGAATAAGATACTGTAACTTGCTAGTGAATTACTTAATTCCTCTATGTCACTAGTAATGTTCCCTTGTCAGTATTATGATTAGAAAAATTCTACAGAGAATTCTCTTATTGTGCTATAAATTTCAATGTTGTTTCAGAATGAATAATTTGATTTCCAAACAAAGCTTTAAGCAATGACTTTGTCTTTTGGATGAATAAGGCATTGGATGGAGGAAGTAGTGTTTGACTTTTTTTTATTAAAGGTTAAAAAATTATTTTCAGTCTTAAAATATGACATATACTGAATGTCCTTAGAGTCTGTCACACAAAATTACAGCAAAAATGTGACAGAGTACTTCTTGTTGATATTGCCAGTGACTTGATTCCATTTGGCAGTGTAAAGTATTTTATCTCTTGGGGTGATGATATGCTTCAGTTTATACTGCAAATCTTCAAAAGCTAACTTTCTTCATGCTTCTAAAGTACTGTCAGGAGTTACCCAGCTGAAAAATCACAGAAATACTATTTGTTCTTCCAAGCGTTGGTTTGGCAATTCTCTGCTGTATTAGAAGAACTAACCCAAGGGAAGATGTTCTGTTAAAACTTGAATGTCATTTTGGAAATGAACTAAGAGCTTAACTCATCATATACCAGTTACTTCTATAAGTGTAGCCAGTGTGATGTGATGATTAATGTGTGGCTCATACTAGTGATCTGGGGATAAACACAGTGGATGTCTACAGCCATAGCTAAAACAAAAACTTTTTATCATGTTTTGGGCACAGGTTTTCTGTTATCAATGGAATAAAGTTTTATTTCAAAATGGTAATATCAAATATCCATATAATTTTGGTTGCACAGAGCTATTTTTTTCTGAGTCACCATTTAAGGAAAACTTGGAAGGGGGCCACTTTTCGTCTCTTGGGCCTTTTCAATTCACTTGTTGAGAGAGAGGTTAATTCAATAGCAAACTTAAAAGCTTTAATGGCACTATTGTTAACAAAAATAGTGATAATAATTAGAGTACAGGAAATTTCACTTTGCATATGTAGAATATGTTATGGATCGGGCGTCTCAGATTCCCAAATCCAGTTGACGTGGTTGGGGAACTTAGCTTTCTAACTTAGCTTACTCAGGTAAGCTAGAAAGTTCAACTGGGCATGGCAGTAATTGTAAGCAAAAATGAATAAGAAGAGAAAATAAGACTGGAGCAGCACAGGCAGTGTGAACAGAGAACAAAAGTAACCTGCACAAGTTTCTGTGTAACAAAGAGAAATTTTATTAAGAACAATGGGAAAATTGAGAGTTTAAATATTCTCAGAATCTTCTGAGAATTTGTACATATGTATTTGTAGAGCTTGCCATCTGTAGATATTTAGCTATACAGTGTCTGACAACTGTGTTCACGAACTCATGTTAGAAAAATTGCTACATACCTCGTTGGTGAATATCATTATGATCATCTTTAGGTACTCCCTTAGGAAGCCATTTACCAATACCTATTTGCCTAGTCAGCTATTTACCCAAAGCTATTTGCCTGGACAGCCCTTCAAAGCAATTTTGAAACTCTTTTTCTGTAATAGCCATCAGAGTTATCAACACATTACCCTGATGTCTTAAATGTCATCAAAATGACTTCCTTTCAATATTTCCCTTATCTTTGAGTGAAGAAAAAAATGTCCCTGGTGGCAGGGGGCAGATCAGGTGAGCATGGAGGGTGGTCCAATACAGTTATTGTTTACTGGCTACAAACTCCCTCACAGAGAGTGCCATGTAAACTGGTGCATTATCATGATGTAAAAGCCACACCTTTCTCAGGTCAAGATTTTCAGTGAAAATTTTCCTATTGCGCTGTAGATATTTACTCAGTCTGCTATGCCTCTCACAGTCAGCTGACCATTCACTGCACAATTTGACTGAATTTTGCAATATTTACATCTGTTCTGCTCATTACTGGGCTTCCTGACCACTCTTCATAGGTGACAGCTGTGGAGGAATGAACATCATGTTTGCAAGGACAGTCACTGATTCTTAACACATCAAAGGAAACGCTGACAGCACAACAGTCTCCTGGGAAGCCTAGAGATATCTTGTAACTTGGAGGCAAGCCTCCAGGTAACTCAGTGTTCTCCATTGGTACCTCATTGTGGGAGTTGTAGAGAAAAAGCACATAATTTCCTTTTTTGTCGCCCATGTACTTCATTACTTAAGCACTCTTCACACTTGTTATGTATCCCCTCAATAAATAGCCACTGCAAAAGTTCTTCGGGGCTCCCCTGCACCTCTGGTGAGCCTCACCTCTTGCACCTTGTACTCTCAATCCACATCCTGGCTGTTTGCTTCATGCAGCTCCCACAGACGGTTTCTCTCCCCTCAGGAAAATGTATAATCCATTTGCACACCGCCATTTTCTCCATGGCATTATCCTTGTAAAACTTGACTAATATGTTCCTAATTTCACTTCCATTCTTACCAAGTTTAACAAGAAATTTAATGTTTACTTTTTGCACTAATTCAAGCTCCAATGTTCTTGCAATGGCACGCAAAATAATGACTGCCACTCAGCAAGACACCACCACATATCCGCATGAGCACAGCTGTAACATACCGATATGTCAAGCTTTGAATCCTTCCCAGGGATTTGTACAGCGCTGCCAATGTAGGCACACAGTGCCAAGTTCACAAACTTAAGAAATAATTTCTCTGTGAGTCAGAAAATGCTCAGCCAATTAAATAGTTTAAGTATTACTTTTGTGTCAATAGTAGGCATATGGGTGTGCATATCAATTTTTTATATTGATTCCATTGGAGTGTTTCAGTTAGTGTGTGAAAAGTTATTCATAGTTTTTTCATTTATTAACAAAATGATCTTCAGTTAAACAATAATTATAAGCTGAATTAAATTCTCCCTTTTCTTCCTTTCCCTGTGCAAGCTTTAATTAGATCACTGGGTAGTATTCAGAATACAAAGGGGATAATGTGTAATAAAAGAGGCAAACAGTTCTTTTATCTGGCACACTTCTTGCCTTGGAGTTCTTTCTCAGAAGTTACTTAACCTTGGCTTAGCCAAATAAAGACATTTTCCTCTGGAGCGATGCCATTTAGCTGTCTACTCAGATGTATCACTTTTCTTTTTACATTTTTCTATACTAAAATGCTCACTTTGTCTCCATATTGGATAGCTCTACAAAGGTTAGTACTCTTGAATTTCACATACAGGTTTAAAAATGGGGTATTTCTAAGGACACTGAAGACTTGAGATAACAATAACAATGACTAATGAGTAATTTATTTAAAAATGAATTTTTACATATACATTTTGTATATTTTCTTCTCCCCATAGGCAGTCTTCACCCCTGAAAAAAAGAGAAGTTAGCTTTTATCTCAATCAATCCTTTTTTTCTTTTTTTGCAGTTTTGGCCAGGGCCAGATTTAAACCCAACACTATGTGCGACTGTGCGACTGTCTCCTTACTCCTTTGAGACACAGGCGCCGCCCTATCTCAATCAATCTTTATTGTATTTTGGGGAGAGGTGGAAACAATCTTATGTTGGGGTCGTCTAACAAGCTTGACACATGGGGTTTTCATAGTACTTTTCCAAATTTCTGGTTTACTTGTAATGTAGAGGTAAACTGGGTGAATATCAAAGGGAAACTTGTTAATTTTCCCTTCTTTTATTTTTCTCTACTTATACTGAATTGCTTCCCTGTTTTTTTTTTTTTTCTTTGTTTATTTACTAAATTCTCTGGCTTCTAGAACTTTACATTTGCTGTTTCCTTGTCTGTGACATGGACTCTTCCACAAAGCCAAGCTCGACCCTCCAAACTTGGGTTAGTTTCTTCAGTTCTATTGCACCTAGATCTACCTTATAGGCAGAAACCAAAAGTTGTTTTCACTATATAATCTTTGTGAATAATAAATAAAATGTATATTAAAGAATAATATATACTATAATAACTTTAAATAAATAAAATTTTAAATTAATATATAAATGTAAACTACTTAAGATTAAATAATATTTTTAAAATATTAAAGACTATCTTAACTAAACCATTTTGTAGAGGAAAAAAATCTCAAAACAAGAACTATAAATTTTCAGAGGAGAATAATCTATATTCTTTGATTATATTTGAGATTATTTTGCTGTGTCGAATTCCAAGAAATATGTTATTACTGAGAGTTCTACATAGGTTACCAGCTATTTGGTATATGTCATACAGATATTTCTAAATTTTCAATTATGCAACTTATTTAATTGACTGGACACTTTTCCAGAAAAATTAAAAATACAAAACAGAAATGTTTTTCAGAAATCTGAAACATTTGTTAAATGGTTAGTGGTTACCAGTGGTTAGGAAGGAAAGTGGGGAGAGTGGATGAAGAAAAGTTGGTTATTGAGTACAAAAATGCAGTTATTTAGAAAACCTAAGTTCTAGTATCTGATAGCAATGAAATTATGGTTAATAATAATTTATTGAATATTTCAAATAGCTACAAAAGAATTATAATATTTGCAACAGAAGGTAAAATAATATATTAATAATTGGTCTGAAAGCTAATATGAAGGTGACAGTTGATTTGTAACCATATTTTGCTTTCTGTATAATTTAAGAGGTTACAGGCATCCAGACAATGTTAATGTAGTTTTTGTAAACACAATCTACAAAGATGGAATTTTATGACATTAATAACTGAAAGGTATGGAGACATAGTTTAAATAAGCAGAATTTCTGCATGTAATTGTAGATAGCTAGTGTAAATTCAAATTAGAGTGTTATACCTATAGGATGTTAAATGTAATCTCTATGGTTATCACAAAGAAAATAGATATTTACAGAATGTTTCATCCACCAGCTATAGAATGCAGTTCTTTGACTCAGTTCGTTGATCATACTCTAAGGTAGATCATAGTTGGGCTATAAAATGCATCTTAAAATATTTTTTTGAAAATTGAAATTATACCAAGTCTGACCACGATTGAATAAAATTAGAAATAGGTAGATCAATAAAGAGAATTAAGAAGAAAAAGAAAATAATTCTCAACACAAATGAAAATAAATTAAAAACATATCAAAACCTATGAAATAGAGGAAAAGCTGTATTAAGAGGAAAACTTATTGTAACAGGGGTCTACATCAAAAAAGTAGAAAAGTTTCAAATAGAAAGTTTTCCACCTTATTTTACAGCTCAAAGAACTAGCAAAACAAGAGCAAACCAAACCCCAAATTAGGGGAAGAGAACAAATAATAAAGATCAAATGAGAAGCAAATGAAATTAAAACAAAGACATACAAAAGATCAATGAAATTAAAAGTTAGATTTTGGAAAAGAAAAACAAACTTGACAAACCATTAGACCATTAGCTAAACTAAAAAAAAAAAAGGGAGAAGATCCAAATAAATAAAATCAGAGATAAAAAAGGAGACATTACAACTAACACTGCAGAAACCCATAAGATCATTAGCTACTGCTGTGAGCCAACAAATTGGAAAACCTAGAAGAAATGGCTAAATTCCTAACCACATACAACCAGAAAGAAATCAGATATGAATAAACTGATATTTAGATGAAAGCAGTGATAAAAAGTCTCCTATCAAAGCAAAGTCCATGACCTTATTGCTTCACTGCTGAGTTCCATTGAGCATTCAAAGAAATACTAATTCTAATCCGACTTAAACTATTTCAAAAGATTATTCTCATCAGTGATATTATAAGCTAATAGCTTTGATGAACATAAAGGCAAAAATCATCAAGAAAACTCCAGCAAACAGAATTCAACAACTGATTAAAAGGTTATTCATCCCAGGGATATGAGGATGGTTCAACATATGCAAATCAATCAATGTGATACACTGTAGTTGGGTCCAGCATTTTGTTCAACACTGAAAATAAACATTTTTCTTTGGCTGTTATTGTTATGATGCTGAGAGGGATATGATTCTGTGTTTGCTCTTCAATCCAGTTCATTTTCTCCATATTTCATACAGGCTCTAGTCAAATTTGTATTGGTCTTAATTGCCCTCAGTGAAGCAATGCCTTTGACAGCTTTCACCACTTTGTTCTTGTTCTTCAAATTTATGAAGTTTCCAGCCATAATACTTCAAATATCCTGTCTGTCTCTCTCTTCTTTTGTTATAGGTTGGCCTGCTTGATGATGTCTTGGAGATCTTCTAGGCTCTGTTTACTTTTCCTCTATCTTCTTTTCTTTCTGTTTCTCACACTTGATAATTTCAATTGTTTTATTTTCAAATAACTGATTTTTTTTCTTCTGCCTGCTAGACAGTGAATCTCTGTGACGTGAATCTTTCTAATGAATTTTTCATGTTGGTGATTATAATTTTCACATCTGAATTTCTTTTGTGTTTTATTTTTACTTTTTATCTCTTTATTAATATTTCCATTTTGTACGTGCATCATTTGACTTTCTACATGCCTTTCTCAGCACTTTGAGCATCTTTAAGATAGTTGTTTTAAAATCTGTGTCTATGTCTGCCATCTGGTCTTTCTCAGGGACAATTTATGTCAGTTTACTTTTATCCTTGAAATGAGTCATGTACTTCCTTGTTTCTTTGTGTACATTGCGATTTTTTTTTCTTCTTGAAAACTGGACCCTTGAATTTGCTAATGTGTTAATTCTGGGAGTCAGATTCCCCTCCTTTACCACAGTTTGCTCTTTTTTGCTTTTGTTTTGTTATGAATTGCTGTAGGCTCTCTACATGCTAAAGATAAGCCTGAGGTGGGACCTTAAGGTCTTAGTTTTTGTCTAATCCTGCAACTTTCCCTGGGCACGCACAATGAGTTTCTACTTTTTCCCATATATCCATTTGCTTTGGAATATATTACTTGCCTTTAATGATTGGTTCTCAAAAGTGGGAAAAGAAAAAAATGAAAAGAGGAAGCCCACTAGCACTGTAAGTCCCTTGGAAGTCACTTCCATTGGGTAGAGAGTGGTTTACAACAATGGGGGAGGTGTGCAAAACAGCTGCTTGCCTCTATGTCTGCTCCTCCATGATTATAAGCAGCAACCAACTATCAGAATACACATGCCAGGGTTTCTATTACCCACCCTGGATTCTGCAAGTGACATGAAGCTGCACCAAGAATATGTGCCTGTCTTTGGGCTGGGAAATGAGAAATGAGTAGCTCCTGCTGACTTAAAAGCAGAAATCAACTGAAATTAATTAGAAGTTAATTTAAGCTTTATACCAGAGGTTGTAAGCCTTCAATTGATTCTGGAATTTCAAAATATTTAAATTGGATTTTTCAAGGACCATTTCTGTGTCAGAGGTCAGATAGACTTTTAAGTGCTTCCTAGTCTCCTGTCTTCTCAGACTCCCAGTTCTTTAAAGCATATAAGCTTATAAACGTTAATCATAAAATGGAGATAATGACATACGCTTTATCCTCACAGGATTGATAAAAGGATGATATTAAATAATGCAAATAGGGAATACAAGGTATAATATAAATGGAGAAATGTATGCCCAATGTGATCAATAGCACACATATCAATCATGTGTATTTAATTCCTCCATTGACATTAGGCTTGACCCTATCTTATCTTAGCCAATACAGTATGAATGGAAGCAAAGTGCATTAATATGGGCAGAATCTTTAAAAGATCACATGTAATCCTGTGCTCTTTCCTTTTTGCCATAATGATTATTTATGTTCAGAAGGTGAGCAAAAGCCTGGGTTCCAGAGTGAATATTACTTTTTTTTTTTTTTTTTTTTTGAGACAGAGTCTCAAGCTTTCCCCCTGGGTAGAGTGCCGTGGCATTACAGCTCACAGCAACCTCCAACTCCTGGGCTCAAGCGAGTCTCTTGCCTCTGCCTCCAAAGTAGCTGGGACCACAGGCGCCCGCCACAACGCCCGGCTATATTACTTTAAGCCAAAGATTAGAGGCCTCATAGGTTTCCAAAGTATGATCTATTCTTATTGACACAGTCTCTCTTCCCCTTGGCACACCGTAGGTTGTCTGTCATAGAATTTTTATTATTCTACATCTGCCACAAAAGAGTAAATTTTCCCTATTTGGAGTGGATACTGAAAGTTTCAACTATACTGTGGACTTAATAAATGATTCTATTCAGCTAGACAAAGAGGAAGCCCATAATTAAGCACAGTATTTCATGAGAGAGCTTATATAATTTATAACTGTTATATAATAAAATAACTTTAGATAAAGGTATAGCTATAGATATAAAGAGATATATAATACAAACTGCCTGAATAATTTATTTGTCCCTGCAAAAATACACATTTGTATAGATTAAACAATGTTGACTAATCTCTTTCCAATTTTGTTATACACCACTTCTAATTTGTTACTTAATTTCCTTGGCTTATTGAAGAGAACACTGACCACTGAAAACATCAAATCTATAAACCGTCCTCAGTTAGAATCAACTTAATCCTTTATAAATTAAAAATCTGGTTCTAAGATAGGTAAATTTAGGGTATAAATATTCAGGTTAGTGTATGAAATTTCTCAATTTGTGGCAGAACTCAGCACAACGAGGTTTTAGAATTAAATACTTTTCTTTTTAATACACTAAAGAATGTTGGCAGCTAACATATAATTTTTTAGTTAAAATACTAATCAAAGCCTGCAGAGAAGAAAATAAGTGGGTTGAAATCAGCATATTCTGCAGGGAAATTAGATAGAAGAGATGTTAATACCAAAGAAAAATACTGATAGAAAATACTCATTGAGGATTTAGACTATGCCCAGCTTTGCCATTCATTATATCGTACAATTCTCTCAGCAAGCATTGGAATTAAATAGTTTTTAAATAAAATTTTATAGATGAATTTAGGCTGAGAAAAGTGATGGAAGTTGCCTAAATTTATATAGCTGGCAAGAAGAAGATTGAGGATAGGTGCCCAGGGCTATCTCACTTCAAAGTCAAGATCTTCTTTATTCACATGCTATATTTACTGCCTTTCTGATGTAGAACAGTTAGTCTGAAAATTAATATATGTCATAGGGAAGATCACAGAGCCTGGATTAGTTTATCAAAGCTTGCCTTAAGGAAAAAAGCTTACTACGGTTAATCTAAGCCTTGCCTTTTTTGAAGGTCCTTTGCGGCATACACGTTAAAAAAAAAAAAGTGACTCCATTTAGTGAGACAAAAAGGAAGCCCATAATTAAGTGTCATATTTCACGGGAGGTCTTACATAGTTTATATCCATAATATAACAACACTTTAGATAAAGGTATAGCTATAGATATGTAGATAAAACTGCTATAGTAATTTATTCTTCTCTGCAAAATAAACACTTTGCATACTTGAAACAATGCTGAAACTCAGCAGTTGACAAAAGAAAGTTAAAGTAAACTGCTCTGGAGGAAATATAATTTAAGGAACATAATTGAAGACACATGACAAATTAGAAACAAAAATCTAATCGTTAGCTGCTGAGGACTTTAAGTTTTTCAGCATACTAAAAATATTAACCTATGAAAGAGAAAAAATATAATACAAAATAGTTATGGAAAATAAAAATATTATTTATATTTTTTAAAAATTAAGATAAATTAAAAGCCAAGATCCAAGGAATTTCCTATAGCACAGAACAAAATAACAAATAGTTTATACTCTGTACCTTAGAATGGTAATAATAGCATTTCCAGAAAGGGAAAAAAAAAAGAAAGAAAACAAAGAAACAGGAAGAGTTCCAAGACGGTAGATAAGGGGCAACTCTTGGGGAGAAGCAACCAGCCCCCGGCTCCCGCTCAGAGGCAGCATTACGTAGGCACAGGACAGCAGCCGCAGAAGAGAAAAGTCCATGAGTGAAGCAGAGGAAGGGGAGACTGGTCGTCCAGTGATAGTGACCGCAAACGGGATGGCAGAGTGATCCCTGCGCCTGGGAAGCCGCTGCCATCTCCCACAGCCTCCTGTCGGGTGCTGGTGTTGGGGGCGGGTAACTGACCTGAAATCTGAGCAGATCTGTCCCTCTAGATGGAGGATGTGGAACAGAGTAACCAATAGCTAGGACCCCCACTCGAACTATCCCGTGCACCGTGCTGGCCGTTTTAGGGCAGGATAGAGAGAAAGCAGACGGTCCTGCAGCTTCTTTAGGATGGAGCCTACGGACAAGTACTTCCCTTACAAAGCTCAGGCAGGTCTGGGCGCAGGAACTTGTGGGCAAAAGGCCCAGCTGCCTAACAGGCCGCAAGGAAATGGCACCCGCCCACCTGCTTGGGCAAGACATAGGGGCACAGAGCCCACATTAGTTTCGCTTTACACAGCAGGACCCTAAGATTCCATGGTTTGACGACTCACATGGCAGACTCAGGCCTCTGCCTTCCAAGCTTGGGTAGACATCTCCAAACTTTGCCAAACAAATTGGAGAGGCCCTGCCTCACCACCCTCCACCAAACCTCTTTCCAGACTCCTGGTCCCTCTTATATGTAACTGGAATTCAGGTGCACCTCCCTCCAACATCCAGTGTCACCTCCAGGCCCGTGGCACCAGCTCTGATCTTCAGTGCTCAGTGCACAGCTTCTGCTTCCAGGACAGAATAGGAAATCCTGCTCTGATCTCCAGGATGACAGGTCACAGAAAGGCAGAACAAATCTCAGCTGCCGATCTTCAAATCCAGCAACGATGTTTTTGCAGATGCTGGGGTACCACTAAGTGCTCTCTCTACAATATTTTTTCTTCCCTCTGCCTTTTTCACGTTCCTTCTTTAACTCATCCAGGGCACCAAAGAGAATCTTATTAACCATAGTTATTTTTTATTTTATTATTTATTTTTCCTTTTGATTTTCTTTTTTTTCTCCTTTTCTTAAATCATATACACATAGATCATGAATATATTAATGTATGTGTGGGGTACAAGGTGTTGATTTTTTTTTTTTTTTTTTTTTTGAGACAGAGCCTCAAGCTGTCCCCCTGGGTAGAGTGCCGTGGCATTACAGCTCACAGCAACCTCCAACTCCTGGGCTCAAGCGAGTCTCCTGCCTCAGCCTCCCAAGTAGCTGGGACCACAGGCGCCCGCCACAACGCCCGACTATTTTTTGGTTGCAGCCATCATTGTTGTTTGACGGGTCCGGGCTGGGGATTCGAACCCGCCACCTTAGGTGTACGTGGCTGGCGCCTTAGCCGGTTGAGCTATAGGCGCCGAGCCAAGGTGTTGATTTTTTTAATACAATTTGGAGTGCTTACATCAAACTAATTAGTATAGCTTTCACCTCATTTACTTGATTATTGTGTTAAGACATTTATGTTCTATACTTGTTTCCATATAAAATGAAGTACTAGTTTTTCCAGATCTTTAAAGTATGACAGAGGTGCTTTAATAGGGATTGCATTAAATCTGTAGATTTCTTTGGATAGTATGGACATTTTAACAATGTTGATTCTTCCCAGCCATGAGTCCCTCTTATGACTGCCTTTGCAGTATCCCACAAATGTTTTTCCATTTGTCATAATCAGCTATTTCTTTTCTCAAAGTTTCATAGTTCTCTTTATAGAGATCTCTCACGTCCTAACAATGGATATTTCATTTTCTTTGGCACTACTGTAAAGGGAATAGAGTCCTTAACTATTTTTCAGCTTGACTATTGTTGGTATATATGAATGCTACTGGACTTTGTATCCTGAGATGCTGCTGTATTCCTTGAGCCTTTGTAGTTGAATCCCTGGTGTTTTCCAGATATGCAGTCATATCATTTGCAAAAAGTGAGAGTTTGATCTCCTCTGATTCTATATGGATCCTCTTGATCACCTTCTCTTGCCTGATTGCAATGGCCAAGACTTCCATTACAATGTTAAAATGCAGTGGAGACAATGGGCAACCTTGACTGGTTCCTGATCTGAGGGGAAATGTTTTCAATGTTACTCCATTCAATATAGTACTGGCTGTGGGTTTGCTGTAAATTACCTCTCTCAGTTTAAGAAATGTCCCTTCCATACCTATTTTCTTAAGTGTTCTGACCATAAAAGGATGCTGGATATTATCAAAAACTTTCTGCATCAATTGAGAGAATCATATGGTCTTTTTAAAAATTTTTTTATTTTTTTTTATTAAATCATAGCAGTGTACATTAATACTACTATGGGGTACAGTATACTGTTTCTGTATACGATTTGAAATACTTTCATCCAACTGGTTAACATAGCCTTCATGTCTTTTTCTTAGTTATTGTGTTAAGACATTTATATTCTATGTTTAGAGAGATTCACATGTACCCTTATAGGATGAATCATAGGCGTGATTCCACCAATCACCCTCCCTCTACCCACCCTCCCAGCTCCCCCCTCCTCTCCCCTCCCCTATATTCCTGGGCTAAAATTGGGTTATAGCTTTCCTATGAAAGCTATAAATTAGCTTCATAGTAGGGTTGAATACATTTGATACTTTGTTTTTTAATTTGTTTATGTAATGTATTGTATTTATAGATTTACATATATTGAACCAGACTTGAGACCCTGGAATAAAATCCATTAGGTTATGGTATATAATTTGTTTGATGTGTTGCTGGATTCTGTTTGTTAGGATCTTATTGAATATTTTTGCATCAATATTCATTAGAGATATTGGTCTATAATTTTCTTTTCTTGTTGGGTCTCTTCCTGGTTTGAGGATCAGGGTGATATTTGCTTCATAGAATGTGTTGGGAAGTAGTCCTTCTTTTTCCATGTTTTAGAAAAGGTTAAGTAATATAGGTACTAGTTCCTCTTTAAAGGTTTGGTAGAATTCTGATGTGAAGCCATCTGGTCCTGGACTTCTCTTTGGGGGGAGATTTTGTATAGTTGGTGCTATTTTAGAACTTGATATAGGCCTGTTCAACATTTTCACTTCTTCCTGGCTAAATCTAGGAAGGTGGTGTGCTTCCTAGTATTGGTTAATTTCCTTCAGATTTTCATATTTCTGAAATAGAGTTTTTCGTAATATTTATTAAGAATTTTTGAATTTCTGAAGAGTCTGTGGTTATGTCATCTCTGTCATTTCAGATTGATGAAATTAGAGATTTTACTCTTTTATTTCTGGTTAGGTTAGCCAAAGGTTTATCTATTTTATTGACCTTTTTAAAAAGCCAACTTTTTGATTCATTGATCTGCTGTATACTTCTTTTACTTTCAATTTCATTAAATTCTGCTCTAATTTTGGTTATTTCTTTTCTTCTGCTGGGTTTAGGGTTGGTCTGTTCTTCTTTTTCCAGTTGCTTGAGATGTCCCATTAAGTTGTTGATTTCCTCTCTTTCTGCTCTCTTGAGGAAGGCTTACAATGCTGTAAATTTCCCTCTTATGACTGCCTTTGCAGTATCCCACAAGTTCTGGTAGTTCGATAAAACAATCTTCATTATTGTTTTATCCCCCAAATTTGGTAATTTCTTTCTTAATCACATCTATAACCCACCTATCATTTAGCATAAGATTATTTAGTTTCCATTTCTTTGTGTGAATATGCAGATTCCTGTTGTTACTGAGTTTGACTTTTGTTCCATGATGGTCCAAGAAGATGCAGGGAATAATTTCAATTTTTTTTAATTTGCCGAGGTTAGACTTGTGACCTAAGATGTGACCAATTTTGGAGGATGTTCCATGGGCTGATGAGAAGAATGTATATTCAGCTTCGTTAGGATGAAATGTTAAATCCAATTGTTGAATGGTTAATTTTAAGTCTAAAATTTCTTTCCTTAACTTCTTATTGGAGGGTCTATCAATACTGCCAAAGGGATGTTAAAATCTCTGACCATTATAGTGCTTGAGGAAATTAAGTTCCTCATGTCAGTTAGAGTCTCTCTTATAAATTGAGGAGCATTCTGGTTGGGTGCATAATATTAATAACTAAAATCTCATCATGTTGAGTATTTCCCCTAACAAATATGAAGTGGCCATCCTTATCTTCCCTTGCTTTTGTTGGTTTGAAGCTTATTATATTTCTGAATAAAATTGCAACACCTGCTTTCTTCTGATTTTCATTTGCCTGAATTATAGATGACCATCCCTTCACCTTGAGTCTGTATCTATCCTGTATGCAGTAGATATCTGGCCTGAGTTTTTTTATACAATCAGCCAACCTGTGTGTCTTTAGAGGACAATTTAAGCCATTCACATAAATTGAGAGTATTGATTAGCCTGGTAGTATGTGGGGTGTTCAGTTTTTCATAAGTCCAGTGGACATTTTTAATCCTTTCACCACTGGAAGTTGAAATTTGATCAAAAGTTTCTGAGTGAGTTTACTTTGGTGGTAGAGCATTGTGCTGGTCATTGTGAAGTATGGATCTGAGAATATACTGGAGAGCTGCTTTAGTTATGGCAAATTTCTTAAATGTGAATGTCATTAAAGTATTTAATTTATCCATCATAAATGAAACTCAGTTTAGATGGATACAGGATCCAAGGTTGAAAATTGTTTTGTTTTAGAAGGTTGAAGGTAGATTACCATCCTCTTCTGACTTGAAAGGTTTCAGCAGAGAGATCTGCAGTCATTCTAATATTCCTCCCCTTGTAGGTTATGGTTTTCTTACTTCTGGCTGCTAGCAGTATTCTCTGCTTTATATTAACTTTGGCAAAGTTAATTATAAAGTGTGTGGGAGATGCTTTATTTGGGTTGAGTCATGCTGAGGTTCTGATACTGTCTGCTCTGTGAATTTCATAATCTCTTGTGATGTTTGGGAAGTCCTCCTTGATTATCTCTTGGAGTCGAGCATCTGGGCCTATCGAAGCAACCTCACCACCAACAGGAATTCCTATAAGGTGAATATTTGCTTTTTTGGAATTATCCCACAGCTCTCTGAGAGAATTTTTGCTCTGATCCATTTTTGCTCTCTACTTCTCTTCCTCATTGAGCATTTGGGATCATTCAAAAGTTTTGTCTTCAATGTCAGAAATTCTTTCTTCTGCCTAGTCCATTCTGTTACTGAGGGATTCTACTGTATTTCTCATATCTTAGAGGGCTGCAACTTCTTTTCTCAATGTGTCAAAATCTTTGATGATTTTGTCTTTGAATTCATTGAATTCTTGAGACACTTTTTGAATTACTCCTAGAATTTCTAATTCCAACTGTACTTCCATTCAGTTAATCTTATTTGCCATCCAAATTTTAAACTTGATTTCTGACATCACAGCCATTTGTTTATGAATGGGATCTTCTGGTGTGGCTGCTTTGTTGTTCCTTGGGGGAGTTGATCTACTCTGATTATTCATGTTTCCAGAGTTTTTCCACAATTCCACCACATGATTGTTTTTCAACATTTGGCTAGATGAGCAGGTAAGGTGAAATTGGATTGGTAGTTCCTGGGATTATTGTTAACCAACCCTTTGCTAAAGAGCTGAGACTGGTGAGTGTAGCTTTTCACCTAAAGCTTTGCAAAGGACACATACAGTACTATAGCCTGAGACTCTGGGCACCTACTTGGTGTGGTGAGGCTAAGTAGCTCTGTGTTGTATTCAGCTGATCTCTGTCCAATCCTAGTGAATCAGTAACTCTGGGTTGAAATCTCAGCTATGGAGAGATACAAACAAATAAGACACCCTGCCCCCTACAGGAAACAACTGGAAGAGCAAAATCAAACCTTCCCTACAACAGAAACAGGGTACCATCTTGGAGGGTCCTCAGGTGATTCGCCCAGTTCAAGAGTTCCAAACCAATTGTCCCAGTTAGCACCAGCTCTCTAGTGGGAGAGTTCAAAAGGTCTCCAGCAACTAGATAGCAGTTGTCTACTGGCAACTCAAGTGTAGCTCACTCCAGTGCTCCAGAGTCAGAAAGGCCTACCCAGTAGAAGAGTTGGACCAAGGGAGCTGATGCCTCTTTCCCCACCTTGCACTTCCTTTACCACCAGTCTCTGGTAATCGCAGTCTCTGGTAACCCAGTCTCTGTGGTCCAATTCTGTCCAATAAGCAAATGTGCCAGGGTTTTGTGCCTGCCAGAGTCAAAAAAAAGTCAAAGCCTTCTCAGCCCAGCCACTACCCTCTGCCATCAGCCTGCAGGAAGAGCTGAAGCCTGCCTGCCTCAGATACACAATGGCAAGTGGAGAGTGTTCGATCTGATCTCAGTCCAAACCTTGGCAGAGAAAATGTGCAATTATCTATATCTTCTCTCAGCTCAACTCTCACCCTTCAGCTTTGTTGGGTTCTTTCTGGCCATTATCTCTCCCTCTGGACTGCAGCTTCCGTTGAAAGCTGGCTCTAGTCAGCCATTACCCCCTATTCCTCCTAGTTCTCTTGTACCAGGAGAGCTGAGCTAAATGTCTATCCTGTCACTATCATGCTCCACCTCCTGATTTTTATATTTTTATTACCATACCATAGGGTCATCTTAACCCATAACCAAGAATTAAAGAAAGAAGAAGGGGATCAATAAAAAGAACAAAGAAAGCAAAGGAAGAAAAAAAGAAGAAGAAACCACACACGAAGAGAAAGCAATAAAAGAACTCTGGCAACATGAAGAACCAAACAGATCAACTCCCTAAAGGGACTGCACCTGCCTCATCACTGTAATCCTACCACTCTGGGAGGCTGAGAAGAGAGGATTGCTTGAGCTCAGGAGTTCAAGACCAGCCTAAGAAAGAGTCTCTACTAAAAATAGAAAAATTAGCTGGACATTGTTGCAGGTGCCTGTAGTCTCAGCTACTCAGGGGGCTCAGGAAAGGAGGATCACCTAAGCCTGGGAGTTTGAGGTTGCTTTGAGCTAGGCTGGCACTATGGTACTCTAACCTGGGGCAATAGAGTCAGACTGCCTCAAAAAAACAAACAAACAAATACTCCCTCAAAGAATCATAATGGAGTTATAGCAGAAAATTCTAACCATTAATAAAATTTAAAAAAGGACAGAAATGAAATTCAGGATATTGATGGCAAACAAGATTATTGGAATTGAAAAGAAAATGGAAAACCAGCAAAAAGAGGTCCAAAAATTGATTTCAGATTTTAATGAAATTAAAGACAAAGTCACCAAGGATATGAATAAAATTAGAAGGATATAACTGAGTTTAAAGAACTGAAAGAGGCACTCAAGGGATTTCAAAACACACCAGGGAGTTTCAGAAAAATACAAACTGTAGGTATATTTGCAAAAGAGTCCCCAAAACAAAGAAGGTCTAATATGCCATATTATAGTGACAAAATTTCCTTACCTCACTAGAGACTCAGACCTATAGCTACTAAATGAAGATTGAACCCCAGGTTTAGAGCATCTTTTAACTGACCAAAATCAAAATAAATGAGAAATTTTTCAATAAGCAGCCACGCATAAGCAGCAGCTTACCTGTAAGGGCAAACATGTCAGGTTAACAGTTGATTTGTCAGCAGAAACATTATAAGCCAAAGAGAGTGGGTTCCTATCTTCAGTGTTGTCTCCTATTTTCAATATTTTCAAAGAGAACAACTGCTAACATAGGACTCTATATCCTGCAAAATTAAGTCTCACATTTGATGAATAAATCAAATCTTTTGTTGATAAGCAAATTTAGAGAAAATTTTCTACTACTAGACGAACCCTGCAAGAAGTACTCAGACCTATACTGGACATAGACCACTACAATGGAGTCTGCCAAAGTAAATATACCTAGATATTAAAGCACTTATTCTAGCTCTCACCATTGCCTAAGTGATGAAACAAAATAACAGAGTCCCACATAATAAGATGAACAGAAATTCACCCTCCTTACCTATTCTCTCAGTAAGAGTGAATGACTTGAACTCATTTCTGAAAAGACAGAGGCTTGTTGATTGGATAAAAACATAAATGTAGTATGTGCTGACTTTAGGAAATATATCTAATCCCCAAGGACACATGAAAACTCAGGTTGAAGAGCTGGAAAAAAATATTTCATGCCAATTGAAACCAAAAGAAAGTGAGTGTTGAAATTCTTTTTGTCAGTACCATACACTTTAACAAAAGTAAAAAAAAGATAAAGATTGTTATTATATATTAGTCAAGGAAACAATTCAACAGGAAGACATACATGTCCTAAATATTTATGTACCCAACTTAGGCATTCCAAGATTTATAAGGCATATTCTACTTGATCTAAACAAAATGATAAGCAACAATACCCTTATGGCCAGGGACTTCAACCTCCCACTGACAGAAGTGGACCCATCTTCCTTGTAGAAACTGAACTAAGAAATTTTGGACTTAAACATAACTCTAGAACAAATGGAATTAACAGACTTCTTCATAAAATTTCACCTCAATGATACTGAAAATATG
The DNA here is from genome assembly GCF_000181295.1 of Otolemur garnettii. Taxonomy (NCBI): domain Eukaryota; kingdom Metazoa; phylum Chordata; class Mammalia; order Primates; family Galagidae; genus Otolemur; species Otolemur garnettii. The sequence continues at coordinate 27,557,567 of NW_003852403.1, forward strand.
TTCTTCTTATCAGCTCATGGATCATTCTCTAACACTGATCTCATTCTAGGTCACAAACAAGCCTTCACAAATTTTAGAAAATAAAATAAAAATTATACTATGTATCTTTACAGACCACGATGGATTATAATTAGAATAATTTTAAAAGAAACACCCATCTCCACACAAAATCATGAAAACTAAACAATGTATTGCTGAGTTACAGCTGGGTCAAAGAGGAGATAAAGATGGAGATCAGTATATTCCTTGAACATAATGACAATGGGGCCACAAACTATCAAGACCTGTGTGTTACTGCAAAAGCAGTCTTCTGAGGGAAAATCATTGCCTTAAATGCCACATCCAGAAATAAAAAAGTGCACAACTTGACATTCTAATGAATCACCTCAGGGAACTGGAAAAGGCAGAAAAATCCATTAAACACAAACAGAGCAGAAGAAAATAACCAAAACCAGGGCATAACTAAATGAAATCAAGAACAAAAGAACCATTCTGAAGATTAATGGAGCAACAAGTTGGTTCTTTGAAAAGATAAACAAAATTGATAAGCTTTTGGTTAGATTAACCAGCAACAAGAAACTAAGCTCTTTGGGCAGTGCCTGTAGGGTGCCAGCACCATATACCAGGGGTGGCGGGTTCAAGCCTGGCCCTGGCCAAAAACTGCAAAAAAAAAAAAAAAAAACCCTCTAATAAAACAAAATATCATAACTGAATAATATAAATTATCTCTATGCCCAGAAATTTGAAAATGTGTAGAAAATGGAAAAATTTCTGAAATCTTACTACCTCCATAAACTCAACCAAGAAGAAATAGAACTCCCAAACAGACCAATATCAAACAACACTGAAAATGAAACAACAATAAGAAAACTTCCAAGAACAACAACAAAAATTCTCAGACCAGCAAAATTCTACAAAATGTTTAAAGAGGAGTTTCAAAATCTATTCCTTATATTATTGAGAAGGAAAAGACTCTCCTCAACTCCTTCTAAGGAAATATCTACCTGATAACAAAGCCAGGAGAATACACATATAGAAAGAAAACTAAAAACCAATATCATTTATAAATATAGACACAAAATCACTCAGTAAAATCTTAGTAAACAGAATTCCGCTGCACATCAAAGAAAAAAGGTTCATCACAAGCAATTGAGTTGAATACCCCTAGTATATGGTGCTGGCACCCTACTCCTTGAGCCACAGGCGCTGCCCAAAGAGCTTTGCATATATGCAAATCCATAAATGTAATTTATCACATAAAAGAAGTAAAAGTAAAGATCATATGATCCTCTCAATAGATGCTAACAAAGCATTTGATAAAATTAATACCCTTTTTGATAAGAACACTAAAGAAAATTGGCATAGCTGGGACATTCCTTAAATTGATTGAAGCCATCTATAACAAACCTACAGTCAAGATCATATTGATTCAAGAAAAACTGAAACATCTTCACTTAGAATTGGAACTAGACAAGAACGTTCATCATCACCTGTACTGTTCAACATAGTGCTAGAAATCCTAGCCAAAGCCATCAGACAAGAGAAGAATTTCAAGGGTATGCAAATGAAGACAGAGGAAGCCAAGCTATTAGTTTTTGCTGATGATATGATCTTGTAACTGGAACATCCAAAGGACTCAACCAACAGACTCTTGGGATAGACAAAGAAATACAGCAACACCACAGGTTACAAAATCAATGTTCACAAATCAATAGCCTTCAATTATACCAACAACAAACTGAAAAAAAAAATAAAGGACATAATACCATTCACAGTGGAAGCAAAGAAAATGAAATACCTGGTAATATATTTAATAAAAGATGTGAAGAATCTCTATAGAGAGATGTATGAAACACTGAGAAAAAATCACAGAAGATGTTAACATTTGGGAAAACATACCATGCTCGTGGCTTGGAAGAATCAACATTGTTAAAAGTTCTATGCTACCAAAAGGGTCTAAAGATTCAATGCAATCCTCATTAAAGTATCAACATCATATCTGCAGATATTGAAAATAGTTCTGCATTTGCTATGGAATCAGAAAAACATGCTAATACACTTAGAAGTGTAATAGCCAATACACTTCTATGTAATGAGAAAAAATCTGTGGGCATACTGGTAAAATGTGGGTATTTTAATGAAGGTTTTAAGTCCTTAACATTTTAAGGAGACAACCTTAAAGAGACTATAATACCAGTCTATAAATATCAAAAGAGTATGACTTTGGCATAAAAATAGAGAGATAGACCCAACAGAAAATCTAGTGATAAAACCAGCCTTTTATTGCCATTTAACTTTTAACAAAGCAAACAAATGCATACACTGGGGAAAATAGTCCCTATTCTATAAATGGTGCTTAGAGAACTGGTCAGGTACATGTAAAAGATTGAAACAGGACGTGCACTTCTCACTACTTACAAAAAATTAACTCATGATGATTAAAAGATTTAAATCCAAGGCATGAAACTATAAAAATCCTAGAAGAAAGTGTGGGAAAATCTCTTAATATTATCAACCTAGGAAAAGATTTTATGAAGAAGACTCCACTAACAACCACAGCAACAACAAAAATAAATAGAACCTGATCAAGTTAAAAAGTTTCTACACAGCTAGGGATACAATCAATAAAGCAAAAGGAAAACCTACAGAATGAAAGAACATATTCGCAAACTATACATCTGAGAAAGAACTGATCATGAGAATGTAGAAAGAACTCAAGCACAGCAAAAAGAGATTAAACAACCACATTAAAAACTAGGCAAAAAACACAAACAGAAACTTTTCCTATGGTGATGGACTAACAGCCAACAAACATATGGAAAACTGCTCATCATCTCTAATTATCAGGGAAATGAAAATCAAAACTCCATTGAGATATCACCATGAGAATGTCCACATTATAAGGTCCCACAGCAACAGATACTGGCATAGATGTGGAAAGAAAGATACACTCATACACTATTGGTGGGACCACAATCAAGATTCCTTAAGTAACTAAAAAGTAGACCTACCTTATCCTTCAATCCTACTACTGGGTATTCACTCAAAGGAAAAAAAAAGACATTTTATTATAAAGATACCTGCACTAGAATGTTTATAGCAGCACAATTCACAATCACAGAGTCATATAAATAACCCAAGTGCCCTTCAATTCATGAACATATTAATAAGTTGGGATAGGGTGATGCCTGTGGCTCAAAGGAGTAGGGTGCTAGCCCCATATGCCACAGGTGGCAGGTTCAAACCCACCCTGACCAAAAACTGCAATAAGTTGGGATATATTTATAATATAGAAATCACTCAATTACAAAAAAGATACAGATGGTATATCAGTATTAATAACCTGGATGTAACTGGAGACCCTCCTCCTAAGTGAAGTATCACAGGAAAGGATAAAAAAAAAAAATCACATGTACTGTGGACTAAATTGGAGCTAGTGGATCAGCATCTTAATGCTCACATGTAAGAATCATGCAATGAAGTTCATGACTGAGGGAGTGGGTAAGGAATAGGTAAATCCCCACCTAACAGGTGCACTGCATGAGTAAAGGACACAATTACAACTCGGACTCAGGAGTAAGAAAAGGTGGAGACATAACTAAGGATTTTTTTTAAACCTAAAGAAAATTATGCATTTTTAAATTTAGTTGAAAAAATCATATCTGTACCCATTATGATAAGATTTTCAATTATCAAAGATAAAAAATCTACAATATTCAGAAAAAAAAAAACTAGTAAAAAGACTAGAATTCCCCATAGAGTATATTTAAAATGAAATAAGGGTTATGTCTTCAATATTTTAAGGAAGCTATCTTAAACCTAAATTTGTATATATCAAAATATTGTTAATCAAATATAAAGATCCAATTAAGTATATGCATGTGCAAGGAACAAAACCATTATCCTGTGTTTGCTTTTTGAGGAAGTAAATTGAAGATTTACTCCAGAAAGATAATGACACTAAAGGAAAAGACAGTTGCATTTCAGTAATTAATGACCCTAATTCAGAAGTGCAATAAAGAGAACTTAAAAAGTTACAAATGTGCATCTGCCATGAGAGGAAATAATCCCTAGTTGATCAAGAGATGAGAAATAAAGAGGGAATTCTGTGGCAAATGATTTTGATTTAGGAGTGTGAAAACTCTGAAGGTATGATGAAAACCATTATTCTTTTGTCACCAAAAGAAGAAAGACCATTAGAAAGTCATGAAAATATTCACAGGAAAGTAATGACACAAATGAAAATCCAAACAAATGTGGCAGGAATTTGGGCAACTAGTAGAATGAAGAAAAGATAATACATTTGCTTTTAAACTGAAGAAGCTTTTCTGCCAATTGGGTCCATGACATTAGCTTATGAGAAAAGGACAGAGTTTTAGTGACCACTGAGCCTCATTATGATCTAAATTTATATAGTCCTATTAATACAGCTTGTGTTTGTTGATTTTTAACTCTTAGAATCATTCAATAAAAGAAATTACTCATAGTCAAGCTTATGAAAGACTATATATATGTCATTCCTGACAAATAAAAAGAAAGTTTCAAATGATAAAGGAGATCAAAGTGGGAAAGAGCAGTGACAGGAAAGAATAAGTGTTGTTATCATAGATAAATATACTGAAGACATAATTCTTAGTTTTTAGACAGGTGAATAGAATTGAAAGATTATTGTTACAGTTTACCAGTGTCAACAAGAGATGAAATAAAAATATGAATCTCTCTCAAAAATTGAGGGGCAGAAGAAGGAAGTAAAGGGAAGTAGAGTCCACCAAGTCTTTATATTTCATAACAGGAGTCAACAGAGTTTATTGAAATAGAAGAAATAACATATTAGTCAGAGTTTGAAAATATGAATAGCTGCAATCCTTTGCCTCTGTAAATAGGGCTATAGCTGTGGTAGGCTGGACTGAAAGTGGTATTTCCCATTTTAAAATCTATATGGACTGATCGAATTGCCATAGGAATTTATTTCTTTGTTTAAAAATATTATTTACATAAATATAATGTTTTGCTATAGAACAGTTTATGCACATAGAGTTTTAATTTCCCATTTGAAAAATAGACAAAGGATATACAATTTTGATTCCTTTAAAAAATAACTCCAACATGTATATGCACTTGGACTGAAATTATTACTTATTGGATGATAATTGATAAAATGACATAACTCCATACCTTCAGACAAAGCCAATAATAAGACTGGTAAACCAAGAAGATGAAAATTGTTTCTATATTAGTGGCTTCCAATAGGCATAAAACTGGACTAAAAACGGTGACAGCTCTCAAGTCAATACTCTATAGCACTAAGAAACAGAAGCCCACAAATTTTTAGCTTTTAGGACAAATAAGTAACCAGCTGATCTAAACACAGTCTGATAATTTTAAGGAACATGTATCTTTAGACAGATAATTATCCAGTTGTAAAGAGGGATTCACTTGATATCTTTGAAAAGTTACAACAGTCTGAGGTTTATATTTGTGTAGATCATATTTTTATTAGGTGGGAGGAAAAAGAAATCTATGGAAATGAAATCCCAGCTAAAATTGCTTAAAATTGCCTTCTAGTTGGCTGAATATATTTATTATTGATTTTGCCCTTTTATAAAAATGAAAGGTTAATGAAAACAATCACATGCTTTTCTTTTGTAGATGCAGAATACATAATACACAAATGGCTTAATATGTTTCTCCTTCAAAATAAAATAGTGTTTATACATCAACTTTATGTGCTATCATAATAGGGAGTATGTTATGCTGCAGTACCTTTGCTTGCAAAACCTTGACACATTCATAGCACTTTCTACTTTGCTTTCCAGGTTGTATTATTGAATAAAGGACACTATTCTGGAGGCTAAGGAAGAAAATTTTTTCCATATCAACTGAGACATCTTGGCAGAGGAAATAATGGGAATAGTTATCTTTTCTCTGTTGTTGAGGGATAACAGTAAAAATATATGAACAAAAATCCAGTAATTTTTCAAAGAATCTACTGGTAGATGACAAAACGGCCTGCACATTGTATTTGTTGTTAGTGACAAGAACAAAAATACAATTTTTGAGTCGATCTTTTAAGATCATTATCAATATATTTTACTTATATAAGATTTTTCCACAAAATTGTTCTTCTATATCAGTGGGGTAGAATGAAAACAGAATTAATTCACTGAGAACTTCAGAAATTAGAAACAGTTGTGTAATGGCACTGGGTTATTTCTAGAAACAAAGCTAGTGTATGATCATCCTTTGCCACTCAGCTTTTAACTCAGTTTTTCTTTCCAAAGCCACCAACTCAGCTTGGAGTGAGTGAAACTTTTAGAGAAGTTGCAGACAGAGGAATACTGGGGCTCAAAAACTAATACCCCCAAATATGGCATTTTGATGTCAGACTGAATGAAGATGCCTCAAAGCCTCTCTGAGCTTCCTTACCATGACCATTGGCTCTGTACAAAAGTTAGTTTCTCTATTTGCCTGAGAAACAACCCACCTAAGAGAACAATTGTTTTTTTCTTCCCCTCACTATAGGACCAGGAGTATGATGACATCCAACATATTCTTTAAAAAACACAGCTATGATTTAATAATAATAATAATGGTATGCCATGTTTCAAAATTCCAAAGAGAACTATTTACCCACTAATCTTTGTCCTCGATCCATTCATCCTCCCTAGTAATCTTTTTATTTCCCTTGAACAAAATGTCTCTTTTCCCCTCTTCCATAATCTATTTACCAGAAAGGCTTATAAGTTTCTAAACCCCCTTGGTGAGTTGAGTTTTCATGCTAAGGATCTGTTGTATACAGATTAAATAAATTTGCATCTCAGGCCCAGTGTAGTGGCTCATGCCTGTAATCCTAGCACTCTGGAAAGCTGAGGTGGGAGGATCCCTTGTGCTCAGGAGTTTGAGACCAGCCTGAGCAAGAGTGAGATTCCATCTGTACTAAAAACTGAATAAAAAATAGTCAGCTATTGTGGCAAACACCTATAGTATCAGCTACATAGGAGGATGAGGTAGGAGGATCACTGGAGCCCATGAGTTAGAGGTTGCTTTAAACTAGGCTGAGTTCATAAGCACTCTTGCCTGAGCAACAGAGTGAAACTCTATCTCAATAAATAAATAAATAAAATTAAAAATAAATTAGTCTCTTTTTCTCCTATTAAAAAAGTAATTCTATCTATAATTGCCCAGATAAAGGAGAAAGCTTTATTTATAACCACAATGGCTCCCATCATCCCTTGGAACAAAGTGTGTGCTCCTCAAACAAGACATGCAAAGTTGACCATGTTATTGTTCATTTTGTTTTCTTAGTTCTATCTTAAAAGTTAAAAAAAATTGAGATGGATACAAAACCTTCAAACATTCACCTTAAGAAAATTCCATGTAGTGATTATATGGAGGGGTTGATTCTGAACAAACACTGAAACTTCCTCCAAAATATATGTGCTGTGAACCAAAACATATATGCACTAGTAACCTTCAGATGAGAGCAGCAGAGAAAGTAGATTTCCCTGAGATGTCTGTCAAAATACACAGTGATATTTGTACCTATCATGAAACTGATTATCCTACATGTAAGCTCTAGTAACATTTGACCTCAGATTCTTTGAGATTAAAAAAAAATTGTATCAACAGCAGGTAGGTTGGCATTTAAAAACCTCAACTGCAAAAGCCAAGAGAAAATTGAATTATGAAGAAAATTTACAGAAAGTTACAATACAATTTGAATGCAGAGATTCAGTTTGAATAAGTAGAGACTAGAGGGATTTATTTAGTGATTTAATATGTAGAGATACGCAGTTCATAATATGTCTACAGATGGTCCCCAATTTACAATGTTGTGATTTATGATTTTTCAACTTTTTCATCTCCTTACTTAGACTGTGACAACCACAGAAGGTTGAGATCACATGGAATAGTGTCCCAGGCTCACAGTACACACACTCATCTCTACCTGGGGCAATTTGGATTAGGACAAAAAAGCATTAAGTAGGGACTGCTCCTCTTTCTCACTAATTAGGAGAGGACCCAGCAATGGATAACAGGTGTGCTCTCACCATGAGCAGAGAGAGAAGATCTCAGATAAGAAGAGACCAGCAAATAAATTCTGGAAATGTGAAAAACAATTTAGTTTAATACTCCTAAAGGATCACAATAGACTCAGAGAAGTGGATTTCATTCAAAGGCAATTTTCAAAAATCAGAAATAAAATTTAGAATATAGATAGCAAAAAGAATAAATAGAATTGAAAAGAAGGTTGAAACTAACACAAAGAAACAAAAAAAAAGTGTTTCAGGGCATGAATGATCAATTCACTACTAAAGTGAAAGAATATAACAAAATTTGAAGAATGATAGTCACTTTTTGGAACTATCAAATATAGCAGAAAGTTTAAACAAAAGACTAGAACTTTCAGAAGAAAGAATCTGGGAGGTAGAAGACAAGACCTACCATTTGATCCAGAAATTCCACTACTAGGTATCTACCCAAAGGAAACAACATTATTTTATCAAAAAGACACCTGCATGTGATTATTTATCACAGTACAATTTTCATTTGCTAGGATGTGGAGTCAACCTAAGTGCCCTTCAACTCATGAGTGCATAAGGAAAATGTGATTACAAACACACACACACAACACAAACACACACCATGGAGTACAATGTCTTAGCATTGTATAAAGTATCTACATACCAAAAACACTAATACACCCTTAATTAATATTTTGAAATTTTATATATATATATATATATGTATTTCTCAGATAATTCTAATTCATAGCCAAGCTTGGGAAACACTTCCTAGAAAATTCACAAAGTACAGGAAAATCTGTGTTAGATAGCAAAAAGAATAAATAGAATTGAAAAGAAGGTAGACCCATGGTAGAGACAGAGAAAATAGGAAGGTGGTTATATAAAGCTAAAACTATGAGTTAAAATCACCTTGTATCAATTACCATTTTTAGAGACCTAAAAATGCAACAGTAGGAAAAAAAAATCTTGGCTACACATTTTGGGGTGCGGAGGACACTGGCCCAGTAAGGTTACTCCAGAGTTCATCTAGAGGGATTTGTCTGGAGTCAGCCAGCAGATGGGTTGCGAAGTGGCAATTCTGGTTTAAATTATAGCATTCAGAACTCAGCAATTCTGTATAACATGTATTCTAAACATTAAAGATCTAGTTCTCTGACTCAATGTCATTAAACACAAATATCACTTTTGCAAACACTATTTTATTAGCCAAAGATGAGTTTTTCAATATCATTAGTTCATATATTTTATAGATTTTCATTTGATTGACAATATTGACAAGTTGATAAAACAACAAAGAACTTACTATTTTTGAGTTGAAAATGATTTTTTAAAAATAAGATAAAATGGATGAGTAAAATTTTTTAAAGGATTCTGTTGAAGAAAATTTTCATATTGTGAATTCTGATTAGGTGTGGTGGGTTTAAAATATGTCTCAAGCTAAATAATATCCCCTAAAAATATTCTCAATACTAATATCATTGAGGACATGTGACTGCTATTGTGTACGGCAAAAAAAGGACATGATAGATGTGATTAAATTAGGAATGCTGAGATGGGAACATCATCCTGGATTATCCAGGTAAGTCATAAACCTTTATAAAACAAAGAAAATCATAAAAGAAGTAGAAAAAAATCATACAATCTGACATGTAGGCACAATTAACAGTTGTTTAGTCAACTTCCCAAGGCCAAGGTCACCAGATCATGTAAGCATATAGCAGCCTCTATTTAAACCTCTCTAATTATAGGAAACTCATTACTTCACAGCCTATTTTTGACAATCACAGGTGTCATTGTAAGAGTTGTGAAGAGGACGATTTCACTATATAAAGCAGAATGCAAGGTGAAGACCACAACAGAGAAATTTGAGATGCTACTTTATTGCCATTGAAGATAGAAGATGGGGCCACAAGCCCAGGAATGTAGTGCTAAAAGCTGGAAAAGACAAGGAAGGAATTGGCTTCTCTCTTAGAGACCCAGGAAGGAGCTCAGCTCTAAGGACACCCACATTTCGACTCAGAGGAACTGAGAACCAGAACCATAAGAGAATATATTTATGTATCTTAAGCCACTGTTTGTGTGATTTCTCGCAGCAGCAGTGGGAAACTAATGCCAAATCCTTGAACATAATTGTCTCTGAGAAGACAAGGTCAAAATGTCCTTAATGTCAAGAAAGGGGCTTTGGAGAAGTGACATTATCTGATTTATAATTTAGGGACTTCTTTGTACACTTTCCCTTTGTAATTTCAGCTGCTAAAGTAGGAGCAGTATTTAAGCAGTGAAATTTGGTTTATAAATGTATTCTACATAATGATTGAGTCCTGGAGACAGTTTGTTAGAGGATTAGGTCAAAGTGAATGTTATCTTTAGCAATTAGCAATCAACTTAGAATTTATAGCTCATGTAATGTATGCCCTGTACAAACATAGAAAATCACAAAAGAAGTAGAAAAATCATACAATCTGACATGTAGGCACAATTAGCAGTTGTTTAGTCAACTTCCCAAGGTCACCAGATCATGTAAACATATAGCATCCTCTATTTAAACCTCTCTAATTATGGGAAACTCACTACTTCATGGCCTATTTTCATTATTAATGAGCCTTAATTAATAATTTAAAAATTATAAACCATAATTTAATCCTGCTTTTGTTTTTTTAGATCCAGAAAAGCCAAGCCTACTTTTTCTGGGTTTGTATCATTAAGTAAGAAGATTTATGTTTATTATCTTCCCTTAAGTACAAATTTCTAATTCCTCTAGCTTCTGTTTTCATAATATATTTTCCAGATCCAACACTACTTCTACAACTAGGAAACCGGTAATGACAGGGAGAGGGGCTTTAGCTCTTGCAGTGGGTCTTTCTCTTCCATTCCCCCAACAGAAGTCAGATCTGGTCTCAAAGAGAAGTACTACACAATAGCAAGAAATCAGTATTGGAGTGACATTTGGAGAGACAAAATCTCTAGTTAATTACTTTGTTAGAATGAAAGTCCTTTATATAATACAAAAATCTAAATTTTTTATCATGTCAGATCTTTAAGCGTCTCTCCCCCTTACTTTCTTAATTGCATTTCTTGATGCTTCCTATCAACCACTGTTTCGGCACTACTAAATTAACTATGATTTACCAGTTGCATCATGTTCCCTCAGAATAGCATATTTGGGATCACACTTTTCCCTATACTTTAAATAGTTTTTTTTTTCTCTATTGAATCAGTCTTCTTTCAAGACTCACTCAAGTGTCAACTGCCCTAAAAATCCTCCACTGAAGAGATCAGTGAAGTGGCCTCCCTTCTTTCTTAGCCCAGTGGGTATATCTTTGGTAAAACACATAACTTTGCACATGTATCTGAGTCCCTCCTTAAACCTTGAACTCCTTTGAGACAGAGAGCATGTCTTCCTTTTTTCTCTAGATTCACTTAGAACAGTGGTTCTCAACCTGTGGGTTGTGACCTCTTTGTAACAATGAAAATACATTGTGGCATTAGGAAGATAGAGAACCACTGACTGAGAGCGTGGCACACAGTGGATGTTCAACAAATAACTGTCTAATGAATAGACTCCTATCATTGACTTAAAATGTTAGAATTGAAGCTACAGTTTCTCTGCTGATAATTGTCGTGTACCTTGATTATAGGAATGAGTATAATATAACCAAAGATAAGTGACCTGACATTTCTGACAGACTCACTTGATTTGTGTCATAAAGACAAAGGTGCTAGATCCAAGCTATTTAATGCACCTCAAACTACATGGCCATGGGCTTGATCTCCTCTGACGCAGAGGCCAGATTTTGTTGTTTTAATAAATTGCCATCTTCCAAACACAATTTAAGTTTTCCTCCTCATTTCTTCTGTGATCTTCTGGCCTCAGTAGATTGACTTTTTCTAACTTCTCTTTCTATTGCCCAGGTATGCCAGAAGCTGGAATCTGTCTCTCTTGTGCTCCCTGCAGCCTGATTAGCTCCCTCTTCTGAAGCTGCCATATTATAGCATGATGTGTTTTGTTAAACTGTTCATGTTGTGTTAAATTATTCAGTTTTCTTTATGCATATAAAGAATATTTGTGCATAGTGCTTATTGCCAGGCATACAAATAGCAGCACACAAAATAAGTGTATACCATCAACAAAGATAAAGTAACCTGAAAATAGGTAGTTGAGCCAGAAATATGTGGTAGTCTCAAAGATTACAACAAAGATCCCAGGTACAGCCGGGCAGGCAGACCAGACTCAGAATACACAAGAACAATCAGAGTGAGATACATTTGCTCATAAAAAGCTGACAAAAGAGGAGCGACAGGAACCAGGGAAACATAAATGCCAAAGGCCTGTGAGGCAGTCAGTTCAGGCCTTATGGGTATGCGGTTAACAGAGGTGGAGAATGCATTGACTGAGTCTTTGATACTTCATGGATAATGTACCAAGTAGCATCAACATTACTTGGAAACTTATAAAAAATGCAGACACACAAGCCGTATCATGGAAGTGAATCACAAATGGTATTTTAACAAGATCCCTAGGTGATTTCTATGGACTAAGACATTTCTGACAGGCAAATTCTGATAAGTGGAGCCTGCTAGTTATTTGAGTGTTGCATTATGAAGATGTTATAAAGCTTATGAAGGACATTTTATTCTTCAATCCGGTGAGTTTACTTCTGGATTCATGGGGGGGAAACAGAAAACAAAACAAAACTATTTACCAAACACTTACTCAATGCCAGGGATTGTACTGTGTGCTGAGAATGCCGTAATCAGCTAGAGAGTCCAACTCCTGCTCTCATCACAACTCTGCAGCCAATTGGGAGAGTATCCTAGACAAGTAATTACAACACTGTGAGAGCAAAGTAAGGATGAAGGAAGAACAGAACGCTTTGGGGCCCCCAACAGTGGCAGCTGGCTCAGTTTCTCCACTCCGTCAGAATGATGTGGTCACTGACCCCTGGCAGCACTTTCAAACCCTTGGTTCACTTGCCATTTCATGGGGACTACCCTGACGATCCCCACTCCTGATCTCCTCAAATCTCGCTTTATCTCCATCCAGATATCAAATTGCATTGATGGACAAAGAAACGTTATGTTACTGCTTTCTGTGCTGCTTAAAAACTCTTTTACTTTATATCCATTCTTCATTATATTATGTGACTGTTGGCTTCAAGCCTGCCCTTTCTAGTCAACTCAAATCTTCATCTTCAGCAGATGACCCTGCCTCCTTTTCACATCTGCCTTCTTATCAGCTTAGCTGCCTCTAATAGTCCTTCATCATTACCTGTCTGTGACTTCTTTCCTTCTAGTGGAGAGGAAAGTTCTGTTCTTTCTTTTCAGGACACTGGCCCCCCGCTCGTGCCTCCTCTCTCCTTTGGCAGCATCAGTTGATCTCTTTCTGTTTACATCTCTCCAGCCCATTCTCCAGGTATAGATGAAACCCACTCAAAAATATCTCTACCGGATCCAGTCTCCTTTTAACTTTTATTCCATAACTTCCTCACTTTTATCACCAAACCGGTGGTCGCTTGATAATTTCCCATATAGATTTTGAAATCTGGAATAGGGGCATCCAATTTATCAGTTGCTCTGTTTCTTTACCACTGAGATTTATTTCCTTTTCCGCATGTACAGATTATCATCATAAGTATTAGTAGTATTACTAATATTGCTGTTAGTTCCTTTTTCTTGGTTTTGCTTTTGGGGCAAGTATGTCCAATTATAGAGCTTCTTTAAACAACATGAATCTCCTGCATTCAAACTCTGCTTCTACCAAGTATGAGTTATCAGATGTAGACAAGATATGTAGCCATCCCACCTTAGAGTCTACCCACGCAAGATTAGGGAAGTATTATACTCACCTCATCGGGTTACTGTAGAAGTTAATGTTTCTGAAGAGTTTGGCAAAGTAATGAGCACAAAACTACCATTCAAAAATGTAAACTATTATTATTCTTCAGTCATTTTTTAGCCTTCTATCTTCCATGGAATATACCTGTCAAAGACGTCAAGATTAATAAGTCACTAATAATGTGTCCTGAATGAGATTTATAGCCAATTATAACACTCAAACTTAGGATGAGGTGGACCCTAGACAAACTGGGGTCATGGTACTTTGCCTCTCTGGGACTGATTTCTTACATATAAAGTATGGTTATTACCATATTTTTATAAGCTGTATATAAACACTAAAGGGCTAAGCACTAAGCAAAGTTTACAATATAGGCACTCAAATACAATACTAGGTGCTGTTATTATCACCATCATTTTCATCATTCCTCTTCTTTAATCTTCCTCAATCTGGATCCTGGCATCATTTCCCTTAAAAGTTTTCTTGTGTGGGACATTCCAGTAACCAATTTAAGCAGCCTGTTTTTAATCACCATCAGTGACCTATAGCTACACAATCACTTATGCTTGATTTCAACTTCTGCTTTTTTATTCCTTTTTTTTTACACTCACTTTTCTTTTGCCTTATTTAATCATTTACCGCAATTCCCCAGCATTTTTTACTTCAAAAGTATCCCCATCTTTATTTTTGATCCGTATCTTAAGGACTATAAACCTTTCTAAGTACAAATGGAAGATTTCCTCCTGCACAGCAGATAAGCAGTTTAACACCACAGTCACTCAGGTATGAAAACATTCTGCATTATTTTCACCAGTAAATATGACTTTTTAAAAATAGTAAATAGATAATTTATCATTTTATCAAAGTGAATATTATATATCTATGAATACAATGTGGTATAATTAAATGGTTAGTTAACATATACATCACCTCAAATTACTTAAAATTTTTGTGGCAAGAACAATCAAAATTTACTCAAGTAAGACTTTGATGTAGATGTTGCTGCAGTGGAAGCATTAATGTCATTTCTACTTCAACAGTTAAAGCCTAATAACACCTCTACAAGTAGACAGTGTGTGACAGAGGGGCAAGTTTATTTTCCTGAAAACAGACAGTTTATAAATATAAAGTGCTCCTTGCAGGTGTAGCAATTTTTCAACTCACAAAAATCCATGGTGCTGAAAAGCCTTGATGTCAAGCACATGACTGAGTAACGTTTTCAAATTTCCAGAATTAAATAAAAAGAAATCTGGCTGCTAGAACCATACATGTTTGTGTACTGATGCATTAACATAGTATGTGCAGTATACTATGCAACTATTTTTAATGCATATTTATACGTGTAGCAAAAGATATTCAGTTCACCTAGTAATTTTGCAGACTAGCAATTATTTTAACTTATCTTATAGATTATGAGAAACAAAATAAAAACAATATAAAAATAGCTGATTCTCCCTATGCACAAAACAATGGCCCAAAATTAATTTATTTTAGGTTATCATCAATAATCCTATTGGGCAGTATAAACTATTAACTGGCTATCTTGAAGTTGCCAGTGGTAGGAAATATGTTTTCAGAAAAGCAATACTTTTTAACTTTAACATGTAATTTAATCCAGGCGCAGTGGCTCATGCCAATAATCCTAGCACTCTAGGAGGCCGAGGCAGTTGGATTGCATGAGCTCAGGTGTATGACAACAGCTTGAGCAAGAGTGAGACCCAGTCTCTACTAAAATTAGAAAAACTATCTGAGCATAATGGTGGGCAGCTGTAGTCCCAACTACTGGGGAGGCTTGAGTCCAAAAGACTGAGATTACTGTGACCTATGATGACACCACAGCAAGACTCAAAATAAATAAATACATATATAAATATAAATAAATAAAATATAATTTAGTAAAATATAATGTATAAATAAAGTACAGCACTGCAGATAGTACTTTTAGTGAATTTGATAATTCATATAATGACATTTTATATTTTATATTTTGAGAGAAAGTCTCTGATTATAATTTTATGATTGTAGCCATCCAGACAGATGTAAATCAGTATCTTATTATGGTGGTGATTTGCATTTCCCTAATGACTAACAATGTAGAATATCTTTTCATGTGCTTACACCTTGTTTTGGAGATATGTCCATTCTGCTCTTTTGCCTATTTTTAATGTTAATTGTCTTTTTAATTCAGTTATAAAAGTCTTTTAAATATTCCAAATACAAGTCCTTCATCAATATGTTTGATGTTCAAGTATTTTCTCCCCTGCTGGAATTGTCTTTTCACTTTAATTTGATGAAGTTTAATTTGTCTAGTTTTTCTTTAGTTTTTTGTACTTTGAGTACACATACCTAAGACATTTCCTAATACAAAATCATGAAGATTCAGTCCTACACATCTCGGAGTTCTAGTTTTATCACTTATGTTTAGGCTTTCAATCTATGGGAGTTAATTTTTGCATTTGGTATGAGGTAAGTGTATAATATCATTATTTTGTATGTGAATATTCAGTTATCCCAGCACTATTTGTTGCAAACACTATTATTTCATCATAAGGAACTCTTCAAAAAAACTCAATTAACACTGCATGCAAAGACATAGTTCTATAGTTTTAGTTATATTCATTTGATCTAAATGTCTACTATTATGCCATCACCTTTGAATATTATAATTTTGTAGAGGCTTCTTAAATGGGGTATTGTTTATTCCTCCAAATTTATTCTCCTCTATTTGATTGTTTTGACTGTTCTAGACACCCTTGCCTTTCCACATGAATTATAAGATTGGCTTGTCTATTTCTCCAAAGGGGAAAAAAAGACAGTTGTATTTTAATAGGGATTTTGTTGAATCAGTGAATTGAGGTGTCATGTAAATACTGGTTATCTTTCCATTAATTTATGTTTTCTTCAGTTTTTTCAATGAAGATAATATTCTGTGTACGTATCTTACACGATTGTTGAATTTATTCCTAATAATTTTGTCACTTTGTTGCTCTAATAAGCAGAATTGATTTTTAATTTCATATTCAGAATGTTCATTGCTAATATATAAATTAAGAAAGATACGTGTATCTTATGCTATATACATTGCTTAAATCATTATTAACTCTTGGTTTTTTGTATGTGTGTTCATCGGGATTTTCTATGCCCCAGATTATATGATCTGTATATAGAAGTAGTTTTTATCTCCATCAATTTCCAGTTAAGTCTTCCAATTTTTCTCTTATCTAAATTTCCTGGCTAGGACATCTGGTAATGATGATTAGAGGTGATGTAAGCAAATATCTTTTCCTTTTTCCTTATCATTGACATCTTATATCACTAAATGTTTTGTCAGTTGTGGGTTTTCATAAATGTCCTTTATCAGCTTGAAGGAGATCCTTTTTATTTTTTTAGTATGTGGTTGTATTTTAATAATGCAAGCGTATTAAATTTAATAATGCAAGCTTAGTCAAATATTTTTTCTAAGTCTGGCAAGATGATAATGTGGATGATTTTTTTCAAACTATTCATATGTTATACTGCATGGACTGATTTTTGTATGTTTGAAACAATCTTGCATCCTGTGGTCATGTTGCATAACGTTTATGTTGCCAAATTTGACATTTCGTTGAAGATTTTTTAATAGAAGTTCATGAAATATTTTATTGGCTTTTCTATTGCCATTTTTAAAAGGCACTTTTTTTTTAAGTCTCTTAGAAACTTACTAAAGAATCACAGACCTCAGAAGGCTAAAGCAATACATTAATTCAGTCCTCAGGGTGCCAGGGAATTTATTAAGATGCCAGGATAACTAAATAACTATGTCACTAACTCTATCTACCTTTCTTTTAGGAAATTGAGTCCATATCTACATTTCAGTCTCCTATGTGAGCAAGGCAAGAGTCATCTTCAGGCCTCATTATCCACATCAAACCACAGTTAATGCCTCAGGTTAGGTGGTCCAAGCAGGCAGCATATACCTGTACAAACTCTAAGCCCTAAGCTGTGATCTTTCTCACATGAAAACTGATTGCTATTGGATGAATGCTTATGTCTCCCCCCAAATTCAAAGTTTGAAGCCCTAACCCCGAATTACATTTGGAGATGGGATCTTTGGGAGGTAGTTTGGGATAGATGAGGTTATGAAGATTAGACCTTAACCTGTTCCAAATCAGAATCTTAAACTTCCTCTCCATAATTTCTATTCTTTATATTTTCTCAATTATGATAAATATACAACTACAGTTTTTTTAGGACAAAATTTTTAGAATGATGGATAGCTTTAATGACTAGAATGAAAGCAAAGGAGGCAAATTTCAAAGTAATTATTTTTTAGACTTTAGTGAGTCCTAATGTTTAATGTGTATCTCATAACAGAATTCTTATTTCTTATGCTTGTAGTGGTTTTTCCAGTATTAATGGAGAATGCTACTTAAACTATTGAGTTTCCTTTTTCTACATTTCATGGTGGTCATTTTATTCCTACTGAGGCAGACTTTCTTGCTATAAGGTGTAAAACATACACAGAAGGTTTGGAATAGTTACAAATACATCTCATTCTTGATTAACTGAGATGACAGTCATGTTACCATAGTTGGTTGAAAGATTCACAATATTTTAGTCACATATTCATTATGATTATTTTAACTTTCTCTTACAAAGGATTAATACTACCTTTTGTGTGAAATTTTGTTCGGAAGACTATCTGAAACTCAACTTCTTTAAAACTATCATACTTTTTTATTTATATAACTCTTTCATCATTTAATAGTTCAGCAACATGTTTATCTTTATAATATCAAATTAAAACACTGAACAATAAATTAAGCTATCATGACATATTTCTCTAAAGTTCATTTTATAATAATATAAAGCAATTCATCAAGAGAAAAGTGTATCATTCTTTCTAGTATCACTATTGCTGATAATAAAACCAAATATACTTTTCTTAACAGTTCCATAAGGTACCACAGAGGAAGAAAAGAAATAATGGTGACCGCAAAGAGCAATTATATTAGTTTTTTAATTGAAGAAGACTCGAAATTTGAGTTGAAAATATTTCACACGAATTTCTTTTATAGCTAATCATTTTTATTCATTCATTTCAAGGACAAGTAACTATGGGTTATAATTATATGTACTTGTAAAATTATGTAAAAAAGTACTGGAATGTACCAAATATTCTTTGAAGAAGACTCTTTTCTCCAGCTCAAAGACACATAAATGTAATTGATCAAAAAAAAAAAAAAAGAATTTTTTTGTTTGTTTTGGCAGAGCTATTCACATTTAAAAGAAGTCCAAGGGAAGAAAAGTTTGTGTATACTATTTGCAAACGCTGAACTGTTCACATTTTTTGCAAGATAAACTCTGAGCGTGGATTATAATAGTAAGGAGAATAAATTCAGAATGATTGAAGGGCCAACTATTCACTGATATGAGACAGGCAGAAATGGCAAGATGCACTAACTGCATTTTAGATGATATTAAGTGTAGGAGTTCAAAACTGTTATCTTTTCTATTTACTTACATGATGAATCATACCACTAAGCAAGGAAAATGTATGTGAAATGATCAGATGTTTATGTAAGTCATTTTCAAAATGGACAAAATGTTCAGAGGTTTTATAAAACTAATGTCTTATTTTCCCTGTTATGTTCTTGGTGACTATGACTAAACATATTTATAAAGCTAAGTAATAGTACTATCAGATCTTAAAAGTATATAAGGGGAGACATATTTGTATTAAGAAAGTTTTAAACTGCTCATACATATAGTTCTGTGATACTTTCTTATACTACTAGATTCCTGAATTGTATTATTTAAACAGAATTCATTTTTTTCATTTACTTTTTAAGGTCTCTTTTAAAGATGCCAAAACGGAACTCTGAGGGACTTTTGTATTATCTTAAAGGAATGAAGACTCATACAATGGCCACAGAGAGGAAGTGATATTTTGTATGGATATTTATGGACAAGTAATGTTTTTCTCAGAAGGGAAGTGTTGGAAAGGGCATATGTAGCTAAAACAATAGCACTAGCAAGAACACAGAAGATCTTCACAGCTGCTCAAGCAGCTACAGATATTATATTGCTGGTGCTAGTGGCATGTTAAGATTGGTGACATACATGAAATTTTTACATCAAATAGACAAATTCCTATTAAAGACGAGCAAACCACTTATTATGTTGCTGTTTCTCAATGGGAATTTAAGGTCAAATCTCTGAAAACAATGAAGAACAAAGTAGCTCAACATTTTATATTAAAGATGAGACAAAATATAATTCAATTTCCTCATGTTATTAAGCAACAAACACATAAACAAGAAACTACAGACTAGGTGGTTTATATAATCTTATAAAGGTCAGTATAGTTGGCTTGGATGTAGAACCCATATTTCCTTAACTGGTCCATTGCTCTTTTCTGA
The DNA here is from genome assembly GCF_000181295.1 of Otolemur garnettii. NCBI lineage: Eukaryota > Metazoa > Chordata > Mammalia > Primates > Galagidae > Otolemur > Otolemur garnettii. The sequence goes on from NW_003852403.1 coordinate 27,577,831, forward strand.
AAGGTAGTCACCATAGTGACAGCTGGACTGTGATGAAGAAGAGAAATCCAAGACAGACAATTAAGCGATAGGTTACAATGAAGATGGCAGAAATGTCCTTGTTAGTGAGGTTGGTATTGGCTCAAATATGGAAAAATCCCCAAGGAGAAAACCTGTTGGGAAGTAATCTGGCCAGAAAGAAACATTTATAGCAACAGCTAAGCAGTCAGGCTTATGCTACATGATACCATTTCTATACACAGTTGATTTGACCGGGCATGGACACACACCCCAATGAGGACAAAGATATTCTTTTCCTGGCAATCAGGAATGAATACATTACAAGGATGAGAAGAAAGATCATGTGAACTTAGAGCAAAGAGCAATACCCTGACAATAAAAAGTTTGTGCGCTATAAACTTGCAGGAATTAAGAGTGGGGAAGTATAAAAGGGGTTGGGAAACCCTCGGCTGAGAGAAGGATCAATTAGACCTACAAAAAAAATGGAGACAGAGGGATGGAAATCGAGTCTACAAACACGTTCTCCAGATGTATTTCCCCAGAAGTCCAGCAATAAGAAATGCTTTTTCTTAATGGAGTTATATGGCTATCATTTTGGAGTTGGGTAAAACTGATCTGGAATATCTAAAGCCAAAGGAACCATGGAATAATCACAGTATTTATTATCAAATTGCTTTGATATTTCTGCTACTGCTTTATGATCGAGTGACTTTGACTCTGCTAACTCATATTTGAAATAATCACAGCTTTTACTTCCTATAAATGCTTTTCCCTACCTCTGTCCTAAACAACTCTTTCTTATTTTAGCTATGTAGGAGGAAAATACCCACTTCCCTCTTTTTACTTTTTCTTACTTTTCTCATAGATGTTACTATAGGATATTGAGAAAATGTAGTTGTTTCTTGAGTCTCTAACAATACTGTGATGATGGAGAAAGATCCAGGATTACCTCTGGAACTGAGCACTGCATTGGATAATCTATAATTCTCAATCTCTTGGGAAAGCATCATTCAGCTGCATGCCTTGAAAATCTGAACACCACAGGATTTATTCTAATTGTTTTTTCTTTAACTCTTCATAACTTCAATGCTGCAAAAGGGACAGTGAATCTTTATAGAGGCGCTGAGCTAAGCACTCTGTTAAGGAAGAGTAAAATGCGTATGGAAACATTCTGTGGCAAGACACAAAAATTACTTTCTTGTTGGCTGAGGCTTTTTGTCAGGATAATGAACCATCATGAATCTTTATAAGAGTAAAAAATGTATATATGTAACTAATTTTAATTAAAACAAATGAAGGTGCAGGTTGTGTGTTTCAAATTCATCACTTTTCTCATATATATTCATATGTATACCATTTCTCCATTTCTCTCATATATATTCATATGTATACATATTCACTGTTTAAAAAGTATATACCACAACCATCTATCCAAAAATTATTTTATTTTAAAAAGTCCATACATCCTGGTTGTTAAGAATGAGGGAGGAGAGGAAAGGGGGGAAGATGGGTGGAGGGAGGCTAACTGGTGGGACCACACCTACGGTGCACCTTACAAGGGTACATGTGAAATTTACTAGGTGTAGAATATAAATGTCTTAACACAACAACTAAGAAAATGCCACGAAGGCTATGTTGACCAGTTTGATGAAAGCATTTCAAATTGCATGTAAAATCAGCACTTTGTACCCCATGATTGCATTAATGTACACAGCTATGATTTAATAAAAAAAAAAAAAAGTAAAAAAAAAATTGGCTTTTCTATTGCCATTTTTAAAAGGCACTTTTTTTTAAAGTCTCCTAGAAACTTACTAAAGAATTACAGACCTCAGAAGGCTAAAGCAATACATTAATTCAGTCCTCAGGGGGCCAGAGAATTATTAAGATGCCAGGATAACTAAATAACTATGTCACTAACTCTATCTACCTTTCTTTTAAGAAACTGAGTCCATATCCACATTTCAGTCCCCTATGTGAGCAAGGCAAGAGTCATCTTCAGGCCTCATTATCCACATCAAACCACAGTTAATGCCTAAGGTTAGGTGGTCCAAGCAGGCAGCATATACCTGTACAAACTCTAAGCTCTTAGCTGTGATCTTCCTCACATAAAAACTGATTGCTATTGGATGAATGTTTATGTCTTCTCCCAAATTCAAAGTGTGAAGCCCTAACCCCGAATGTGATTGTATTTGGAGATAGGATCTTTGGGAGCTAATCTAGGGTAGTAGATGAGGTTACGAAGATGAGACCTTAACTGGATTTTCTCCTTCTAAGAAGACACCAGGGAGCTTGCTTTCCCCTCCTTGTGAGAGCACATTAAGAAGGTGGCTATCTATAAGTCAAGAACAGAGCCTTCATCAGGAACTCAATCAACTGGCACCTTGATCTTGGACCTCTCACTTTTTAGCATTGTAAGAAATTAAATTTCTGTTGTTTAAGCCACTTAGTCTTTGGTATCTGGTATAGTAGCCCAAGCTGAAATATTCACTAAATCTTTTCACCCACAATACTCTCGTTAACTCCTTATGAACAGGAAAGAGACCTCACACTGAGTATTTTCTTTGAATAGTTTTAGCAATGAGTCTTTTAAATTTATCTGAAAATATAAATTTGTTCTTTGAACTTATAGTAAACATGAGTCTTTTTCAATTCAAATAAATTATAATCCTAACCCTTCTTAACTAACAGTATTATTGTTTCCATGAATGTTAATACTTTCAGAGTCTGTTGGTATATTTCAGGACCCCATTCAAGTTTTGTGCTCTTTGTGCTCTTTGTGCTCAACTTCAGGAAGAGTTGAGGTACTTTATCTACAGGGCATCACCTATCTTGTAGTGTAAGTACCCCCAAATGGCCCAGGGACAGTGCTTCTTCCATTGAGAATTCATGTTTCTGATTCTCATGTTCTCACTGTATGTTTTTTTCCCTTCCCATTTCTCTCCGCATGCCATCTTTTAACACATGCATCCAAATCTTTCTGTTTGATATTTAATCCAGAAGATTTTGTCAAAGACAAAATTATCAAGGACATGTGGTTTTGCTTTCTGGTTCATCATTGCGTTATTCATAAAAAGACATAAAGTGTAGGAATTGTTTTATGCAAGGTTTTTGGAATATTGGTTTAGGAGTTTGATGAGCCACAGGTATCAATTAATAGGTAATATATGGTTTCATCCAACTGGTATTTTTGCAATCTAATTTTTAAGAACATTTGTCTTTTGTACTCTGTTAGTTGCCATTTTTTTCTTTTAGTTAGTCTTATTTTTCTTATTATGTGTCAGCATCTTGAGAGAAGCAACTGGGAATCAAACTAATGTTGATTCTATCATAATCCTAGTATAATGCCTAATACATGTAGCGTTAATTCAATAAATCATTTTTGGGTTGAGTTTATCAAGCTAGGGGAATTTGGCAGTTGGAGTAATAAAGATTTCTTATTTTAAACTGCTGTGATTTAAGAAACTAATGAAATTGAGGTACCAATCTGAACATTTTAATAAGTGTATTTCAACTTATTTTCAGCATTATTCATTATTTGGAAACTTAAGAACTATATTGTTTCTCACTATCACTGAGTCTTTTGTACCTGCAGACCTGCTGAATGCCCACAGGTTATTTGTTGCAATACTAGACCTAAAATTCAGCATATTTTCCTGCACAATCCAGTCTAACCAAAGGTAATTTTAATTAGACTTTTATGACATATTGATTTATATCCAGAGACATTCTCATTGGAGAAAATTCAATATGAAATTTTAAAGAGCTCTCTTGAAGTTGACTCTCTTGGCTTCATTTTTGAAAGTGATAGAATATTATTGAACAAATAATTTGATAAAGTAAATACAAAAGCACATTCATGAATCATTCTCCCTGTTATCTTCATCCTCAATAAGAAAGGAATGCTTCATGAAAGGGATTCTCCATTGTAATGCACTGACATTTCCATAATTTTTGAAGAAAAAAAAGGAATATTTTGCAAATAATCATTTGAAAAAGTTAACTTTGGATTTCAGAGCCAATAATGTGGTTATTATTATTAAATTATTAATAAAGGCCCAGGATCTGATTTTCAACTCTGTTAATGAACAAATATATCAGATTTGCACATTGAACATGTATTCACAAAGTATATCCCCTGCTTTGGGCTCTAATTTAAATAATTGCTTTACATTTTACTGAATCCGGAGATTAATCATATCGAATGAGATCACTAACATAAAGTTCAAAAAATACTGGCTCAGCATTTTCAGCTCATTTATGTCAGATAAAAACTGAAAAATGGTATTAAGGGGAATATTACAGCCTAGAGGTCTCTGTTCTTTCATTAAAAAAGAATCTGGGTTTTATAATTCTAGAAAGTTAGCTTCTAGTCTCTAAGACACATGCATACACACTTATTTTAAAAATAAAAAAATATTTTAAGTGTGGTAGCTTATAGGAATTAACATTAGATTTGTTCATACTAAAGAACAATATAAGGAAAATTTTCATTTAATTCAAAGCAACTTTATATAAAGTAATATCTGGATAATAATGTGTGCTCTTCCTATGCAGGTAACAGCTGTTACAATAGAATCTCTGTTAACTATAGTTTCTAGCTATTTCTATAATAATTCCATCTAGGATTGTAACTAGATATAAAGTCTTCTAAAATTTGAGGTGTAACCCTAGTGTATTTCTAAATAGTCCAAGATTTAGCATTGAAATAATGGTCTGTGAAATAGAAGAAAACAAGCCATCTGGTTTCTTTATCAATTACCTTAATACGAAACTTAAACAGACAAGGTATAGCATCTCTAAAACAACCTGGTGTCTCCAGGTAGTAACTGTGGAGGCGAATGGTCTTGACCCTTCTCTGTTATTGGTTGACTGGTCAGAGAACATCTATTGTTCTGGAATGTTTGAGTGGTTTCCATTTCTAATTGTGTTACTTAAACAATAAAAGTAAATCTTACTTTGTGTCCTGGCTCCTTTAGTTACTCATGTGTGATTCTACAAAAATCACTTAAATGTTAAGACTCAGTTTCATTTTTTGTTAAATGCGGATGATAAAAACTAGCATGATTATGACAGTGAATTTTGAGTTCATAATCCAAACATGGCAATTACTTTGAAGCTCCAAGAAAGACAAAGAAATGTAAAGGGGTGGTTACAAAAAGTTTTGTTTATTGTGTGTGAGATTATGAGAATCTATAATATTATTATCCTGAAACTACTTCTTGTGCTAGATAGCAAGAAACTGCTCAAAGAAAGATACAAGCACATCAGAAACTCACAGACACTGAAGATATTCCTATCAGCCAATTCTGGGAAAATTTAAGCATGAAATTAATAATAATATATGAACTAAAACACACCAAATGCAACAGGAAAAAATGAATCTGAAGTGATATAAATAGGTCAGGCATAGTGGCTCACATGTGTAATGGGAGGCTAAGGAAGAAGACATGCTTGAGGCCAGGAATTTGAAACCAGTCGGGTCAACAACAACAACAAAAAGATTAAAAATTAGACAGGCATGGAACATACCAGCTACACTGGATGCTAAGGCAGAAGGATCACTTGAATCTAGAAATTTACAGTTGCGGTGAGTTATGATAACACCACTGCACTTTAACTCAGATGATAGAGCAAGACCCTGTATCCAAAAAAAAAAATAATAATAAAATTAATTAATTTATAATGGAAAGTTTTATAAGAACAATGTATTTATGTAATTTCAATACAATTCCTTAGAAAATATTTATTAATTACAGAGGAAAGCTTATAGCATTTGGTGTTATAGACTGACAGACAACCTCTTAACCTGCTTATCAAAGTTATCATCACTTCTAATGGGATAATTACAGATCATTAATTGTGCAAAACCAAAGAAGATGCAATGAGTACAATAGGCATGAATTCTGTGATATTTATGTCAAAAGGCCCCACTTGTATCATTGATAAAGAAATATTGTACAGATCTAGGTAGAGAAACATTCTATGCTCTAACTGACCTTTAACATTTAGATGTGTCAAGTTTATAAAAATTAAGGACTAACTAAAGAATTATTTGAAGTTAGAGGTGACTAAAGAGACATGAAAACTAAAAGCAAAACATCATTTTGAATGGAATTATTTGGCTAAAAAGAATTATTGGAAATTTTGAAAGGGAGTTTGAATCTCAGATAGTAATGTATCAAGGTTTATTTTCTAACTTGTTGGTTATATAAGGTAATTAGTAGAATATCCCTTTTATATAAAATATATTATAAAGTATGTTTGGTAATAAGACTATCAGGTCAATCACATACTCCCAAATAGTTCAAGGAAACATCTTGGTGCTATAGTGGCAACTATTTTCTAAGTTTGAGAATGATTCAAAACAAAACTGCTAATTATTTGATACTACACTATTTTTAAAATTTGTATTTCCTTGTGACAGTGGTTTCTATACATTTTATTTTAGCAAAAAATTCATATATATATAAAATAATCTCATTCATATACACCTATATATACTGCATATCCTTTATATAACATATATGTCATTTACATATCATAGATACACATATACATACACGCTCTGACAATTTAGTTTGTGAACTCGTCCAAGAAAAAGTGCTACATATCTCACTGCCAAATATCACTGCACCTTCAAAGTACTCCCCTTGCGAAGCTATGCACTGATGCCAGCACCTAGTCCATCTTTCAGAGCAATTTTGGAACTCTTTTACTGAAATGACCATCAGAGCCACTGTTATTGTGTGAGGTCTGACAATTAAGTCCACAAACTGGCTACCATGAGCTTATGTTGGCAGCACTGTACAAACAATTTAGAAAGGTTTCATAACCTTGGTATATCAGTATCTCACAGTAATGTTTATGTTGACATGGGGCAGCATCTTACTGAGTCGCCTTGTGATTATTGTTGTGTGTTTCTGATGATTATTCCAGAAAAATAGTTCCAAAATTTCTATGAAGGGTGGACTAGGCACTGGCATTGGTGTATAGCATCCTAAAAAGAGTACTTCTAAGGGACCATAGTGATGTTTAGCAATGAAGTAATTAGCACTTGTGGGGGGGAGGGAAGGTTGGAAACTTGTCAGATCTCTTCAGATGTGCCAAGATAGTTCCAGAATATATGTGGAATGGCAGTCTCTGATTTCCTTAACCATGCTAGATCCAAAGAAAGATTTTAAAATTTATTTTAAATGGTAATATCCATATCTAAACATATCACACTAAACATATTAAATCACTTAGGATGAAGAGAATATTTTGAAAAGAAACCGGAAAGACGTTTTTTTCATTTAGATTTACAGCAGATGTCTTAACAACAACAGAAACCAAAAGGAACAATCATAATAAAGTGTATATCTTATAAAGAATTAATAAAAGGATGAAAGAAACTAATGTCCAATATAAAAAACAAAATTATATTATGCATGATTATATTATTATACTCAATCATATGAGAATGTGCCTATAAGGAAACAGTGATAGAAAAGGTAAGAAAACTAGCTTATAGTTAAAAAAGGAAAAATATAGACAATATGAAAAAATATCCATTTTGTAATGCAATTGATAGAGCAGAATATAATGGCAAAAATGTCAAATGTGTATGTTCCAAGTAGTAGTATTAGTAGTACGGGGCCTTAGCTACCCTAGGCATATTGAAGCAGAGGGCATTGAAAGTGCTTATTGAGTGGATGTCTTATGTGGTGATTTCAAGAAGAATCAGAAGAATCATGGTGAGTTATCCAAAACACAGCTTTGACCCAAAAAGGAAAAGTTCTTGATGTGTGAATTTTATTAACCCTTCCTCTTTCCTATTAGGTAAATGTAATTTATTTATTGCCTATTGAACTTTTTCCTCTTCCTTCCATATCCAAATAATTCTGACTTGGACAGTGTATAATATATTGACACAACGGTTAAAAAAGAAAACTATTTCTCTTCTTCCTCTTCACTTTTTCTTTCTCCTTCTCCTTTTATGTCCACCCTTTCTCACTTTCTCTCCTTGAATAAGTCTGCTTAATCCATTGGGTGAGGCCAAGAAAATTCAACAAATGCACAAGGATGAGAGAGGAAAGCCAGAGCTCACAGAATCAGTGTGCTATCCTTGCAGAGACAGATTCTGGACTGGAGCAAGAAGGTACAGTAGGGAATGGCAGACAACAAGCAATGAAGTGGGGAGGGCACCAGTGCAGGGACCAAGGAGACCTAAGACAGAGTTTCTGATGCAGGAGTTGAGAACAGCCCAAGCCCAGCCCAATTGTGAAAAGGACATCTCCACAGAGGAAAGCGAGAGATTTGATACACACAGGACGATTGATCAAATAAGTAAACATATTAAACATAGTGGAAGCCAGGGTTCTCACTGTCAAGGAAGGAAGGTGCATAGATGGAGAGGAGGAAACTATAATGGAATTTATTGTTTTTATATTGGAAATGGGAGGGGCAGTCTGTGCTCATGATTTTCAACTGATGAGATAGTTAGATGGAAAGAGAAAGAGAGAGACTATATATATTTTCTAGCTCAGTTCCCCTGAAGGCCCAGGAACAGTGGCAGCTTGAGAGTTTAAAATAAATGAGCACATCCATCTTGATTTCTCGATACCATTCTCCACTAAAAGGAACTAGTGCTTTAGGGCACTTAGGAAAAATGGCTGATTCTATAAGTCGTAAAAGAATGATAAGAACATGATCACAGGTTAAAGCTTCAGTGAGCTTCCATTGGCATTGGCTCAAAATACAAAATTACCTAAGTAATGTTGAGTCAAAGGTGACACATGAGACCAACTACAGTAAGTAAATTTGTAGATAAATAAACTGAAAGTTTGACCAGTTATAGTTTCATAGTTGCATGCATTTTTTTTTTTTATAAACTGTGGATTTACAGTGGAGCAAACAGACTATCTTAATCAAGACTTCAAAGTGGATATCATTAGCTATGAGACAAATTAAAGTTGGGTTATGATAGGATAAAAAGTGAAGAGCAGCGTCTTTTCAAGGACATTACTACCAAACATATACAATCTCAGTGTACTCATCAGAAAATATCAGACAAAACCAAATGAATGGACTTTTTCAGTTAATTAATATGATGTAATGCCAGCACCTTACACTGAAATGGTTCAATGGGGGAGAAAAATTCTTTGTTTTCTACTTTCAATGTTTGTATGAGTCCTGAGTTATCTCACGATTTAAAAAAAAGTACTTTAACAATCAAACCAACAAACAAAAACAGAACTAGAGAAGTAAAGGTGTAGGATATGCATATGAGTAAGAACAAGATAATTGGGTCTCTTTCTCACTTTTTTCCTTCATGAGAGGGACTCACTTCTAACTCTCTTTGGAACTGCTCTAAACTTTCTGTTCTTCACATAATATCTCTGTTACCCTAAAAAAAATGATAAATAAAATAAAGACTAAATAGAGAAAGGAAGGAATGTTAGAAAGTTAGAAGAGATATTAAGAGTAGTTAATATTACTGAGATTCAGAAACAATTTTGGCTTGAGTAAAAACAAAAATTAAGAACAGAGGGTTTTTGATATTTCACCAACATTTAGACAGAGAATATTGAGAGTTATATAGATATTGATAACATAAATTTTAGTACATTAATAATGTATTTATCCTTTTTGGAGAATTTTACATATCTGAGCAAATATCACAATTGCTTTTATACATTTCTGTGTACCAACTCCATAAAGAAAGTGAATATTACTGGAAATTCTGTAAGGATTCTCCCAGTTCTCTTAGTTCTTTATTGAGGGTATTCTGAAGAGAATCAACATTTTCCACAGTGGCATCCAAATTATTTTCACTTGCATCTGTCTTTTAAATATTATATTTGATCTTCAAATTTCTAATAAGTATAGCTAAAAGCAACCTTAATAATGATACTTTGACACCAGAAAATAAAATATGTGTCCTGAACAAGATTTTAGTATGTATCATGTTTTATTCATTCATTTGTTTGTAATCTATATTTGTATAGTATGTTACAGTTTGATCATTCCTAACTCAAAAATCTGATGTGAAAAATGCTCCAAAATCCAAAACCTTTTGAATTCTGATATGATTGCACAATGAAAATTCTTCATATGAATACTAAACACTAACTTTGTTTCATGTACAACATTATTTAAAATATTATGTGAAATTACCTCTAGGCTATGTGTATAAGTTGAATATGAAACATAAATACATTTTGTGCATAGATTTGAACTCTATCCCCAGGATATTTCATTATATATTTGAAAACATTCCAAAATCTGAAAAAATCTCAAATCTGGAAAGCTTGTGATCCAAGCCTTTTTTTTTTTTTTTAAATAGAGTCTCACTCTGTCCCCCTGGTAGAGTGCTATGACATCATAGCTCACAGTATCTTCAAACTCCTGGACTCAAGTGATCCTCTTGTAACAACCTACTGAGTAGCTGGGATTACAGGCGCCCACCACAGCAACTGGCTAATTTTTCTATATTTAGTAGAGATGGGGGTCTCTCTTGCTCAGTCAAACTGTCTCGAACTCCTAAGCTTAAGCTTGAGCAATCTACCTACCTTGGCTTCCCAGAGTGCTACAATTACAGGAGTGAGCCACTACACCTAGCCCCAAGAATTTTAAGTAATACTCAATATGTACTAACATAATTTTTATTGTAGAAAGCATGCTAATAATGTTTACGTGTTTCTTCAATTTGCTATTTTGATTATGTAATTAAATTTAGGGATATGTTTATAAAAATTCATAACACATAAAATGTTTTTTTTATAAAGGTATTAAATTTCTACTACAGGAATGGGTAGATTATGGATAGACAGTGAGACAGGCAGACATATAGATCCTAGGCACATATAGATACATGTGTATCTAGATGTTCATATAATAGCATATTAAGTATGATAGTTTTATTCTGGAAGAATTAAAAAAGAAAACTAAATCTGAATTTATATATAACTGTGCATTGAGCTTTGCAAAAAGTCCATTGCCTTTACACTCAGCTCATTTTTACATCCTTCATGGTAGATTGAATTGATTAATTCAATTTAAGGAAAATAGTAGTAGGAAGATAAATAAACTTCTCAGATACCAGAGGCAAGTTTAGTTCATGGAAGTCTTGAATAATAGATACTATTAGGACCTCCTGGAATTAGTTGAGTAGGGATAATGAAAAGTCTGTTCCAAAGATATTGATTAAAGCTTACAAAATGAATAAATGACTACCCAAATATATTTAAAGAGAAAGATCCTAGAGAAAAATATCATGACACTTATTAATAGTTATAAGTTCCATCTCATTTTAAAGTTAGAATTCAGGCTCGGCGCCTATAGCTCAACCAGCTAAGGCGCCAGCCACGTACACCTAAGGTGGCGGGTTCAAATCCCCAGCCCGGACCAGCCAAACAACAATGACGGCTGCAACCAAAAAATAGCCGGGCGTTGTGGCGGGCGCTTGTGGTCCCAGCTACTTGGGAGGCGGATGCAGGAGACTCGCTTGAGCCCAAGAGTTGGAGGTTGCTGTGAGCTGTAATGCCATGGCACTCTACCCAGGGGGACAGCTTGAGGCTCTGTCTCAAAAAAAAAAAAAAAAAGTTAGAATTCAAATAAACAAAAGAATGTTTTTATCTTTCTTCTGAGTTTTTAAAAATTAGTATGTAATAATTATACATACATGTGGGATATATGTGATATTTTGATACATGTGATTTTTGATACATGTATATAATATATGATGATCAAATCTTCACGATCACTCAAAAATAGAAAACTCTGATGATAATATACTAGGGAAAAAACTGAACATAAATCAGTACCTTTGAGGGAAGAATTCACAAAGCACATAACACTTATTTTTAAGCTCTTATAGCAAGCTGTAAACTAGAAGAACACTGAAACATGAAAGGTTGACATGGAAAGGTCTGGTGGAGATGAAAGAGCCATTTTCTTGTGAAATTGTCTCCTCTCACAGAGGGAACCACAATTGTAGGAACTCAATCAGTTCAGAGCTGTCCTGAATTCTATCTCTGGTGCTAGCATCCTTCCCTGTTATATTTTCCCCAATGTCTACATTTTTCAAAAATAACATTCATATCATTGTTTCTCCACTGTGGAACAGGTTTCTGATCCTTTTTCGCTGAAGTTGTTTCTGGTGAGAAGTTTGGGGATAATGAGCTATTCTGGGAGTGATCTCTTCTATAGCTGCCTTGGTGAATTCATTGCAGTTCTTCAGCCAGCTGTTCACCCAGGGTCTGGTGCTACAGTGGAGCCTGCCTTAAAGGAGTCTAGTGGTCGTAACTCCACCTCCTGAAGAGGAGGTGTTGATAGCTTATGGGGGGCAAAGTCTTTTTCCTGACTCCTTAACATTTTATATTCCAAATATTGCTAAATATTAATATATCAGTTGGCCTGAATAGATGAAAAACAACTATCTTGAAGTGTTCACAGTAGAATATACTTCATGGCAATAAACTTAATGTGGCCAGAGTGTAGTTTACTTCTGAGGTACTTCATACTTTAAAGAAATGCTATGTTTTGTTTGTAAGACTGAATAGGCTCCTTTTAGAACAATGACTTATTTTGAGACATAAATCCTTAAAAAATAATAGCTACATGAAGAAAAAATGAAAAGTAAATGGGACAAAATGAAGAGCAGACTATATACTGTCTCTGATGAAAATAATGTCTAGTGATGAGAGCTGTTTAAGGAAGTTAAATTTTATTTTTGTATGAATTTCTTAAATTCTAATCATCTGAGGTAATGAAAGGAAAGGAAATTTTTCAAGGATGCTATATGAGAAACAGCCTGAGGCTGTACAGTGGTTTTGGAGAAAGTGAATCATAGGTAATAAGCTTTTTTTCTCCAAATATTATGAATACAGAAAGCCAATAAATATTGAGCTCCAAAAAGGATCTGTGGGATCGTAACTTCGGTAATGAAGGTTGGATAAATAAAAGAATAAATCATCCATATCATTCTTTCTCCACTACGGAACAAGCTTATAATCCTTTTTCACTGAGGCTGTATTCGGTAAGAAGTCTGGGAATAATAATAAGTCAACAATTCTAACACTGACAGCTCTTTATGGATCTAATAAGTTTTTTGTTTTTCCAATCAATTTAACCTGTATTATCTTATCTATTACTAAAACTTTGTAAAACCAAGATGACTGTTTTGGCATCTTCATCCTCTCACTTACCTAGACTAAAAAGATTAAGCATGGAGAGATTATGAGACTTACCTCACACAAATGGTAGAGTTGACATCACAAACCCAAATCTTTGCCTTTTGGTTGTATTCTTCCCCCCGATACACCATGCTGCAATTTCTCCTTTTATTTTTTTAAGAAAATGTAGTGAAATTGCTTTTTATTATTTGGACTGGGTGAATTGGAAATAGTTTCATAATTCTTTGGTTTAGCCCTACTGATTTTCTTTAGACACAAAAAGTACATGAGTTTTGTCACCTTTTAAACATTGTTTAAATTGAGAACTATAACACAAAAACAGTACTTGTGTATTGTTTTTGAAAATTTTGTTTCATGTTATATCTATCTTCATTAAGAGATTTCTTAATAAAGTTTATTTTAAAAGCGATACGTGTAAAATTTGTAATCAAAAGAAGAGTGCAAAAAAAATGACTTTCAACCATACCCTCTATCTTTTCTTTCTGCTACTCTGTCAAAGTAACCAGAGTTATTAATTTCTGTGATGACTTCTAGAATTTTTATGTGCCTACAAAGATTTACAGAAATACTGCTGATTTGGTCTTTTATTTCTACTTAATATCCAGTTGTTTACATAGCTTTACATTATACATATTTTGTTTTTTAAATTGGCTATATAACTTATATATCTAATTATACATGTATAATAGAAAATATTATGTAATGTTTTTACTTGGCTACTGGAATTTCTCTATCTTTAGTGTTTCATTTCAGATTATTTTATTTATTTCCTCCTACTGTCCAAATTTTAAAGTAAATATTGGCTGGGTTCAGACTCTTAAAATCATTTCTTACCTCGATCTAAATTCATTTCCCAGGTAATATCATTCAGTCTCTTGGATTTCATGTAATTTGTAAAATCATAATCATTTATTAAATCAAAATATAGTCAATACAAAATCAAAATATATATTCATTTGTAAAACTTCCAAATTAATATCTTTAGATCTGATGTGTCTGCTGAGTCGAGAGAGTCACAGATCTCATCACTGACTGGAATTGCCTCTTGGATATCTAAATGGGCCTTCTCTGAATGTGTTCAGAACAGAATTCTTGATTCTTATTCCCAACCTTGTGCATGTCAGAACTTACACCATCTAATAAATGGCGCCTCCAACCTTCTAGAAGCATAAACCAGAAAACATTGGTAACGCGCTTAATTTCACAGTTTCACACATTTCGTATCTACTTCATTAGTTACTTTCTTTTGCTTTACTTTCAAAAGAGATCTAGGATTTGACATCCCCTTGCTGTCTCCACATCCCTTGTTTGGTTCAAGAAGATATCATGGATCTCACCTTCATTAAATAATAACTTTCTGTTTTTTATGATGCTATCCTGGATTTACTGAAAATTGTTTTCAGGAGGATCATAGTAGCCCAATTTTGATCCCATTATCTTATGGACAGTAAAAAACAAACAAACAAAAAATTAGGCCACAGGGAATTTATAGCTTTCTTTGCCTGCAATGTGCTTTACTAAAGAGACAGGAGATGCAGCAAGAAAGATGAGGAAGGGTATAGACCTAATAAACAAATTACAGGGGCCTTTCAGGTTAAACTTTAGCTACTATGTAAGAAAGAGTATCTCCTAATAGCCTACCTATAACAGTAAATAATGCAAATGTGGCCTGGCGTGGTGGCTCATGCCTGTAATCCCAGCATTCTGGGAGGCCAAAGAGTGAGGATCACTTTAACACAGGAGGCCAAAGTGGTAGGATCCCTATAACTCAGCAGTTCAAGACCAGGAATGGTGGCCTTACTGTAAGCACCACTAAGTACTATAGTCCCAACTACTTTGGAATCTGAGGCAAGAGGATCACTTGAGCTTAGGAGTTTGAGGTTGCTGTGAGCTATGATGCCACAGTATTCTACCCAGGGTAACTGAGTGAAAGTCTGTCTCAATAATAAAAAGCAAAAATATTCAAGAAGTATACTCTATCTCCTCCTCAGAACATCGAAACATTTAAGGAAGAAAATTATGGTTTTGGATTTATGAAACAACTGGACAGTCTCTTCTTTGGTTCAAAGGTTCTGAAGTTAATTGAGTACAGGCTATCTCCTGTTAGGAATGGTTTCCCATATGCGTCATTGTAGTAAACTTTAGAGTATTTGTGCCTCAGTTCTAAGTTGCTCCTTAATTTACCTATTTGTTCTTTTAATTATATGTATTAATTGCCTGAGATCTCACAAAGAATCTTGCTTATTTCTTTAGATAAGTTGCTGAGACAGACACAGGCCCTTTGGTGAGCTCTCACTATCACTAGCTTAACCTGAACTTTTTACTTCCTCCACATTACATAGCTACTGAATGGATGCCTCCCAACATAGTCTTTACCCTCTGTGTGATTTTCCTGTCGATGTCTTATCTGTAGTCAAGTTTAGCTGCCTTTTGGAATTCCTTTTCAGTTTTCCTGACTGGAAACATGCCCTCCCTCTTGTGAACTCAAATATGGCAATATATATACATCTTTGTTTTGACACTTTATTTTTTTACCCTGTGTAATAATGGTAAGAGTTTATTTCCAACTTGTTTTATTATATCACTTCATCTTAAGGGCAAGGAATTTATCTTATTAATCTTTGTACCTTATTACCCCTACCTCAATGGTGCCTGTTTAGTATTAGGAAGTTAATTAATGAATGCTCCTCCTCAGTTTTTCTACCCCTGTGTTGCCTACAAATGCTCTCAGATCAGTAAGTAGGGGGGAATCATACTCATTTCACTTATTCTTAGTTCTCAGATATATTTGTTCTTCACTGCCTGATTGCTGGTGTTTAAAAACCATTGTTTCATATTCCTTTTTTATTTTTCTTTGGTTGTTTTATTAGGATATCAAATTTATTCCCTGTTACTCCATCTGGCACAAGAAAGGGGTAACTTGCACTTAGCTATCTCCCTTGTCATGGACTGACACATGCCTTTTCAATGTTTTGTAATCAAATTCCAGAAAGGGTGCACAGATGTATCACACTATAAACATATATCTGTGGCTAGAAGCACAGAATTATCATATAGTTTTTAAAAGTTGTCTCGCCTTAAAGAAAAGCAATATACATGTTAAAATATATATTTATATTGAGCTCTATGCTATGTGTGCAGAATATTATAGTGAACATGAGACAATACGTAAGCACTGTTGTATATGAGGCATTCTTCAGTCTCTATCTTTACAGTGGTGAGTCCTAACCATCATACACCTCCACAGAGGTTTATGTCTGTGGTAATCAGGAAAGGCTATGTTGGGTTTTTAAGTACTATAGTTTTTCCCAATGTAGATGTACCTGCCAAGCCTTATTCTGATCTTCCCTTTGTTCATTGGATTATCAGACATTTAAATGAGATATGGTCCCAAGGAATTTTGGTTCAGTTGCTCCCTATGGGCACAACTGATATACAGTGACACCTGCTACCTTCAGAACTGTCTCTCTTCACTCTTCCAGGTTTACATTTGGAACTCTAGGTGGTCTCTAATAAACTCCCTCAGAAGTTTCTGAATTTTACTTTCAAGCTTCTGTTTATGTTTTCTTTTTTGCTATCAGTGCCCAGTTCTCTTTTTTGAATCTACTTTGAATATGATAATGAACTCTACTTACTTATTTATGGAGACCAGGAGATTTCTGGCTGCTTCCCACCTGGCTTCTTGTTTGTCTCTTTCTTTCAATCTTTGTAACTTTCCAGGGGACTTCAGACAACACTTAATAAGAGGTCAACGGACGATGCACCACAACAATTCAGAACAAATTTATTGTTCCAGTGAAAGGGCCCAGGGGAAATGTAGCCAGGCGGTAAATCCTGAGATCAGGGAAATTTCCAGTGACATCTGTGATCTTTGAAACATTTGGTGGGGAAAGGGCAGAAGCAGATACCCGCCAACTATGTAAACTGCTTAATTTTCTATGACCTTACTCTGCATTTAATGTAAATGAAAGATGGATAGTTGCTAGAGTGATAAATAGTAACTAAGAAGTAAACACTTTTCTTAAGAAACTTATAATAAAGATCACAAATACCAAAGTTTTTTTTTTTTTTCAACTGCAATAATTAGTCTAATACTGATTGTTTGAAGGCCGTTTTATATTTCTTTGTTAGTATTAGGAATTGATAGCATCTTAGGTCTTTTAATTTATAAAAGTATCTAAGACATCAAAGATAGTAGTTACATTACAGCCGAAACTCTGGAAACAGTAACTAACAAAAACCGAAAAAAACAAAAAATCACCAGGGGTAGAAGCAGAGAGAAATGGGGAGAGCAGAAGATGAGGCTGGTCAGAGATAGACACAGACAGGTCACTGTGAGTATTACCTTTTATCGTGTATATGTTAAACTATTTGGAGGATTTGTCATCCCCCCCCCAATATGCCATTATTCCCCTTTTATATAAGGCACGAGTTCTATTGTGTAACAACTAGTATAAGGTGGCGTTACCTTCCCCAGCCAGCTTTGAGGATTGACTTTGCATGGTTATCTCCATGAATGGCATCAAGGTGCACAAATGGATTTCCTTTATTGTTCAACATGTAATGGTCCTGTTCTCTTAATCTCAAGGAATAACAAAGTAATTCTGATGGGAAATATCTATAGTTGTTCATTAATCAACTCCTACTTATTGAGTTCTATTATATAAAAAAAGAAGATATGATCACTCCCATCAAAATACAAATATTGTTACTAAGATTGGCAGTGACCTTCCCATCTATTCCTCCAGGTTCCATATAGAATATTAGAAATGTCATATATTTACTTACCTTGTTATAGACTAATTAAAGGTAAAACATTAGAAAGTCAGTTGAACCATTACTTCCCTCTCCTCAAATCAACCAACAGAAAATACTCTGGTGACCTGATCCCCACTTCATCCTGCCCTGTGAACTGTTTGGGCTGTGTTTATCCCCTTCCTCCTTCCAACTCTCTCAACCAGTAGATTATCTTAAATTAGTTTACTTTTTATTCTTTTACCTAAGGGTAAACTTTCCTTCCCCAAGAGCACATTCTTCTCCCTCTTTTTATCACAATATTGAAATTATCCAAATTTTTCTAAATTCTTTTCTTCCTCCTGAGAATAGTTGGTTTGTGAGGAGTTGCTACATTTTCTCCTGAATATATTTTTTACTGAATAAAGAGGAAAACTAAAATTAGGGATCCACTTTTCCAGGAGGATCAGGAACTCTATAGTTAAATCAATAAATAAACTTCAATTTATGCTACTTAAAAAAATATAACCTGAAAGCAACTATCCAAGATACATATGACATCTATTCAGCCTTTTTACCTATTCATAGATATTCCACTATTAATCAATATTTTCCTACTCTCTCACTTTAATGGAGTTTCCACTATAAATAATCCCGAATCGAAGTGCTACCAGGATGAAGAACCCACACTGAGCAGCTGATTTGCTTTACTTTCTGCACATGTGTTATGCAATACCGTATTAACAAGAAAATAATTAGACTACATAAAATGCATCAGTAATTATTCCTGTAAGTGTAAATTCATTTACGATTCTTTTAAATGAGGTAATTAGAAGGCCATTAAGTGTTATTTTAGTTCTAACAACAATAACAAAAATTTTCATAGATAGGTGAACTTAGTTGTAGACCCTGTTAATTAAGGAAGAATTAGTAAGGAGGGATGATTAATAATTTGACAACTGGAGGGAAATGGGTAAGCCTACATATTCTTCAAGGTCCAAAGTTAAACTCACAAGTCTTAGATGTCTTCCTAATCTTTTCACATCAAAGGGCAGGATGAGTCTGTTTTTCCTCTCATGGACCATTTCGTGTCCTTCTGCAACACAGTTGGCATTTACTGTCAATAGCCTAGGTTAAGGGCTCGATAAGTATTTACTTCTTTAAATTGGTGTGTTTGCTTCCCTCCCTTCCCTGTGCATTATACATAGATGTTTTTCTCAAATAATTTTTTAACGAGACGTTTCTTTCTAAAGTTATCTTTCTTATACCTTCAGCCTCCCAATTCAAGCAAATTAAAACTGATGCAACAAACTGTGCTAAAAGGTTAAAAACAACAATAGCCATTGTTTTTCCTTAGTGTCATTTACTGGGCATTTAAACAAAACTCTAGTGGTGATCTCTAGGAAAAGTGACAACTCACAGTTGTACTCGGGATTAGTAAAATAAAACATAAATCTTACTAATTGTGGATACGTGAGTATGTGCCTGGCAATCACATATTTACCACTGTAAGTATAAATATACTTTGCCTGCAAAGTCTGCTTGAAGTTGTGACCATGAGATAACTTTCAAAATTACCTCTAATCATTCTTTACCTCAAACGCTAATTCTATAATTATTCCACATGCACTGCCAAAGGCTTTGTAGAGGACAGGATTATCTAGAATCCTAGCACAAGCTTGTCTCTTAAATTACAAGGGTATTATCATAACAGATGATAGTTTTAAACTTACTAGCATTAAAGTTAGTTATTTTGCCTAGACTCAAATTTGAGGCTATTAAGTTCATCTGAATATAAAAGTTTCTATTTATGAGATCAGTGTGTCTTGCTCTGGGTCTCACCTGGTTTTTTATGCTCATTGAGCTGATTATTTTTTTATTAAATCTTCTTTGAATATATCAGACGTCTTCTAGCTGACTCAATGGGGAGAATCTCTATGTGCTCTGACACGTAGGTCACTATTTAAAAGAGAAGAGGCTTTCTTCTTTCCAGGTCCCTGGTTTTGATTTCATTTGTAGACTGTAAGCCTCTGAGTTATCAAACAATATTTTACTCCTACTGATTTCATTTTATTTTTACTATAATGAAACAGATAGAACACCCAAGAAATTCTGTGATAGCCCTTCCTTGGTCTGAAGCTTACTAATAAGGTACTTCACTCAGAGAATATTAGAAAATGTGAATTATATGCTAAACTGAACTGTAGAAACACCATAAACTGTTATCTCATCCTGTTGTATGACCTTACTCTGAAAGATTGAAATATATTTGAAATGCACTAGGGAACTCATCTGTACAAAGAGACTCTGAACAAATGCTTTCCTAGTGCAGATAATTATTATGGTACCCAATTCAGAATTTTATAAATTGGCCTTTTGGAAAACAAGAACTATCTGGAGAGAGACTCCAGGAACTTGCTGGCAACTGTAGTTCTTTCTGGTACATAGTCTGGCATCTGTATGCTGTCATACAGTACCTCAAACCTTAATATTGACAAAAAAGAAGAAAAGAATGTGTGCAAAATAAAATCACAATGAATTGTGAGAAAATGCATTCCAACTTACAGTATGGTAAATAAATTGAGTTTTAAGAGACTAAGAGACTAATAAGAGACTCAAACCAATACTTAAAAGATGGTGTTATTTTTAAACAAAATGTCATTAAGGATGGGTAGAGGGAGGGTAATTAGTGGGAACACACCTACAGTGCATTTTACAAGGGTACATGTTAAATTTACTAAGTGTAGAGTATAAATGTCTTAGCACAATAAAAAAAGTCAGCTTATGATCAATTTGAAAAGAAAAATACAAATCACCAATAAGTAAACAATTAAATACATTTTTCATTTATAATTTCCAGGCTTAAATTATTAAACAAACAAACCAAAAAAAAAGTGGCCATGGCCAGGTTGTTTTCATCACGTTATTCACCATTGAAGAGAATTTTTTTATTTTTGTTGTTGGGGATTCATTGAGGGTACAAGGAACCAGGTTACATTGATTGTGTTTTTTAGGTAAAGTCCCTCTTTTAAAGTCCCAATTATTGTGTCCACCCCCAAAAGGTGTATCACACACCGTGAAACCTCACCCCCTCTCAATTCTCCCCTTCTCCCACCCTCCACCATGTACTAGGTCATTAATTGTCTTCTTATCAAAACTGATGACATAGGATTCTTGCTTCTCCATTCTTGTGATGCTTTACTAAGAATAATATGTTTGTTCCACTTCCATCCAGGTTACATTGTGAATCAACGATAAGGGATTTTTAAGTAAAATACTGGGTCCTAGTTATGAACCCCAGTAACAGTTTTGCCACAAGTCTTTCAATATATTTCCATTTAAACAAATCAGCATTAAACAAGCAAGACTAAATAATGGATAATAGGTTGTTTGAAAATGGGCTATCAATTATTCCCAGATTATGTTCTTAAGCTGTTTTAATTCTTTGGTCAATGTAAGGCGATCTCAGCTTGTTGTTGCTGTGGCTTCTGTGGATTGATGCTAGGGAGTATTTTATGTTTCAGTCTGTACCAAACTCTATGCTTCATATTACTTGACTATCTTAGGGCATTATGATTTTTTTCCCCTGAAAATTGAACTGAATGGTTGTCCTTAACTTTGAGTTAAGAGGGTGTTGATTCATTTCTCTATGCTTTCCGTGGTGGCACTCCTTACGCACCACTTAAGGAAGGGTAGTTTCTATTGTTGCAGCTATCAAATGACCCAAAGCCCCAATATTAAAATGTTGCATCTCCCATCACTCTCATAAAAGTGAATAGATGAGGCTGTTCGATCTGTTTTTAAAAAATTTCTGATCAATAGCTTATTAATCCAGTTAATTATTAAAAGTTTAACCACTTATTTTTGCCCGCAATTTATTCTAATCCTGGATAGATTCAATCTTAGCCATAAATCATTCTTGAGCTAGGGAAAAGAAAACAAAAACAAAAATATAACTCCATAAGATAAGTGAGAAGAGACGTTAAAAAAATACACTATGGAAACAAAGAGGAAAACAACTCATTTCAGTTGCAGAGTCAAAGTAAGATTTCCTAGAGAAAATGACATCTATGTAATTAAAGGTGAGTAAGAACTGTTTAGAAATAGGATGTCTAAATAATGGTAACAAATACGTGTACCCATTTTTTAAAAATTGAAGGCTGGAGACAGCATAGCTGTTTTTGTTATTTGTTCCAGTAATCATGTCACTTTCAGTGACGAAGACCCTTCTAATATTTTTCTGGATTCCTTTCTCATATCAGTGGTGGTATAGCACATAATTAATTAATAAAATAATAGCCCTACTGGTCTAATGCTAAGGAAGAGAATTGACCACAATGCATATCATAACCTTTTTGTAAATGACTTATCAAAATAATTTCCCATATGTTTCCATATGTTTTACTTGGAAAACTATAGGTCACAGTCTTCTAAGTAAATGCAAAATATTTAAAAAAAAAAAAAAGCAAGCAAACAAAAACAAAGAAAAAAATAAAAGCAAGACAGCAAAAACTTATACTTTTTCCTGATGGTGGTGATTGAGTTATGCTGTGGTGGCAGAGTATAATGGTGGGAAGTGACACTGGATGTCTAGAGATGAAACCTAACTCTGCTTCTTACCAGCTGTGACTTTAATCAAGTTAATTAAAGTCTGTATGTCTCAATTTCCTTATCTATAAAGTGAGGAATAAAAATAGCTTCTTTATGTGGTGGTAGTGAAAATTAAATAAGTTAATACCATAATGTCTTTAGGAACCGTGGTTATTACATATGAAGTATTAAATATTTAACACTGTGATGAGAACTGATATCAAATTACTTAACAACTGTTGTATTGTCCACGCTGAACATACTCTTTGAAGCCTGTATCATTAATTTATTAATGATTATGAGGATGATAATAGTAACAATAATCATACCCTTTCCTAGGTGACTTCTGTTACCATACACTGGTATTGGAACCTGCTTGACATTTACTCTTCTCATAACCAGACTGTAAGACTAGAACTTGAGTATAACTCTTTTTCTGGGAGAGGATCAAGGAAGCCCAAGTGTTGGATAAGACAAAGCAAGATGGATTTTAAAAAGGCCAATAATGCGAATTAATGAGTGGTTATCCCTCTAAGCTCAAACTTTTTTAGGACCTTGACTCTTTCCAGGTCTGTCAGGAAGAAATGCAATGTGAGGAGCTAAGTGGTAAACATCTCAGAATTGCCCCATAATGTATACTGTGTAGACTCGCCCATAATTAGAAGGCTGGGACATTTGTCCCACTGGCTTTTATTCCACAGTGGTTCCGAGTTGCCTCTCGGAGCATTATACTTTTCAGCATTATAATGCAAGAGATCAATGTTATTGAACTAAATGAAACTGGAGTCAATAAAAGCTCATCTGATTTATCCAGAATGCTCTGGAAATAATTTGTTACATGACAGAACTGCTGTGTAAAGAACATCTTGAAACTCAAGAATTCCAAATAGGTATTTTGGTCAGTTTTCCCATGAAGCATCACCACATAGGTATAATATTGAGCACATACCTAGAAGATGCCAGCTATCAAGAGTGTCACACAAGAGAATGTACATGGAAACGGTCCTTGCATATCCCTGTCATACCTTTTTCTTAAATCATATGTAGGTCATATAGTTTTTAGTCTCCAATAGACATTTATCTAGAACTGTTTTAAAGAACTGGCCATTTTTAATTGCCCTCATTCATTCTTGTTTTTTTCTTGGCTTGTGTTCTTTAATAGATTGTGAGCTACTTGAGTGGGAAAAGGAGGTTTCTTCCACATGTCACCACAGAACTTAGCAAGTTTCTAGCATGCTATATATTTAAGTGAAAGAGAAAAGAGGGATGGGAACAACAATCAATGACAAAGGAGAGATAATATTTAAAAATTATGTCTGACATTTATAGAGTACTTTACATGTGTCAGGAACTTCATATTTGTTTTTTTTACTTTTATCCTGTTGTTCTTATGTGAGTTTTATTAGCTCTATTTTATGGATGAGATAACTGAGGCTTGAGTAATGGGAAGAATGGGATAAATAATAAGTAATGGGATAAATAATAAGCATAGATTTTCATAGTCAGAAAGTTTTGGAGCACGAACTTGAAATTTTATCTGTTTTTCAAAAATGTGAACATTTAGACAATGCAGCCTTAGGGAAGGAAGGGAAGAGGGGAGAAAAAGAAGGAAAAAGTAGAGCAGAGAATGAGAAAAATAAAGGAAGGCAAGAGGAATTGGGAGGGAGGACAGGGGAAGGGATTGAAGGATCAGTTCTGAACCTGCCGTGGTAATGTCTGCCTTTGTGTGAGAAGCTGCCATAATCCTTGTTGCTGCTTTATGCATATGAACTAAAACAGTCTTAGAAGAAATCAGGCAGAAACAAGAGAAGCAGTTTCCCAAAACACTGTCTTGGTGTTACTTAGCAAAGAGGAGTTTTATGACTTATCTCTGAGATAAAATATGATTTCTTTACTTGCTAAAATCAAATTAGAATTACATGGTCAGTTAATTAGGCAAGAATCATGGCAGGGGAAAGGAAAAAAACTAATCAACCAAGAGATTAAAATAAGAGTTATTTGAGATTTGTGTCTAATAGCTTAGCTCTAGGATTAGTTTGGTAAATGTCTGGTTGATAGGGGAACAAAGATTTCCAAGTGCTCGATTCTTTTCCGAAGTCTAAAAGGGCCTGTTTTACACAGTTTCCTACCATAGTATGATTTATTGTTTTAATTTTCAACACAAATTTCAGGGTTTTCAGGAAGGACTCTTCAACAAGACCTGCATGTGGGATTTGTTTTTCTCCAAACCTCATTATGGCTTGAGGGTATTTACTTTATCAGAGAGATAAAGCAAACCCAATGTTTTTCAGTGAGGATAAGTTTCCAGTGTCTTCTTCCCATTAGTACTCCTGAAGTGTAACACGCCCCACTGCCGGGGAGATTTGGAGAGCTTAAATCTGTTTTAGACTGTACTGTTTAGACATTACTCTACAGAGTCAGATTTTTGTAAGATCTAGATATATTTGCACATAATTCTTCAGAAATCAGATTTCCTTTTATAATAAAAATCGGGCATTAAGAAAAATTTCCACTCTTCTACTTATTGCTGCATAAAACCATAAGAGAAATGCTTAGTTGAGGGAAAGAGGGACAAAAGTAAAAAGAGGCAGAGCAGTAGAGAAATATAAAGATGTAAACACGACTACTCGAAGATACCTCCTTCACTGTCTTCCAAACAAATGTAAAAATATTTTTAAGGGATAACTTCACTCACTGAGAGGAAAATGACAATTCAACTGTGCACAAATACAGCTTCCTCTCTCTCAATACTACCATCGGCCTTGCTTTAAGGAATAACACATGGTATCTGGATGACAGATTTCTTAGTATTTATGCAAGCTATGTACATTTATTCATTTCATCAACATTTATGGAGTGCCTCCCAGAGAGCAGGGAGTCGATGTAAAGTATACTCACCATCCTATAAGGCCGATATTCTGTACTCGTAAGTGGAAGATGTGTTTAAAAAGTCATGAAATTTCCTTAAAAACCTATATTGAGTGAACAATGAGGCAGGTTCAGATGTTTTCTTGTTAAATGTTTACTTGTTTGACCCCACTTTCCTAATTTTTTTTTACTTAGATGGTGAATGGATACTTGTCCCTTGATTCAAAGCGTTCAGCCTCTCCACCACTGCAACTGAGGAGGTCAAGTGTGGGTGATAAAAATTCACTTAGTGAATCTGTTCATTTCTGCTGAAAATCTTTTTGAATTCAATTCCTCTCAGTTTCAGTGGTGTTCATAAAATAATATGGGAGCTATGGAACTCTTAGACAATAGTCAACAGTTATTACCTGTAAGTGTTTCTTAGAAACTTACTGAGGTGAGTCAAGGGCATGTACACAGAAGGAAGCAATAAGGATAAAAAAAACCTTGAAGTACAATGCAAAGACTATGGATAAAAGTTTTCTGCTGAGCCTTAGTGAGAACAGATAAATAAAGTGGAATAGTATAAAAGCATTTGGTCACGGTGGAGAGAAAGGTTACTTTTGCTATTTAAAAACTTAAGGTATTACAGTGCCCTAAGGCACAAACTACACAAGAAATGCCTTCCTAAGGGATTCCTTAAAGGCATCTGCTGGTGAGACTAACAGAAAATCAAAAATGTTCTTAATATCTCCTTTGTCTGTACCTCAGGGGGAAAAAAATCAAAACTAATATTCAACATTGATATGGATTAAATTTATACATCACGTTTCCTTGTGAGCTTAATCTTTTAATCAGTTTCTTGTCCAAAGGATTATAAAATTTTTAGTATTATTTTAGAAAGATTTTAGAATATCAGGAAAGCTACAACCACACAAAGCATTAAACACAATGTGTTCGTGTTACACTGCTTGCTTCTGGGAATAGTACCCTATTATAGAAACTTTCATGTCAATTTAAAATGGGATAAAATTTTCATTTGCAAGGAAAGAAGTCATATATTAATTTTGGAAAGAAAATATTTCAGAAAAAAATCATAACATTAAAGTCTTCACTTCACAGATTCATTTATTTGACTGAGGTAAAGCATTTCTGAAAGAATAGACTTTGGATTGAAAAAAAATACAATTTTAATGAAAATAAAAAACATGAAGTAAACAGATAACTACTGGCTCAGTAGCTAAAATGAATGATGAAGTTGCAGTGGTTTATAACAGATGGACTCTGAAGGCAGGCTGCCTTGATTTTGAGGCTAGTTTTGCCAACTCTGGGGTATATAACTTTAGGCAAGTTACTAAACCTCTCTGCTTCACTGTGCCATCTGTGAAATAGAAAATAACAGCATCGATTTCATATGGTGGTACCAAGGCACTTAGCTGAGTGGTCAGAATAACCCAGTCTTATATACATGTAATAAGAGGCTGTAGTTACTGCTGTTGTTATTTTCTAAGAATTGTGTTCAGGGAGAGAAACAAGACACAGGCTAGAAGATCACTGAGAAATGGGAGAATGAATGTAATAAGAAAGGAAATCAAATAACTATCTGCCTATGTGATAGGCAAATGAAAAAATCCTTGGCAAATTCAGTTCATTTGTGAATCAGACATGTACACACATGCATGCATAAATCAGCCCATCTTTAAGATATTAAGAGAAAAATATATTTATAATCTAGAATCAGTTTAAGAAGTCAAAATAAATTTTCCTGAAGAAAGGAAGATTTGGAAAAAAGCTAACAGCAGCTAAATGAGTAAAAATAGATATGTTTTATAATACATATGTGGATATAAAGGTTTGATAAAGACTCTACAGACTTTGATAAGGTATTTGCATTTTATGGTATAAGAATAGTTACTGCTAGTTTATTTTTCACTATCCATGGTTGTTATCTTCCTAAAAATAGAAGATTCGGACAACTTATTTCCAGAGCCCCACTCTAAATCATTCAAAAGGACATTTCTCTTCCTTCCTACACAAAAACATTCGATACACAATTGTTACCGAAAAAGGCATTCAGAGGAAATAAGGAGAAAGGGGAAAGAAAGAGAAATGAGAGAGCTTGAGGTGACTTGACGAAAGGATTGAATCCATAAATAATACAATAAAAATATTCTCCTCAGTCCTTGAAAAGATTGCAAGTGAATCCAGAATAGCAGAGATTGAAAAGAGCTCTAAGTTTTCAAGACACTGGGATAAGATAAACACTCATATTATCCATCAAAGGCAACAGAAAAAAAATCATTCAATAAGCAAATGAAATTTTGCTCAAAATGAAAGCTTCTCAAGATAATTAACAGGGAATTAAAATTAACTGTCTAAACAAGAGTGGTGGCCTTTACCTTTTCTCAAAAGTCAAATAACAGAGAGTTTAAATAAGCATTTGATTTGAGATTTCATTTCAATTTTAGCATGACCTTTGTTAGAGATGTTTAAAATAGCATCTCATAGAAAATGGGTGTATGGTGTTGAACTTTAAAAGAGAGGAAGGCATAGGAAATGTTTATACTCACAGCTAGAAATGCAATGCTGTGGAACTTTCTAGTTTGAATAGACAAATACTACTGGTACCTTGTAAAGTATTAAATTCTAGTTTTGTTTTGTTGTTTGTTCATTCATTTCCTAAATTCACCTGCATCTATTCATTATGGCTAATTAAGTGGCTTGGGAGTCTTAACTAATTGCTAACCATTTCTAGAAATTTTTGAAGAATTTCAAGTAAGTCTTCTGCTCTCAATTTAATGGAAATACATTTTCTATTTGTTTTAAAAACAACTTTGGAAAAAACATAGATAGAATGGAATATAAGTAAGTATAATGGGAATTTGCCTGATAAGTTTGATCAAAATATAGCATGTTTAAATTAAAACAAACAAACAAACAAACAAACAAAAAAAAAAAAAACACTTCCACTACCTGCTTCATTCATACAGTGGTTAAGAGCTGGTTCAAAGCAAATAGTTTTACCAAACCAAACTGAAATCTGCTCACTCAGGGCAGTAAAGCCAGACACTGGCTCATGCTGAGAATGACAGAGGGAGAAAAGAACAGTTATTGTATGGCACCAAACAAGGAGAATGGGCCACTTACACTTGAAACCTTAACTCCCTGATGGCTTACAAGCAAAGGTTTTTAAAGCCAGGAGTACATTTTAGGAAAGCAGATGTTACCTGGGGGTTATACATTGATTTAGCCCCAACAGGTAGGACACCTTGAAGTGGGGCTTACAAGTCCTAAGTGTAATCAAAGATTTCTGATTCCTGTGTGTGTGACTCTCTTCAGGTCTCTCAGGAAGAAATGCAAAGTAAAGAACATTGGTCATAATTCAGTTCTCAGATCCTCCCAACCTAAGGTCTATGGGATTACTGTGGGCATTTTTCATTTGGTGGGGGCTTCTGAAAAACAACTCAAGAACATATGTTAAGATGTTACCTTTTAGTTTCCATAGGGAGTCAAAACAATTGGTGATTCTGGCAACCTTGGGAGACTACTATCTTCTTGTTTATTAGGTTGCTCATTTACTTTTCAAGGCTAGCTACGTGCCTGGAATTTCCCTTGGAAGAATTTGAGATGTTTTTCTTTATTGTCATGCTTGGAGGGCGCAGCAGGCCCCTAGGAGGGATTCCTGTTCAGTGTCAATAGCAAAAAATCAAAAGAAACATATCGAATAAGAAAAGGAAAATGAACACAAAATATAGATCATGCTCCAAATGTCTGGATTTATTTATTTATTTATGTATTTATTTTTTAGAGACGGAGTCTCACTATGTTGCCCAGGCTGGAGTGCAGTGGCTATTCAAAGGCATTATCCCACTACTGATCCTCATGGGCATTCTGACCTACTCTGTTTCCAACCTGGGCCAGTTCATACTTAGGCAAATTGGTGTCCCCCGCTCCCGCCCCCCACTCCCAGGTGGTCACCATGTTGATGCTGAATTTAGTGCAGACACCTGATTGGCATAGCGCACTACAGCCCCAGAACTCCTGGACTCAAGCAATCCTCATGTCTCAGCTTCCCAAGTAGCTGGGTTTACAGGCGGGTGCCACTGCGACCTGCTCTGGAATTATTTATTAAGACTAATTTGCAAAGTGTGATTTAACCTTCTTTGTATTCAGCAATTTAAAAACTAAAGAAAAAAAGATATGTTAACATTTCTTTACTGAGAGTATTTTCTGGATGTATCTGTCCTCAACTATTGAAAATCCTCACTGCTTAATGTTGGTATGATAAAGTAGAGCTCTGTTACAGTGTATGCTGCTTTTACTTGAACTGGGCCACAAAATTGGTGCTTGCTATATGCCAGGTGCTGTTATAAGAACTTTACCCATTGAAACTCATATACGTTTCTTAACTAACCTGTGAAATAAATAATTATATTTATTTATCTTCACTTTAAATATATGTGTAAATATATAAATTATATTTATAGATCTTCACTTTATTAAACTTGGGGTCCGGAAAGTTTTAGGTTATAATCCTCTGTGTAGGACATGTTTAAACCCTATAGAGCCAGTGAACTTAACCACCCTGCTACACTGGTTTTTTGAGTATATCATGGATTTAGATATTTCTTTTAAACATTGTAATCACATATAATAAATGATGACTATAATAAAATATTTCTCATCATTAAATCAGTCAATTATCACTTATTGAATAAATATTTTCAAGAATATCACTAAATATTCTTAATAAAATATCAAAGTATATGATGGGACGTCTCCTAATATTTATTAAAAGGATGCTGTACTATATTACTATTACTGAATTTAGATATTTTGAATGTTAATTAGAAGGGAAATTATTTCATTTCCATTTCAACCAATGCAAAGACAAATTCCATATTAAACATATATTTCTATTTTGTTTTCCCAGGATTATAGTTCAATGCAGAAGAATTTTGGTCAAATTTATATAATTTCAACCATAGGTATCAGTCAATGAATTCAGTTATCTACATAAACTATACATGACTAAGATGATTGCAAGGTCTTTGTGATCGACTGTCCTCCTTACAATTTGCTTTTGTTGTTATTGCTCTCACGTTTTAACATGCCACAGTGATTTTAACATGTGTGCTGAAAACCTGTGTAAGGTTTGGCAAATTCGTAACTGTATTATCACTTAATTTTCTCACTTCTGAAATGGGAATGAGAGAATGTGCTGATAGGAAGTTAAAAGGATAATGAAATCTATGGCTGATGCACTGTTGCTGCCATATAGGAAGGAGCATTTCAATTTCATAAACCACTACCATGATTTCATCACTATATTTTCATTCCTTCTTTTTGTGTTTATAAGCAATATCTGGTATCTTAGATATCTCTTTTTCAACAGTATTTATAGCCTTGCAGAGTTCCATTACTTGCCTCATTCAGTCTTTGTAACTCATGCTCTGCATAAACAGCAAGCACTTACTGTGTTCTAGGCTTTCACACAAAGTGCTTGACATCAGAAAGTCTTTCCTGGTCCTCTTTGCTTTACTTTGTTTGATTTACTTAAAGTATGATTGAGGTTAGACTAATGTATTTCAGAGATTCTCAGAAAAAGGGTTACAGAAAAGAACAGGACATTGCTCTTTTTCAGATTTTCATCTGAGGGGACAGTGGAAACCAGGGGACACATCACTGAGTAACAAGATAAAGACTGAACATTCTCTTTCAGTACTGGTGATACAGATACACAAATTATGGATTATCCCTAAGTAATTTTTCCTGTAAACTGTTTCTCTGTATCGTCTGAATTGCTATATGAGCCTCTCAGTTCCCTCTCATTAGATCTTTTAACTTCCCAAATGAACATATGACAACACTTAACAAAGCACAGGTGCAAACTATTTGAAATCTCATGAGATTTGTTTTGATGAATTTAGTAGAAGGAAGTCATAGTAAGTGTTGATTCTGAGAGACTCTGGCACTTGTATTTGGCGCAGAAGTGAACAGCATAATTTGTGTTAATTTCAGACAAACACACACAAACATATACACAAAGATTGTTTTGAGAGGAAGTGTTTAGAGCGTGTTCTGCCTCTAGTTTAGGCAAAAGATTTCTTTTACGTAAAGGAAATAGAAGTGACTTGACCATGACATGTTTGAATGACTTTTTTGATTGCCCATCAAGCTGAATGTAATAGATGTTGGAATTATAGAATTGAGAGCAATGACTGAATATTTCATCATTCCTAAATGTACGTACGTTCACAAGACATAGTTGTGAAACTTTGAAACTATGGGGAAAAATAATATTATGTTTCTTGGTAACTGCAGCAATGTGCTATGAAATGACATTCTAGTCAATGACAGCATGTATGATGGTGGTCCCCTAAGATTATATTACTATGTATTTTTACTGTTCCCTTTCTATGTTTAGATATATTTATATACATAAACGTCATTGAGTTATAATTGCCTACAGTTTTCAGAACAGTAACTGCTATCCAGGTTTGCAACCTAAAGCAGTAGCCTCACCATATAGCCTGAGGTTGTACCATCATTCTGGTAGGCATTCCATCATATGTGATGTTCACATAGTGGTGAAATTGCCTAATGATGAATTTCTTAGAAGGTACGCCCATTGTTAAGGAACACATGACTGTATATTCCTTTCTCATTTAATATATCTGATGATCCACAATTTTGACTCTTTCAACTTGTATTTCAGCCTCTTTTATTAAAAATATTTATTTTTATATCAACAGCTTGAATTTAAGAATAGCACCTGACTGTATTCTCTTCCTATTTGTAAAGAGGTATTGTCATGGAACAGTGCAGGTGACCAAGGACTGAGATGAAGGAATCAAAATATAAATTTTGGTCAGGATGTGGTGGCTCATGCCTATAATCCTAACATTCTGGGAGACTGAATCAGGTGGATTGCCAGAGCTTAGGAATTTGAGACCAGCCTAAGCAAAGTGAGACCTCATCTCTGCTAAAAATAGAAAAACTAGCAGAGCATTGTGGTGAGCACTTTTAGTCCCAACTGCTCAGGAGGCTGAGACAAGAGAATCACTTGATCCCAGGATTTTAAAGCTGCTGTGAGTTACTATGCCATGGCACTCTACCCAGGGTGACAGAGACTCTGTCTCAAAAAAATTTATATATATGTATATATACACACATAAACACATATATCCACATATATATACTTATATATGTATATATATAAATTTTCATTTCAGAAATAAATGAATTAATGGCTATCATGTGAATTATACAGAGAGCAGCTCAGAGTAAATACTAAATATCAGTAATTATTACAAAAAAAATACTATCCAAGACCCTCCATGCCTCCTTAGATGCAAGTAAAAATTCCTGGAAGGCCCTAATTTCTATAGCTTTTACATGTCCAAAATTCTTAAAAAGATTTTGAGTTTCATATGTGAAAATATTATAAATGTACAATGGCTGTAGGTGTTTTAAATCAAAGGCTACTTTTTTATATATATTTTCTGTCCACTGATATTCAAGAGCAGATAGCAGGTTTTCAGTTAAGTAATATCTAGGTTAAAGGCAAAAAGTCTGTGTATAGTAACATTTAAGCCAACATTCCTTAATTTAAATTAGTTATTTAAAAGTGGAGACTTGTTTGAAGCAATAAATCTAATAAATCTAATAAATGAATAATTTAATTATAAATTATCAATGTATTGTCTCAGTTATGCACAATAAATATGTTCTAGAGGTTATTCTACAACATGGAACTTATGACTAAAAATACTGTATTATTATATGTAAGTAAACATTTGCTAATAAGGTAGATTTTATATTGTTTATACCACAAAAAATACACATATTAAAAAAAAAACAGATAACCGAAGCCAAAGGGGTTAGTGTATGGGGCTGGGGGAGGGAATCTTTCAAAAGTGATAGGCGAGTTTATGGCATTGATCATGATGCAACTCAACAGCATTGGTATTATTTATCTCTAAACAAAACAAGCTATATACATTAAATATCTACATCTTTTTGTATGCATACCTCAGTATAAAATATCACTGTGTTAGTGCTGTTATAAACTAAGAAAGATTAACATACATAAAACAAACATACAAATTTAAGTTTGGTTTTATATCTAACATAAATTATATAGAGAAATATCAAGAAGTATCTTGAAAATGTGACTTAATCACTTAATCATTAATTAATGAGAAAGAAGTAAGGTTTGAGACTTTAAGAAAAGACATTTTAAAAAGAAAGGCAAAATACACAAGAATAGTTGAAATAAAATGAGAAACTTGGAAAACTCAGAAACTTCCACAGCATGCATTACAACTAAAACTGCTTCTTGATCTTGACACTGAAGGGAAAATAGCCAATCTTTCTTACACTGGTTTGTCTACTACTCTAAATTACCATCAGGCACCTCAGTAGGTAGAACATCTTTATTGTATTTTGGACCATGAGAACACAAAGCAAAGATGCAGGTGGCCTTGCAGTCAGGATGTTAGTGACATCTTAGATTCTGAACTCCATTCCCATCTTGTCTTATTTATTCTAGTAAAGAATCACTTCAGTTATTGGAGAGAAAAATGATACAATACTAAACTTATTAACTTGATATATAAAAGACCTAAAGAAACTTAGCTGTTGGACTTTAGATCATCTGATCTGGGACAGGAATCATGGGGAAAAACACCCCCCAAGGCTGCCTGCCTCAACACAGTGATACATTTTGAGAGTTTACTTTTGCATTTCTTAGCTCTCTCCCTCTCACTTTATAAGAGAATGTTTTGCCCCTACCATCTGCATGTTATACACAACATGCACTTCAATAAATTCAATAAAATGTCATACTGGTGTATTTCTGACACTGCCAGTAACCAAAATAAGCTATTTTTCTCCCTTAAATGTGTTTCAGTTTCTCCAATGGTGAAATATATGAGCTTGCTTTTTACCAGCTGAGAATGATGTTGTGAGAATAGAACATTTTGCTAAAGGTCAGAAGAAGGATATGTCTAAAATTTATATAGTCTGAATTTCAAAAGTTTAGACAGAGACAAGTTTTAATTGGATCAAATAGGTTATTGTACTAGTAAGTTCATTTTCAGATTCTTTATAGACATGCTAATAAACTGACTTGTATAATGTAACAGTAAAAGGATATCATGAACAGGTGAACTTTAAAATTATCCCAAAATAAAGACAGATGAAAAAGTGGGGATTTTTTTCTTTTTTTCTTTTCTTTTTTCTTTTTTCTTTTTTCTTTTTTTTTTTTTTTTTTTGCTGTTTAACTGTAGATCATATATTTAAGTTCTTATCCTTTTTCTGCTTCTAATTCTTCATCATCCTCATCATAAAAGCTAGCATTTGCTAAAGTGAATGCACAGAACAAAAAAGAAATCACAATTAGGGAAAATCTGTCACATGATGATAAATGCATTGGCTCTAGTCCATCAATGTTTTTACATTTTCTTCTAATCTACTCTTGGGAGAATCTTTTAATTTGGGTTTGACTGGTATATGGGCAGAATGATAGCTCCTAAATGCTCCATTCCCTGGAACCTATAGATGCAGGGAGAATGGGGACCAAAGACCCCATTCTCGGGAATGGGGAAAATACCCCAGAAAAAGGGAAAAACAGAGAAATAAGCTGAGCAAAGTAGAGTGAAAACAGTTTAACTGGATTACTTTTAAACCAGCAGTTAAATTACTTGTCTGAGCAGGTTCTGCTTTTACTAGAAGCTTGGCCTATAAGGGATACAGCTTGCAAACATCCCTGGGGCTCTGTAAACACTTTGAAGAAAATGGCCACAGAGGGAGCTATGTGCAAGTCTTTTGAAGGAACAGTAACCAGGCCATCCCCTGCCCAGTCAACAGTCAAAGCAAATACCCATTGTGGGGATTTGTAGGCAGGAAACATCAAGGAAACATCTCAAGCCTTGAAATATGGGTAGGAGGGCTTGTACCCTCTTATCACAGAGAAAGTTGAGTCTGGTGGAGAGCAAAGGAAAATTATCCTGTTCCACTGACTCTTCAGAGGAGCCTGATGCCATTGTGGCATCTGCTGCACAGAGAACTAAAGGGGATTAACCTCCCCCATGGAATCTGTGTGCGGTATCACAGACAGGAGGCTGTCCTCCCACACAAGCTCAGGTTTCAGATCTCTCACAGCTTCTCAGACCCTTAAAGTTAATGATATATCTAGAATATGCTTACTCAGAGAAACTGTTGATATTTTTGTTCCCTTCTTCAGCTTACCCTCTGGGCTGAATGAGATAATAGCCTTCAATAAAAGTGCAGTGGAACAAACACTAAGAGACATTTGCTGGAACCTCACAAGCTAGCAGTGGCCTGGGTGTTACTATCTTTGAAAACTCTATTCTGCATGTCTTGTTTCTTCATCTCTCTTTGCTTTTAACTTTATTTTTCTTCAGTTGATAGCTGCCACTTCCATAGGTTTTAAAGAACCTGCCCCTGGGGTGGGACCCTGGCATATAGATGTTATTTTACATGGCAAAGGGATTTTGCAGATGTGATTTAAGTTATGGACCTTGAAAGGGAGGAGTTGTTCTGAATTAACTGGTGGATTCAACACAATCATAAAGTCCTTATTAAAGGAAGAGGGAGGCAGGCGAGTCAGAGATAGAGATGTGAGCACAAAAGTGAAGCACAGCTGGAGTGACCTGATGCTGCAAGAGAGCCAAGGAATACACACAGCTTCTAGAAGCTGCAAAAGGAAAGGAATGGTATCTCCTCTAGAGCCAAAAGAGAAAAGCCCTGACAGCATTTTGATTTTAGCCCTATAATGCTCATTTTCCCTTTTCTTTTTTTTAGGCAGCATCTCACTGTGCTGTAGTGTCATAGCTCACAGCAACCTCAAACTCTTGGGCTTAAATGATTCTCTTGCCTCAGTCTCCCAAGTAGCTGGGACTACAGGCACCCACCACAATGCCTGGCTGTTTTTGTTGTTGTTGTCATTGTTGTTTAGCAGGCCTGGGCTGGGTTCGAACCCAGCATGTGGTGCATGTGGTGCATGTGGCCAACACCCTAACCACTGAGCTATGGGCACCAAGCCTCATTTTCCCTTTTCACCTGCAAAATGATAGGAAAATACATTTGTGGTGTTTAAACCATAGGATTTGTGGTACTTTTTTAATAGCAGCAATAGATATCCAATACAATTGCTATTAATTTGAGACCAAAGAGAAAATCATCTCAGTCTTAATGAAAAAATTATGTCATTTACATGGGAGTGCCTATACACTGAATAAAGACTAAAGGGATAATTTTTCCCTTGTAGAGGAAATCAAATGTCATGCATGTTCTGCCCAGGGATGAATTCTTTACGCTATGACACAGTTTGTCAGTCACTATTCCCCACTCTTGTAACCTTTTTCTCACTTTTGTAGCATGTACCAGAAGGTCGGGCTGACCCTTAGAGATAACAGCATCAAAAGGAGAGATGATGTTAGCAGAAAGTTTATGCTCATGGAGCAATAGACCAGTCTCAGGATATACTTGGTGGCAGACATTTCAGGGACCTACTCAGGAATTGGGACCCTGAAAGTAACAAAGTGGTTCTGGAATATGTATTAATATCTGAGTTCTGAGCAGCAGACAGAAACTGTAGTTCATAAGGTCCTTTCATTAAAAAAATCTTCTTTCCACTGATTCTGGTGGGTTTATAAAGCAAAGAAAAGAGCATATCAGATAAAACTGGGAAAATATTCTCTCCTATACCTAGCTTGAAATTTGTACTAATTTCTTCATTATAAAAGATTAGGGTTTAAAAATAGGATTCGTATTTGTTTATCACGTGTATCTTGTTTTACTCCATAGGCTGAATCTTTTACTATCATTGTTTGATATGCAAATTGTCCCAGATTTGAAACTGCCCAAATCTGTTATCCCACAAAATAACTGGCTTGTACTCTTTGAAACTATCGTCATTTTGATGAAAAACATATTAAGAAATCATTTTGTATTAAAAGAGAATAAAGAAGTAAGGCATCTAAAATGCATGTTCAAGATTTTATTTTGCCATAAGGAATGATATTGGAACAGGTAGGAAAATTTGAATAATATCTTTAAATTAGGAAATCATATTTTATTGATGTTAATTTAGTGATTTTCATATTTTTATTTTGATTATGTGAGATAATATTCTTTGTGTTAGAAAATACACACTAAATATTAAGGTAAAGAGTCAGAGACATATCTATAAAATGTACTTTAAATTTTCTCAATCTCCACTGTGAAAAAATGTTAACATTTTGGAAATATTAAAGAGTATTCAAAACTTCAGGGTGTCCAAAAAGTTGCCCATAAACTCACCATTCATAGAGAAAATGAGATGTTACAGGTAAATATACCTTATTTATAAAATATTCATCACAAATAACATTTTACAAAGATGTGGCCAACATGTAGAGAATATTTTGTAAAAACTTTGTAAAATTTTATATTTATGTAATAACCTTGTAAATTTTCTCTAAATCTAAAATTTAATAAAAATTAAAATAAAGAAAAATGCATACATATCATTTGTAGATGTGCATATGGATATACCTTTTAGTAAATAATAATGTTCATATGTCAAGGTAGGGGTTTAATATTAAAAACTATTTCCTTATTTATGCCTTTGTGTGTGTTATGTGCATGCTTTCTTAGTGTCTATAACAGTAAAGATCATGTTCAGCTGTAGTAAATGGAAACCCAAATTCTAAAAGATAAATGAAGTAGAAGAATCGTTTTTTTTTGTTTTTTTTTTTCTCTGCCAAAATGGCATCTGCAAGTAAGCAGTCCAAGATTTTACAGAGATACCATGACCACTGGGGGAAAAAAGCTCCTTATAGCTTTTCTCATGATACTTTTTTCATGACCCAAGATAGCTGTTCAAATTTCAGCCATGATACTACACTGGAGTCATCATAAAAAATGTGGAGGGAAAAAGACACTTTCCATCTATTTAAAGATGGTTCCTATAAGCCAAATATGAGATTTCTACTTGTATCCCTTTGAGGAAAATTTAATCATAATGCTATAATTTTGCACAGAATCCCATGAGATGAATTTTTGCTATTCTACATTGGCATGTTTCTAGACCAAAATTGGGGATTCTCTAGGGAAGAAAAAGGGGGCAATTGGATGTCTAGGGACAGAAGAGATTTCCAATACAGCCCTCTTAATAGTGCAATCAGAAGCCTTCGATTCCGATAGTCAACTATGGCCCTTACATTCC
This sequence comes from Otolemur garnettii, assembly GCF_000181295.1. Lineage (NCBI taxonomy): Eukaryota > Metazoa > Chordata > Mammalia > Primates > Galagidae > Otolemur > Otolemur garnettii. The sequence continues at coordinate 27,616,414 of NW_003852403.1, forward strand.
AATAGTTAACTATGGCCCTTACTAGAATGTGAAAAAGAATGCAGAGTTACAATGAGGAAACACTTAGAAAATTATTACTTAAAAAATAGTGGCCTAGCTATTTTTATGCTATAATTACACTAGTGGGTAGAATTATCAAATTTATTGAATAAAAATGCAAGAAATTCACTTCAGTTTAAATTTCATTCAGCCATGAAAAGGAATGAAGTTCTGATTCATGATGAAAAATAGATGAAATGTGAAAACATACTAAGTGAAAGAAGTCACACAGTAGGCCACATATTGCAGGATCTTATTTGCATGAAATGTTCAGAATGAACAAAACCATAAAGACAGAAAGTATATTAGTAGTTACCGGGAACTGATGGGAAATTAGTGATCAGTACAAGTTTCTTTTGAGGGTAATAAAATGTTCTGGAATTAGGAAGTGGAAGTGGTTACACAATTTTGTAATGATTGCTGAAAAAACACTAAGTTGAACTCTTCAAACATAAATGCCATGCATATAAACTATATCTTAATAAAAAATCATAATAGAAAATTGAACTACCACAACAAACAATAAGCTAGCTAAATTTGATCTGCGGGCCACAGATTGTCATTCTTTGTTCTACTCTAGTTCTCATTTACTATGAGGTCATCTGTCCATCATGGTCAACTTAGAAGCCTTTAAAAACTGCTGATACCGGGCTCTATTTCCTATAATACTGATCCAGTTGGTCTAGAATGGATGGTGCTTATTTGGTGCTTCCCAGGTTGAGAAGGGGTCAAGCAGTCCTGGTTGAGAAAAACTAATAGTTTAGAACAGTCTTTACTAGCTCCAGGTTTAACCCAGCTATGTTGTAAACCATGGTGGGGCAGAATGATGGTTCCCAAGGCTTTACAAGTCTGAATCCTATGGCAATCTGTGAATATGATTCCTTATGTTACAAAAGAAATCCTGGACATGTGATAAAATTAAGGATCTTGGGGTGGGGAGATTATTCTGGATTATATAGGTGGGCTCAAACTAATCCCAGTGGTCCTTAAAAGCAGAGACCCTTCAGTGGTTGTGGTCAGAGGAAGAGATTAATAAAGGAGTTTAAAGAGATGGCATTTGGCTGGCTTCAGGATAGAAGGAGGCCATGAGTTAAAGAATGTGAATGCCATCTAGGAGGTGAAAAAGACAAGAAAAACAATTCTTTCCTAGAGATACTACAAATGAACATAATTTTGCAGACACCTTGAACCTATAAACCTCTACATATATGATTTTAGGATAATAAATTTATTCTTTTTAAGCCATAATAGGTTGAATTTTAGATGGATAATCATCTTTTTTCCTGTGTGTATTGCATGCAGTATTTAGGGCATATTTATATAAAATGTTTATACATTGTTTATCTGCCATTCAATTTTAATTGAATCTCTTATATTTCACCTGATAACTCTACTAGTTACACTTATTGCCAAAAAAAAAAAAAAAACCTCATCTGAAAACTTAATGTTCCTGGTAACTAAGTTAATAATAGGACTGTTGAATTTTATAATGGTGCATAAAAAATTTTAAAAATGCATATGAATGATGCATTTTCTAGCTACTTTTTGGTGCAATGAAAAACCAATAGTAACTTATGATAAATTTAAAAAACTAAATGCTTAGCTAAAATTTAGTTTTAAAAACTTGAAATTGTATAAAAATACTCTTTACTTTTTATCATTACTACCAATAAAAATATCAAAAAAAATGTATTAATATAGAAAATTATTCTTGACTACTGGGAATTCCTAAATACCTAACATTCACTTTTACAGATAAAAAAATTCCAAATGTCACAGAGTAATTAATTGCTAATTTTATAAGCATGAACTCAATTTATACTTTCTCCTAAAATTGAGTAAAAATATTCAAGTAATATATAATGTCAATGTAATTTATCTCTTTGGAGATTTAAGTCAATGCAATCTTTTCACTTTAGAGAAATGGGTGATGGAATTTTAAAAATGAGAATATAAATCAACAGCCTTGTCATTTCTCTGAAAGACTACTACAGTGATGAGAGCAATTATTTTTAAAGAACTGTTTTGGAATGTGTGGAGTTGAGCATTAATAATTTTGCTGTCTCTGTGTAAATGTGCTCTCTTCCAAATATGGAATCGTAAGTAGTGATGTGTCTACACTGATCTATCCCTGTTGGCTGTCTCAGTTCTCCTTCTGAAGAGTGGCACACAGAGCAAACAGGCCTCTTTGGGGTTAACTCAATACTATATGTTGCAATGTCCTCTGATAAATAAGAGATACTCAAACTCTGATCCCTTTAGCATTACAATATTTTCTTGTGTTTACAGATTTATTAATTTCTTCTAAGTTGTCAGAGTCTTATTTTATATGATACTATACATTTAGAAAATAAATTGAAATTGTGATACAGCTATATGCTGGTCTTGGTGACCCCAGAAATAAAGTGAAAACAAATGGCATACACATTTTCATGTGTGGAAGTATAGCTTATTTTGGACTTTGAATTGAATCCCAGTTACTCAAGAGTACATTGTATCTCAAATTTGCCCAGCAACAATATTTTCTTGGATGAAAGCAAAAATATTTTCTCTTGCTTCTTGTCAGTGTTATTGAAAAATAATCTATAGTAAGGGAAAAAAAATCTCCTCTGGTTTTTCTCTAGAGTCTAATGAACTACAATCACAATTTCATCCTGTAGCTTAAGACAGGAATCGGCACTTTGTTCTGTAAAGGACAAGTTAGTAAACATTTTTAATTGTGTGGGCCATAAGATCTTGATTTCAACTACTAAACTCAATGTTTCTAATGTTAAAGAAGTCATCAAGAACATATATAAATAGCAATGGGTGTGGCTGTGTTTCAATACACATTATGTACAAATATGGGCAATCAACCAAATTTCTTCTATCAGACCTATATAAAACATTACCTTTGTAGAAAGCTTTGATAAGTTTGAAATCTTTGAAAGAGAACCATATTAAGGCATGACTTGTCTTCCACAATAAACTTTTATCAAATTTTGACCAGTTGTATGAAAACTAAAAAAAATAGTCTATTTTTGTTGGAGGAAATCTAAGTTCAGGGTGACCAAATATTCAAAAACTGTGTTTCAGTCAATGCCATTATTTAACAAATGGACAGATAATGAATTAAAAGGATCATTATGATTGTGAAGTTCTGATTTTAAAATGTTAATTAGATTTCTTGGCTCCAAAATTTCTGTCTTTAACATGCTTAGATATATTGTGGAACTTCATGATTGGATAATAATATGAATTGTTTCCCAGAATATAAAAAGTACCTTCGTTTTTGTACAAATAAAGCATGTATTTAGTGGGATAAATCTAGCATCAAATATAAAAAGTGCACATAACTAGAGAGAAAGTACATCTTAAATAGGCATTAAATATTATGTTGTATATTACTCACATTTACCCTTCATTAGACATATATCTTTTGCTATATTGTACAGGACATATTTTACTTTTTGCCTTTAGCATTAGCTCCTTTCATTCTGGAAAGAAACTTTGCAGTGATAGTTCCTTAATGGGACAATGAGCCTACAATTAATAAAAGAAATACTTTTCTACATGAATTGCAAAATACCATACCTTTTTCCTAAATTTCTTTCTGATTTTTTTCTTTCTTTCTTTCTTTCTTTCTTTTTTTTTTTTTTTTAGAGACAGAGTCTCACTTGGTCACCGTCAGTGGAGTGCTGAGGCATCACAGCTCACAGCAACCTCCAGCTCTTGGGCTTAGGCGATTCTCTTGCCTCAGCCTCCAGAGTAGCTGGGACTACAGGTGCCTGCCACAAGGCCCAGCTATTTTTTGTTGTTGTTGTTGCAGTTTGTCTGGGGCTGGTTTCAAACCCGTCATCCTTGGCATATGGGGCCAGTGCCCTACTCACTGAGCCACAGGCACCGCCCTCTTTCTGATACTATAGAGAAACCCTACTTTTCAGGTAAAAATATTTAGCAGCTCTAAAAATATGGTGCCTCATCCAAATAAATGACATGGAAGTTATGATTCTACAATGTTTATCATGATGAAAATTGTGGTAATGCAAAGGAGAAAGAAAATCATAATGGACATTCATACATTTGGAATATAAACATTATGAACCTATAAATAAATCATAGGGTTGCTAAAATTACTTCTGGAAAATTAAAGTTACATAATGTTAACTCTGAGTATAATCTATTATCTACCTATAAATTATAATTCACTTCTTTAAATTCTATGATATTAATAAGGAAAAGTTTGTTATTTTTCTGCTTCCGCTTTATTCATTCCCCATATTTACCTTGCCCCCCATTCTGGCATATTTCAAGCAGCCAAGCACTGCATAACTCTGTGAACTTGGAAAAGGACTCATTCTCTTCCAGTTGTTTTCTGGTTTTCTATTGTACTCCATAAAACATTATGCTTTTCACATTACTTCAAATTGTCCAACATACTTGATGATGGTTGATTTTTCCTAACTATTGTGTCATGCATGCCAAAATGGCCTTTCACTACCTCTTTTCTTCCATATCCCTGTCTAATTATTCCTTCCATTCTCTTGATCTTCAGAAGAAAATAAGAAATCTAATCTCTGCCAAAGAATACGAACTAATGTTAAACTCCTCATGGATACATATTTATCTGAAGAGTTATATGGTATGTGAAATATCTAAGTTCTTAGTTCCATTTTAATTTTAATGTAATTATCACTCTTATGTCATGTACACAGATTATACATTTATTTCAATTTTCTTTAATTTACGTATTGTTCTATTGTCTTTCCACTCTTACTGTTTATTTTATTTCTCAAGTTTCAAATGTCTGTGTTTCCACACTTTAATACAAATCCCAATGGTCTAGAATTCCTATCATTTGATTTTTGAGATGAATGTTCAACAGATTCAACGACTGAATTATAATTTTAGTAATTATTGCAAGTGCAGGGACGTTGCCTATACCTAATCACTTTGCAAATAAACAACTTTAAATCTAGGGAAGGGTCACACAAATTCTCAGAAAACTGAGGTCTCAAAGCTTCATATTTACATTTTTTTCCAATTTTATATGCTAGATACACACCTGTAGAATAATGTTTGGTTGTAGAAATAGTAACAAACAGCTACATTTGTAGAGTCACTGATATGTCAGATAGGATACTACTATTAATTATAATTCTTTGAAGATATCTCAAGATTAAAATTATTGTACTTGTTGAATATGGGAAACTAAGAATCAGAGAAGATAAGAAATACCCATTTGGATGTTACACTTCTTTACACTTACATACTTCTGATTCAATAACCTCATTTTCTTTTTTTTTAGCAATAGCTTCCTGCTTCCCTTAAAAAAGACTAGATCTGTGGCTAAGTCAGATGTCAAATAATTTTGATTACACAAGTTTTGTTTTGTTCTTCTATGTTTTTGAGACATCCTTTACCTTCATCTTACACATTATATTCTCTGTCAAAGATATTTGGGCCTCCAGCTGGAAAGACCCCAAAGAACTGGAGAATAAAAAGAAAAAAATTTGAAGAGAATATGCTATAAAACTGTTTTGTTCACAATGTACAATAAGTTTTATGTTTTTGTTTTTTCTTATATTGCTAAGAAGTAAGCCAATGGTGTCTTCAAATATGTACTTACAATAAGATCAATGTATGAAAGATTTTTCTTTTTACAGAAAGAAAGTAGCTTCTTTCTACAAGTAGCATTTGAAACCTAATTCATGTTTCCAGGTCCATATTTTATAATCACTAAGAGATTATGAGGAAAGTGAGAAAATATAAAGTATGTCATTACATTGCCCCAAATTTATGGGGAACTGTTATCATTTATTCTGAAGAAACAAGTTCAGTCATCTTATTTTATATGCTGGCTCATTATCCAAGTTAAAAATGTGGTATCGTCTAATCTAAAAGTGCTCTCTTTGAAAGCCCTCTGTGTGTCTACTTATCATTAATAAAGAGAAAGAGTCTGTATTCTGGCAGAATTATTGAGCCCCAAATGATAGTAATTTGAAGGAAACATCTACTCATTGTGTCTCTCTAATGAACTATTCAGTATCAGTGATGATAACAGAACTTCAAAAGCCTGACTATAATAACAGATCCCAGTACTGCTTGTTATTGTTAAGGATGACACTTGCTATTTTACTAGAATTAAGTTTGCAGGCTGCTCTGAGGCTAAATCTTTAATGATCTTGTTATCGTAGCAGAAAAAGCTAAAAACAGTCTAAATTCACCCAAATACATTGGATGCAGTACTCAAGACTGGAGAGTTGTGTTAGTTTTGTTCTGATACATTGGCTCTTTTCTCCCAGACTATTTAATGAACCACTGACAGGCTGAGAAGGAAGTTTTGTGGTTATACTAGGCCAGATTTACATTTGTTTTTCTGAGATGATCCTTCAGATCCAGCTTGCAACTATGTAGGATTTAAGGTTGGAGAATAGGAATGTATAGAAGAATCACACTCTAGAATTTTCTATAATGATGGAAAATATTCTGGAGTATTTATGCAGAAATCTGTCATGATTATACACATGTATTTAAATGTCCTTAAAATTTCTCCCAATGCTGACTGCTCACAGAAGATAATGTGGCTGAGTGAGCCAAAGTAGAATGATTATAGCATCTGGAAGAACCCAGTCACGTAACCCAACTGTTCCATGACACTGTTTACAACCGCAAATTGGTGATGATGCAAATGTCTTTCCACATTTATAAGGAAATAATAAGGCCTAACAAAATAAAGTGTGTGAATCTACCCTCTATTTTGATAATGCCTGTCCAAGTGTCTCTTTGGCATCGTCGTTGTGAACAACAACGATACATATATTATCAATGCCAGTTGTCAGTCACTGTATTTTGTTATAACTAATACATGTAGAGTAATTTTAAATAGGGCCAATAATAATAACAAACAGAAAATCTTGTCAAGAGAAACATACTTATAAGGTCACTGTGTTGGGTATAGATTGCAGAAAACTCTATCAGTATCAATTTTCCTACTGTAGCTTTTTTCAAAGTTTAGCAATAATTGGAGGCTATAGATGAATGAGAATATCAAACTAAATTCTTCTCACCGTGAGGAGAGAGGACTTTTGCTAAGCTTTTGAGAGAAAAAATCTGTGGGATAATGTAGAAGGGGAGAACAATGGTATCTCACATAATTTATTTTTTATATAAATTTTCAATTTACTTTTTCTCTATTAAATTACCATCAGAGCCTATGAAAACTGTTACATTTATTATGGCCAGCTTTGGTGGCAGACTTTCTGTATATAGAAAAGGGGGTACATGGCATATATGACATTCATTGCAGAAGATTCTGGGAGAAGTCAGAGGTTCGCAGGATTACTCTTTGTGTGAAGTACACTGTCACAGCCAGTTAGCTTATGCAATCTATGCAGAAATATATTTAACTGCCAATTGCATAAGACATGCCCTGCATACCTTACTCTGCCAAATTGATGACTCTAAAATATGTTACATTATTTTTGGTTCACAACTTTCCTATGATTGGCAAATCCTGAATAGTGCATGCTTTCTTAGCAGAAAAGGTACTTGGAGCTAATTTTTAAGTTCTTTAGAAAAGTGGAAATCATTATTTACAGAGAAATATCAGAATGGCCATTTAAAAAATAATGACTACATTTTAACCCAGTGGAATAAGAGGGGATAAGTTTGCTGCTCTCCCCAATTATTTTTTATTACTAATGGTCATTTGCATTCAATTGAATAGTAGTTGATGGATCTGGGACATAAATCCCTGAGACTATTTCTAAACTGCATACTCTCAACGAGTGTACTACATGTTATTCTTTTATATTACTTTCTTACTGCTAGGTATCTGTAACTATAAAATTCTGTAAAAAGTATAAAGTATTGGGATATCTTAAAACATTGTTTAAGATTTTAAATGATGTTAAGATCAATACCTTTCATAAAAATATCATGTCATGTGAATACTCAGTTTACAACTGTCTGTATCTTGTCCCCATTTGGATTCTCTCCATAGTCAGAAGAATGGTATTTTTTCCAGTGTTAATCAAATAATGTGAAGTAAATTATTTGGAGTTTTTTCAATGGGAATTTGTAATATGCACAATACTAAGATATTAAAATATTTGGAGATAAAAATAATGACAATTTATTTTTAAGTGTTTAGTTTAAGTTCTCTCCTATATTTGGCCATATCTCACACTAAAGTTGAGATTGCTTTTAGTCTGGGCTATTGAATTCTGGTCTGGCAAGGACTACTGTAACATGTTTGCTCATCATGCTGCCTTTACTGAGAAATTTGTTGCCCCATAGCTTTTACCCACCCAATCTATACACGACATTTAAAATCATGATTAATTCACAATTCCTATAGGAAATAATCTCTTCTTACCCGGTCTATATTAAGATGTTTCCATTTTAAATGCTTACTTCCATAAGAGTATGTATCATGCCTTGCATTCTCCTAAAATAATCTTTGAACTGCAGGATCTAAGGCCTGGTTTATATTTTGAATTTAAAAACACCTAAAGAATCTCCAAAGGCATTGTATAAAACTCAAAAAAAAAAAAAGATTATCAAAATACTTTTGATAGCAAAGATCATGGAAAAACTGAATATCTCTGTAAAAAGAAAACCAGGGTCAAGCTGTTTTGGTTAGTATAGTATTAGAATATAATTGGAAGTCAAGAAATGTGATGTCGGCTCGGTGCCTGTGGCTCAAGTGGCTAAGGCGCCAGCCATGTACACCTAGGGTGGCGGGTTCGAATCCCCAGCCCGGGCCGCCAAACAA
>NW_003852403.1:27625230-27628562 GCF_000181295.1 Otolemur garnettii
AATGGCCGGGCGTTGTGGCGGGCGCCTGTAGTCCCAGCTACTTGGGAGGCGGAGGCAGGAGACTCACTTGAGCCCAGGAGTTGGAGGTTGCTCTGAGCTGTAATGCCACGGCACTCCACCCAGGGGGACAGCTTGAGGCTCCGTCTCAAAAAAAAAAAAAAAAAAAAAGAAATGTGATGCCACCAGTTTTATTATTTTTTGCTTAGGATTGCTTTATGCATGTGGGTTCTTTTTTTAGTTTCATATAAATATTAGGATTTTTTTCCAGTTCTGTGAAATAGACACATAAATCATACACACCAAACACAGAGAATTCAGAAACAAGAACATATAGCTACGCCCAGCTGATTTTTGATAAAGGATCCTAAAATGTACACTGGGGGAAAGGGACCCTATTCAATAAATGGTGTTGGGAAAATTAAATAGCCACATGCAGAAGAATTAAACTAGATTTCTAGCTCTTACCATACACAAAATTTACACCAGATGAATTAAAGACTCACCTGCAAGCCTCAAAAATATAAAATTCTAGAAGAAAATCTTGTAAAACTTTTCTGGACATCAGCTAAAGCATAGAATTTATAAGTAAGGCCCCAAAAGGAAAGGCAACAAAACCAAAAAATAAACAAATGGGACTTAATCCAACTTAAAAGCTTCTGCACAACAAAAGTAATAATCAACAGAGTAATTAGACAACCTACAAATGGGAGAAAATACTTACAAATTATATTCATCCAACAAAGAACTAATATCTAGAATCTACAAGGAACTCAATCACCTCAGCATGAAAAAAAAAATAATTCTGTTAAAGGTGGACAAATGACATGAACAAATAGTTTTCAAAAGAAGACATGCAAATGACTAACGAAAGCATAAAAAAAAAGCTCAACATCACTAATCAGCAGGGTAATGTACATAAAAACCTTAGTTAGATATCATCATGCCCTGTCAGAATGCCCATTATTAAAAAGTCAAAAACAATAGATGTTGTCATGGATGCAGTGAAAAAAGAACATTTATACTTTTATCAGGAATGAAAATGAGTACATTTATGGAAAACATTATGGAGATTTCCCAAAGAACTAAAAGTAGATCTACCATTGGGTCCAACAAATCCACTACTGAGTCTAAGAAAAATAAGCCATTAAGTCAAAAACTGCCTGCACTGTTGTTTATTGTAACACAATCCAAAATCACAAAAATATGGAAGCAACCTCAGTATTCTCCAACTGATGAGAAGATAAGGAAAGTATGGTATATATATGACCCGTGGAATACTATTCAGCCTTAAAAAAGAATTAAACAATGTCTTTTTAAGCAAATTTGATGGAACTTGAGGCCATTATCTTAAGTGAAGTAACTCAGGAATAGAAAATCCAACACTGAATCTCTTTCTTTTTAGTAGAACCTAAAGTAGGACTATGCATGGTCATACAGAGTAGAATAATAGATAGCAAGGACTCCAAAAGTGAGAGAATAAAAGGGGGAGAGGAATGAAAAATTGCTTACTGAGTACAATAAACATTATTTAGATGATAAGTATACCAAAATCATAACTTCACTGCTATAAAATATATTCATGTAATAAAACTGCACTTATACCACTTAAATATAATGGAATGGAAAACTACTAATAAATAAAATGAGATTTAACATCATATAAAATCTCTAACAAAATATAAAAAAAAATTGTGTAACTAAATATAGAAACTAAAACAATAACACTTTCAGCAGAAAAATTCAGAGACAGTATGTGGGGCCTTGTATCAAGATATTTTCAGTAGCATGAAATAATGTGAACTATAATTGGAAAAATTGGTTACCTAAAGATTATCAAAATTAGATTAATTGTATTCTTCTTATGATATTTTAAGAGAATATAAAGGCAAATCATAGATTGGGAGAAATATTTGCATAACAGATATCTAATAAGAGACTTCTATCCAGAACATAAAGAATAATTTCAACTTAAAAAAATAAAAGACAACACAATCAAAAAATTGGGCAATATATTTGAATTGTTACTTACAAAAAATGTATCAAAGGCAAATAGTAATGTGAAAAAAATGTTCAACATTATTAAACATCAGGAAAATGCAATGTAAATCCATAATCAAATTCCTATATGCTCACAGAAATTATAATAATTTAGAGATTTTCTTTTTCATTTCTTACATGTTGTTGCTTTTGTTGTTTTTCTATGTTATCATGAAATAACACTGTCTTTTTATGGACAATTTCATGAAGGTTAATATCTGTGTCTATTACTATAGTTTTGTTTATTTATTTACTTATTTATTTTTGTTTCATGTTTATTGGGTAACAAATAATTAAGTTACACTGTCTGCATTTGTTAGATAAAGTCCCTCTTATAATTGTGTCCCACCACCAAGAAATGTGCCATATAATCATAACCCCTTGTCCACACTCTATAGTTCCCCCTCCTCCCACCTTGTATTGATTTGAGTTTTTCTCTTATGTAGATAAGTGTTAGATCATCTACAGGCTTCATATTAGAACTGAGTACTTTGTATTCTTGCTTCTCCATTCTTGTGACATTTTACTAAGAACAATGTGTTCCAACTCAATCCGGGTTAATATGAAAGATGTAAAATCTCCATCTTTTTAAATGGCCAAAATATATTCCATGGCATACATGTACCAAGCTTATTAATTTATTCCTGGGTTAGTGGGTATTTAAGTTGTTTCCACATTTTGGGAATTGCAAATTGAGCTGAGATAAACAGTCTAGTGCAAATGTCCTTATGATAAAAGAATTTTTTTTGGCATGAGCAACTTGATCTCCCCCAGCTCCATCATAGTCAGGGATTTTAACACTCCTTTGGCAGTGTTGCATAGATCCTCCAATAAGAAGCTTAGCAAAGAAATCTTAGATTTAAATTTAACTATTCAACTTCTGGACTTATCAGACAGCTACAGAACAAAACTGGATACACATTTTCTCATCAGTACATGGAACATACTCCAAAATCGATCACATCTTAGGCCACAAATCTAACCTTAGGAAATTTAAAGGAATAGACATTATTCCATGCATCTTCTTGGACCATCATGGAAAAAAGTTGAACTCAGCAACAACAGGAATCTGCAGACTCGTACAAAAACATGGAAGCTAAATAACCTTATGCTGAATGGTAGATGGGTCAGAGACGAGATCAAGAAGAAAATTACCAAATTTTTAGAACAAATGATAATGAAGATATGAGTTATCAGAACCTCTGGGATACTGCAAAGGCAGTCCTAAGAGGGAAATTTATAGCATTGCAAGCCTTCCTCAAGAGAACGGAAAGAGAGGAAGTTAACAACTTAAT
>NW_003852403.1:27630009-27631256 GCF_000181295.1 Otolemur garnettii
TATATGGAATCAGAAAAAACCTCAAATAGCAAAGATATTACTCAGGAACAAAAACAAAGTAGGAGGAATTACGTTACCAGACCTCAGACCATACTATAAATCGATAGTGATCAAAACAGCATGGTCTGGCACAAAAACAGAGAGGTAGATGTATTGGACAGAATAGAGAGCCAAGAGATGAATCAAGCCACCTATCATTATTTGATTTTTGACAAGCCAATTAAAAATGTTGAGTGGGGAAGAGATTCCCTATTTAACAAATGGTGCTGGGCTAACTGGATGGCGTCCTGTAGAAGACCGAAACTAGACTAACACCTTTCACCATTAACTAAGATAGACTCTCACTGGATTAAAGATTTAAACTTAAGACATGATACTATGAAAATACTAGAAGAAAGTGTAGGGAAAACACTTGAAGAAATCGGCTTGGGCGAAAATTTTATGAGGAGGACCCCTCAAGCAATTGAAGCAATGTCAAAAATACACTTTTTGGATCTGATCAAACTTAAAAGTTTCTGAACAGCCAAAAACACAGTAAATAAAGTGAGTAGACAGCCCTAAGAATGGGAGAAGATATTTGCTGGTTATATCTCTGGCAAAGGTTTAATAACCAGAATCCACAGAGAACTCAAACATATTAGCAAGAAAAAAACAAGCAATCCTATCTCAGGGTGGGCAAGGGAGTGGAATAGAAATTTCTCTAAAGAATAGAGGCAAATGGCCTACAGATATATGAAAAAATGCTCTCCATCCTTAATCATCAGAGAAATGCAAATCAAAATGACTTTGAGGTACCACCTAACCCCAGTAAGATTAGCCCACATCACAAAATCCAAAACCAGAGATGTTGGCGTGGATGTGGAGAAAAGGGAACACTTCTACACCGCTGATGAGAATGCAAATTAATTCGTTCCTTTTGGAAAGACATCTGGAGAACACTTAGAGAACTAAAAATAGACCTGCCGTTTGACCCTGCAATTCCTTTATTAGGGATATATCTAGAAGACAAAAAAATCACATTACAACAAAGATATTTGTATCAGAATGTTTAATGCAGCCCAATTCATAATTGCTAGGTCATGGAAGAAGCCTAAATGCCCATCAACCCATGAATGGATCAGTAAATTGTGGTATATGTACACCATGGAATACTATGCAGCCCAAAGGAAGATGGAGACTTTACCTCCTTCATGTTTATATGGATGGAATTAGAAAATGTTCTTCTTAGCAAAGTATCTCAAGAATGG
>NW_003852403.1:27631926-27643020 GCF_000181295.1 Otolemur garnettii
CTATAAGGGTACATGTGAATCTCTCTAATTGTAGAATATAAATGTCTTAACACAATAACTAAGAAAAAGACATGAAGGCTATGTTAACCAGTTGTATGCAAGTATTTCAAATTGTATACAGAAACAGTACACTGTACCGCATGACAGTATTAATGTACACTGCTATGATTTAATTTAAAAAAAAAATTAGAGGTCTAACTTGAGTTCTTTGAGGATTCTCCATACTTTCTTCCAAAAATGTTGCACTAGTTTACAGCCCACTAATAGCATAAAAGTGTTCCCTTCTCTCCAAATCCATGTCAGCATCTGCAGCTTTGAGATTTTGAGATGTGGGTTATTCTCACTGGTGTTAGGTGATATCTCAAGGTGGTTTTGGTATTCATTTCTCTGATGATCAAGGATGGTGAGCATTTTTTTCAAATGTTTGTTAGCCATTTCTCTGTCTTCATCATAGAATGTTCTATTCATGACTCTTGCCCAGTAATAGATGGGATTATCCTCGACTTTTTTTTTTTTTTTTAATTTGAGCTCTCTGTAGATTCTAGTTATCAATCCTTTGTCAGATTCATACCTGGCACATATCCTTTCCCATTCTGAAGTTTGTCTTTTTGCTTTACTTGTGTCCTTATCCATGCAGAAGGTTTCCAGCTTAATTAAGTACCATTTGTTAATTTTTGTTCTGTTATGATGGCTCCGATGTCTTTTGTCATAAAATCTTTCCCCAGTCCAACTTCATCAGGAGTTTTTCCCACAGTTCCTTCTAACATTTTTAACATTTCTTATCTTAGATTTAAATCTTTTATCCATCTTGAGTCAATTTTTGTAAGTGGTGTAAGGTGTAGGTCCAGTTTAATCTTTTACTTAAAGAGGAAGAAGAAGTGAAAGAAAAATGTAGAGTAAGGAAACAGACACAAAGGAAATGCTCAAGAGTAAGAAACAACAGAACCGCTCTCTCCAGCCTCCCTCTGCCTTCCTTCTCTGCTCTCTCTCTTTTCCACCTCTTCTCTCTTGCTCTTCTCTGCTCTACTCTCTCTCTCCTCTTCCCCACTCTCTCCTTATCTCTCTTCCCTCTTTTCTCTCCTCTTTTTTCTCCTCCTTGGTGCTGCTCTGCAGCCTCCCTTCTCCCACCAATAAAGACCTTTCGTACAAAAAAAAAAAAGAAGAAAGAAACAACAGAATCTTGGCAACAGGAAAAACCACAACAGAGCAACTCCCACAAGGGATCATGAGGTAGCTACTGCAGAGGATATACCTATAAAGAAATGTTAGAAATGACAGAAAGAGATTTTAAAGTATGGAAAGTAAAAACCATGAAGGAAATTGTTGAGAAAATAAAAAATAACCAAAAGGAAATCCAAAACCAGAACCAAATAAGGGATGAATGATATGAGGAATATAGAAAGGATATATTAGAGTTTAAGGAACTGAAATAGTCAATCACAAAACTTAAAGATGCAGTAGAAAGAATCAGTAACAGATTAGACCATGAAGAAGAAAGAATCTCAGAGGTAGAAGATAAAGCCCTTTCACTAACACTGGCAGTTTAAGCAACAGAACAAAAGAGATAGAAAACAGAAGGTTCAGTGAAGAGAATTATGGGACTTCATAAAGCATTCACACATTAATTATAGGTATTCCAGAAGGGAAAGAAAAAAGCCCCAGAGGAATGGAAGCCATACTAGAGGATATCATAAATGAAAATTTCCCAAGTATCACCAAAGATTCTGACACATTCCTTTCAGAATGATATCAAACCCCAGGTCATCTCAACTGAAACAGAGCTTCTCCAAGACAAATTGTCATGAATCTGTCAAATCAAAATGAAAGACAAAATTCTGCAGGCAGCCAGGAGTAAGTGCCAATTGACCTACAGGGGCAAATCCATCAGAGTAACAGTAAACTTCTCAAATGAAACTTTTCAAGCCAGAAGAAAATGGTCATCTGACTTTATCCTACTTAAACAAAATGATTTTCAGCCCAGAATTCTTTGTCCTGCTAAGCTATGTTTTAAAATTAATGGAGAAATCAAATCTTTTACTGACATGCAAACATTGAGGAAGTTTGCCACAAGATCAGCTCTACAGGAAATATTTAGACCCATTCTACACACTGACCATCATAATGGACCACCACCAAACTAAACCCCCAGAAACCAAAGAACAAAACCTAGCTTCCACAATGTTATGAAAGATAAAACTAAGCAATAGACATTCGTAAAATAAGATGAATAGACCTCCAGCATGCTTATCAATTTTCTCAATAAATGTTAATGACTTGAATTCCCTACAGAAGAGGCATAAGCTGACTGATTGGATAAAAAAAAAAAACACACAAGCTCATCCACATGTTACCTGCAGGAAACACACCTAGCCCAAGAGACAAAATAAGACTCAGGGTGAAGGGATGGAAAAAAGTATTTTAGGAAATGGAAATTAGAAGAAAGGAGGGGTCACAATCTTATTTTCAGATATGACTGGACTTAAGGCACACCTAAAGTAAAAAAAAAAAAAAAAATGGACACTTCATATTGGTCAAGGGAACAATACAACAAGAAGACATTTCAATTCTAAATGGTTTTGTAGTTTGAAAAATAAACAAATAGATGTATTTTATATCACATAGCATGTAACCTTTATAAAGGCATCTTTCACTCAGAATATATTAATGTCCTTGAGATCCATCCACCCACTTTCTGGCATTGTATCACTAGTTCCTTTTACCTCTGAAGAATATTCAAGAACTATTACAATTTTAAAAACTGATGATACCACATTTTAAAATCATAAACAAAGTGGAAGTTTTTACACCTTTGTGGTAGGAATACGAAATGACACACCTACTTTGTAAATCATTTTAGCAGTATTTTTATAATAAAGTTATGAATACACTCACCAATAAACCCAATCCTTCCATGGCTGGGTATTTATGAAAAATAAAACATATGTTAACACAAAGTCCTCTCATGAATACCCATAAGTCTTTTATTTGCAATGGCTAAGATTTGCAAAAACACAAATGTGACCACTTGTGGTGTATTCATACAATAGGACAATGTTTAGCTTAAGAAAGAAAAGACTACTGATAAATGCAGCAACAGGAATGTACCTCAGAAGCATTATGTTAAGTGAAAGACATCAGAAATAATATGCTGTATTTTGCATTTCTGAAAAGGCACAAAATGTAAAAGGTATGAAGACAAATGAGCAGGTGCCAGGACCTAATGATGGAAGGAGTGGTTTGGGGACAAGAGGAGAGAATGACTACAAAGGGATACATAGAAATAGTCAAATACTAGTAAAAATGTTACAGATCTTGATTTATGACTATATACATTTTTTAAAATTCACCAAACCATGCACATAAAAAAGGGTGGATTTTTATTGTATGTAAAATTTACCATCATTTTAGAAAATGACCTCCACATAACTTTCCCAGAATGATTTAGGTCTGAGTACTAAAAGAACTGTACAATTTCAATAATAGCATGTTCAACACAGGATTACAATGTCATGAAAACAGAGACTTTCTCTCTTAATGAACATCTTTTAAATGGACTACACTCAGATTTTAAATGGGCTATAATTATATTACATCTTTCATATTTTCTATTGCTAAATAAACTATTAGAGTATATACGTACATTAAATCATTTTCTCTTTCATTTTTGTTAACACAAGAGTTCATAGTCTTTTCTTCTTAAATTGTCAGTTTTTTCTTCTACATTAGTAAGTCATAGTTTCTCTTCAAAGTTGTCATTTTTAATAAAGAGGTGATATATTTTAAATATATATCTCTTGCCAAAGTCATATATGAGTGAATTAACTGCATTTCTTCAGGCTTCATACTCTTTCAATATTAGCAGTTTTTCTTGGTCTTTTCTTTAGGTATTTACAGGTATTTGTGGTTGTTCAAGAAATCCACACTGCTGAGCATGGGTAGTGTAAGGGCCAGACTAGTGCCATTTTGTTGTCTACTACATAAGCTCTGTTAAACTGCAGGGCCACTCCCAGCTGCTTCCCCCACCCCTGGTAGCACAGCCATTAAGCCGTTGAATTGAGTCACCTAAGGCAGACAGCTGCCATAATAGGCAATAAGTATCAGTTCCCTTGAACAGCTCCCATAATAGGCAATAGGTTTCTACTTCCTTGAAATTCAAATATTCTCCTTCAACTACCTAATTAGGCTACACCACCTCTAGCCCCGGTTAAGAAATCCCCTACCCCTCACCTGTACCAATCCAAATCCTCCTTTACTAGTGAAATCTTTAACCACCAATCAGGAGTGTACCTGTACCCGGACCCTACCCCTTTTTGCTTTCTGTACCCCATAAAAACCTTGCACACCTCAGGTTCGGGGCTCGTCCTAGGCTTGCATGCCAGAAGAGTCCAGATCCGGATCTGAATAAAGCCTCACCTCATGCTTTTTACATCGGAGTGTGTCTTGAATTCGTCTGTTGGGGCTGTTTGGGAGAATTTTTGGACTTAACAGTAGAAGTCCTTAGTCATTTAAATTCTAATACTTGTGAAGAGTTAAACGGGTAGGTTTTATTTGTTTAGTTTTTGAAATTATATGATTTGGGGATGACAAAGTATTTCAGTTTGGACATTACTCTTTTAAACCATCAGTGGTTTAAATATTCAACATATCTCAAAAGTACCTTCTATACCAAACATTGCTCTGGGCTCTGAAAACATAGCAAACCAAACAGGAAGGCTCCTTTTCTCATGAGGTTTACATTTTCTCATGTGCAGGTAGAATAAACAAACTAGTAGGTATGTGATATTATTTTTAAATTTCTTAATCTAAATCTCTAAAATCAAAAATCTGTGAAAACTAAAAGGCTTTCCTTAGCAAAACTGATTCTGATCTGATACAAACCACCTTATAAACTTTCTTTCTCATGCTTCATGTATCTATGAATATGTCACTACAAAATTCCCAATACTTTTGACTATGGGCCAAACCTTATTGGATGTCCCAAAGGTAAAACATGCATTCTGTGAGAATTTTAGATAAGGGTTATATACAGTATAACATCCGATACTGATGAGTTGTATAAAGAAAAATAAAGTGGTATAGGTGTTAAAAGGGTAAAGGCTATTACAGCACATCAGTTTGGCAGGCTGTCCTTTTTATTGTTGTGGTATTTGAGCAGAAACCTGAATGAAGTGAGCAAATCAGATGAGAAAATTCTTCCAGGTAGAGAGAACAGTAAGGCCACATAAAAAAAGGCAGAGAGAATTTGAACTAGGAAAAAAAAAAAAAAAAAAGAGTCAACAGTACTCATTAAAGCAAAATGCTATGAGGCTGACTTTGAAAATAAAGGAAGCTTAGCCAAGGAATGCCAAGAATGCAGCTCTAGGAACTGAAAAAAGTGAAGTAACATTTTCTGCTCTAGAGATCTTGGCTCTGCTGGCCCTTTGATTGGGGGCCAGTAAAACTGTTAAGAAGCTTGCCAATACACAGTAAGAAAATAAACAAGTGTTTTTTAGTCATCAAATTTTGGAGAATTTGTTACAATGGCTAATAGGAAGATAATATAACTTTTCAAAGAACCACACAGGTCTCTCCAGGGAGAAAGTTTGTGATAGAGAAGAGAAACAAAGATACCATTTAGAAATTTATTGCTCTATCCAGGCAGAAGAATGGGGTGTTAATAATGGACATGTACTGCACAACTTCTGATAGATTTATTTCCATGCATTTTATGAGCTTAAATTTTTTAAATTTTATTTCTTGATTTTTTGATGTTAACAGAGTGAAATACTTTTTCATATTGACTACACATACTGTAATACTGTTAAATTTATTTATTCATTCTAATAGATTATTTACAAATTGTTTGATGTGGTTTACCTATAAAGTGATATTATTTGTGAATAGTAACAAATTATATCATATTATTATCTTTTCAATATTTATAAATTTTATTTCATTTTCTTGTCTTATTGCTCTGGTGTTTCCATGACTATGTTAATGAGGAGTGGAGATATTGGGATATCCTTGTAACTTACAGAGAAAGTATTCAATATTTCACTATTAAGAATGGTTTTAGATGTATCCTTTTTATTATAAGTAGTCTTTTTTTCAGATTAAAGAAGTTCAATTTAATTACTACTTTGTTGAGGCTGTTATCATGAAAGATAGTGAATTTTAGTTACTGAGATAATGCAATAGTTTCACTTTTCCTTCAATTAATGAGGTTAATTATCTTAAATAATTAACAAATGTTAATCCAATTTTATACTACTGAAATAAATTCCAAAATATACATTTTGTTTTATATTATGCTGTGAGGATACAAATAACAAGGCTTCAAGGGGATGGGAGGAAAGCCTGGTGTACTGAACAAGGAAGTCTGGCGGACTCATGGAAACAGTCACCACTCAGGGAAAAAATGTGGGTGCCAGGTAATGTAGGTAACCAATTACCAACAGGAAAGGGTAAATAATCAGTGACGAATAGAAAAGGGCAATAATATCTGGAGGTGAAGAAAGACCAATAAAGTCTCAACCAATGTCAACTGGAGGGAGAGAGTGTATTTACACCTCTGCACTGTTTTTAAGTCTGTCTCTCTCACCTCTTCTTCATGAGAGTGACCCACTTCCAAAAGTGCTCTAAGCTTTCCCTTATTTCTCAAACAAAATTCCTCTTGGTTACACTGAAATTTGTACAGGTTACTTTTGCTTTCTATTCATACTTCCTGTGCTGCTTAAGTTTCATTTTCTCTTTCCATTCATTTTTACTTTCAATTACCTCCATGCCATGCCTCAGTTTAACTTTCTAGCTCAGTCAAGTAATTGAAACAGGTCAACTGAGTTGAAGGAACCAGGATCCCAGACCCACAATATACTGTATTTCATTTGCTTCCGATTAACTTAGATGTCTATTTGCATTTATGTTCAGGAGGGGTACTGGCTTCCAATTATCTTGTTTTATGATGTTTTTGTCAGGTTATAATATCATGGTAATGTTTTCTCATAAAATGAGATATGTTCCCTTTTACTCTGTGCTCTGCATTTTATGCATTGTTTTTTCCTAAATAGTTGACAGTATTTAATAGAAAAGTCATCTTGTTCTGGAGTTTTCACTGTGGTGATTTTGCTTTGTTTTGCACTGTTTTATTTGGTTTAAAATACATTTATTTTAAAAACATAATTTATTTTAAGATCATAATTTATTTTTAAAACAGTTTACAAACTAACTTTTAAATTATTTTATAATCATGTAAACTACAGATGTCTATTTTAATGTTGGGAAGCAATCTTCAGTAGTATGCCTTAAATATGAATTAAAATCCATAATAATTAAACATCCAGATAGTTTCCATAGAAACACAGACAAAAGTAATCCTCACATCCTTTTCATTCATACGGCTGCATTTGCACCAACCTTGCTCATAAAGACATTTTGAAACTAGCAAGAGTTAATTTAAATAATTTCTAAACATGCTTTGAACCCACATAAAATTTTGATTAAAAACTATAGAAATGATACCTATAAACAGTCCTGAAAGACTTGATATCCTTTCATTCTTCTTGTAGTAAAATATCGATTTGTATTTTACTGTCTTATTTGCCATCTATGCCCAAGCATTACATAGACAGCTGGTCTCAAATATATCCACTCTATTGATTGATATCAGCTTTGTTTTATTTTTGTGTTTATATTTTTGCACCTTGGTTCTTTTAACATATCAGGATCTTTTAATTAAAATATTTCTATTATGAATGACATATAACTGTTTCATGGTATTATTTTGTTCAGTTTTAGAAATTTTCTTTAGTATCAGTAATATTTTAAGATAGAATGGTTTAAAGTGGTCTCTGATTGTACAAATATAGAGACCTTTGTGAAAAGAAAACTTCAGTTAGGAATATTATCAAAATTAGAAAGACATAATGTTCAAAGAAAAAAAACAGAACTCAAAAGATATTTTGCAGATGTCCATGTCTATGCTTTTCTAACAAAAAAGACAAAATTATAACAAAAGTCGTAAGAAAAAACATGACTTTTATTCCTTCTTGCCTGAAGCAATTGGTTTGAAAGTTAAGCTTTGAAGTAGATGCTTTATAAAGCATTTATATTGAAAACAAAGAAAAAATATGTAGTATGCAATTTCTTTCTAATTGCAATATATTTCTTTCATAAAAATGTCATACCATGCAAGATAAACTTTAAAGTCAAAAAAGTCATAAATTTGAGTTGAAGAGAGTGATTTTTCCAAACTAATTTTAATATATAATACACAACTCGGCAATAAAATCTTCAAAGGTGATTTCTAAGGGAATAATTTGCTTTGAGTTGCATTAATAATAAAACTGCCTTTACTTCCCTCCAGTAAACCCAGAGGCAGAAGTAGCTCCTAACTCATAGTAATTTTTGAATATCCCTGGAAGGCAAGAATGACACATTATTGTTGTTCATCTGTCAAGCACATAGTAAATTCATAAATAATGTTTTAATATTGATGGCGAGGAAAGAGATAGCAGAAATTGCTGGAAAGCAGGACAAAATGATTCTGGTTCTGACTCTGCTGCTCATTCCTTGGGTATGCACATTTCTGAGTCACTTACCTCCTTCTGGTCTCCTGATAATTGATCAAAAACCCAGGCTGGATTAGGTTGCGCTCTAAGGTCACTTCTAGTAAGAATGAAGTTAACAAGTGATTTATTTACAAAATTCAAGTATACAAGAAAAAGTAACTTCAAACTTTTCTGTATCAAACTTGGTATTTTATGCCTATTCTACCTGCTATAACCTACATCAATTCCAAATAATATATTTTAGGTTAAGTTTAAATGCTAGAGGATTTGTTTTTTCCTTGTCACTGTTTCCCTTCCATGCCATAGATTTAGCTGCATTGTCTGCTCTGTTGCTGCCGATCAGTGGTGTTACCTAGTGACCTGTGTACATCCTTCAGCCTGATTCTTGCCATTACCACCTTTCCTATCTATATTCTCTAAAATAGCTGGGTCAGTCCTCATCTTCACAGCTTCCTCCTGTCACACCTCTAAAATAAGTTCAAGTTTGTTCTTTTGTTCTAACATACCCCAAATCCTTGGGGTCATAGGAAAATCCAGCTGCTCCCTCAAGCCATTTTAGAAACAGGAGAAGCCTTGTTGGCTGCCTCGGTTAATCTCATCTTAGCTATAACTCACTTCTAAATGTCTCCCCAGTGAATGCCCAGGCAGCTGCTTGAGAAAGCAGGACAAGTTTCTGTTCATATGTCAGATTCTCCAACCTGTCTGAAGGTTGTTTGGTAGCCCCTCACCAGGAGATGTTGCAATCTGAGGGGTGGACAGACTGAAGATTTCCTTCAGAGACTTAGCTCAGGGCTCTCCTTTATCACTCCATTTTCTTCTGGATTCTTTTTAGTTTTTCACTCTTCTCGGTTTATAGGATTTTTTATACAATTCCATTTTTTATTTTGTGATTTAGAAGGAGGACATCCAAAAAAATCAGATCAGATATTCTTCTCTACCTAATTATTAACGTGATAGTTTAGCCCATAATGTTCAGAGGTTGAAATGGTTGAAATGTATTTTTTTCACTAAAAATTATTATCATATGCCAAAAAACCTACTGCCATTTTAAACTTCAATGGCTTTTTGCATTTTTTTTTTTTTTTTGCTACTTTTTCCTGAGTATCCTAGGGACAAATGGCTAGATTTTGCTTCTTGGGCCTGAGGAAGTCCAAATGCAGGAAAAAGAAGAATGTGAAAATGTGCCAGGTTAATACTTAAACTATTTTTCTTCACATAATTTGAAATGATTTCTTTCTTTGGCCTAAGTTTTTAAAATATGGTGCCTTTAGCCAGTGAACATTAATTACCTGATATAATACACAAAGGTAATGAAAGTACAGAGTTTTATATATACCCATTTTAATAATATAAGTGCTGGGAAATTCTGAGGATATTTAGCTCTCTATGAAGAATATTAATTTTTTGTTTACATGGCCATGAAAATGTACAAAAGGAAATGCAAATTGTGTGGATTATTTTATACACAGCTACTCCTGAAATAACCTGGCTCATAGATCTATTTCTTCAGGAAAGCATAATAATGATTTTGGCTTAAAATGTTGCCTTTCAATAAACAATGTCAAAAATAACTCACAACAATCCTTTACAAAGGATTATCAAAGTTTGTTTACAAGTCCACAAATATGGGTATTACTGAAAGCATATACCCAAAGCTGTATCACATATGAAAAATTTTGCAATCACTGGGATGTCTTATACAAAGATAAAAAAATACTGCAAATCAAAGAGCATGCTATAAATTATTCATAGCCCATCAAATAGAGCAGGACTCACACTAAACAGTAAAGACTTTGATTCTATTTTGTAATTGAACATTTGTTTTATGGTGTTTCATTGTATTAGTTCCTAGTTAGTACTAGGAGATGTTTATTCTTTAAATAAATAAATATTCATCAAGATTGGAAATTAGAAACAATTGGAAGGGCAATATGATAGAATAAATAAATTGATTGTAAAGGGAATGAAAATAGATTTTGATTTTCACAAAGTTTAATGCCTTATCATATGTTCTAGTAGAAAGTCTAGTAATATTTTCCATATATTTCCAAAAACAATACTTTGTAGGCATAGATTATCACCAGGAGATGCAATTGACAGTTTATAACATTTTAATTAATGAGGCAGATGAGGTGAACACAAATACTAATCTGGGAACAAATTTTGTTATATTTTTAAACAACAAAAAATAAAAGAGCATAAATATTATCTTGCTATGCACAGAAACCACATACTGTAAAAATATTTTTAAATGATAATTTGAACATTATCATTTAAATATTTTTTAACATACCTTCATGTCATTTTCTTAGTTATTGTGTTAAGACATTTATATTCTACTTTTAGAAAGATTCACTTGTATCCTTGTAAGATAAACTATAGAGGTAATCCCTCGAATCACCCTCCACACATCCATCCCCCTCTCTTCCCCTCCCCCCTCCCCATATTCTTAGGCTATAATTAGGTTATAGCTTTCATATGAAAGCTATAAATTAGTTTCATAATAGGGCTGTGTACATTGGATACTTTTTCTTCCATTCTTGAGATA
>NW_003852403.1:27643678-27696055 GCF_000181295.1 Otolemur garnettii
CAGCCATCATTGTTGTTTGGCGGGCCCGGGCTGGGGATTCGAACCCGCCACCTTAGGTGTACGTGGCTGGCGCCCTAGCCGGTTGAGCTATAGGCGCCGAGCCAGCACCTCTCTTCTTTAGAGAAATTTCTTTTCAAGTCCCTTGCCCAGCCTGAGATGGGATCACTCGATCTTTTCTAGCTGGTATGTTTAAGTTCTCTATGGATTCTGGTTATTAAACCTTTGTCAGAGACATAACCTGCAAATATCTTCTCCCATTCTGAGGGCTGTCTGCTTGCTTTACTTACTGTGTTCTTGGCTGTGCAGAAGCTTTGTAGTTTGATCAGGTCCCAATCGTGTATTTTTGATGTTGCTTCAATTGCCCAGCAGGTCCTCCTCATAAAATTTTCGTCCAGGTCGATTTCTCCAAGTGTTTTCCCTACCCTTTCTTTTAGTATTTTTATAGTTTCATGTCTTAAGTTTAAATATTTAATCCAGTGAGAGTCCATCTTAGTTTATGGTGAAAGGTGTAGGTCCAGTTTCAGTCTTCTACAAGCCGCCAGCCAGTTAGCCCAGCACCATTTGTTAAATAGGGAATCTTTTCCCTACTCAGTGTTTTTAATTGGCTTGTCAAAGATCAGGTAACAGTGGTTGCCCATTGTCTCCATTGCTCTTTAACATTGTAATGGAAGTTTTAGCCATCGCAATTAGGGAAGAATAGGCAATCAAGGGCATCCATATAGGGTCAGAAGAGTTTAAACTTTCACTTTTCACGGATGATATGATAGTATATCTGGAAAACACCAGGGATTCTACTACAAAACTCCTAGAAGTGATCAAGGAATATAGCAGCATCTCAGGTTACAAAATCAACACTCATAAATCTGTAACCTTTATATACACTAACAGCAGCCAAGCTGAAAAAGCAGTCAAGGACTCTATCCCATTCACAGTAGTGCCAAAGAACATGAAATATTTAGGAGTTTACCTAACAAAGGATGTGAAAGATCTCTATAAAGAGAACTATAAAACTCTAAGGAAAGAAATAGCTGAAAATGTTAACAAATGAAAAAATATACCATGCTCATGGCTGGGAAGAATCAACATTGTTAAAATGTCCATACTACACAAAGCGATATATAATTTTAATGCAATCCCCATTAAAGCTTCACTGTCATACTTTAAAGATCTTGAAAAAATAACACTTCATTTATATGGAATCAGAAAAAACCTCGAATAGCCAAGACATTACTCAGAAATAAAAACAAAGCAGGAGGAATCACGCTACCAGATCTCAGATTATACTATAAATCGACAGTGATGAAAACAGCATGGCACTGGCACAAAAACAGAGAGGTAGATGTATGGAACAGAATAGAGTGCCAACAGATGAATCCAGCTACTTACCATCATTTAAATATTTTTACTCAGATATATTTTCCAAATATTTTTACTCCTGAAGTAATAATAATAAACGAAATAGCTGCCATCTTCTTTCTCAATGTTTTAAATAAATACAAGTGGTTTAGTTAAAAAAGAATAGAACACCAACTTCTTTTGTGCATACACATGTATGTCTGAGCTAAAATATCTAATCTGTTTTACTAAAGGTACACAGACTTAATTTTCCTTCATCACTACCAATGTTTTCTCCATTTTAAAACTTTTTCCTTATAAGTATAAATAGGTTACATCTATGTTTTTATATAAATTTTGAAAAACAAATATGTAGACATACTTAAATTCAAATTTAAATAACTTAAAATTGCATAAAATTAAATAGTTAATTTGTCACACTAGTCACATTTCAAAGGCTAAGTAACACCACGTGAATATTGACCACTGCACTGGAGAGTGCAGATATAGAGCATCATATCATTGCCAAAAGCTCTGTTGGGTGTGACTACCTTAAAAAACTGTGAAACTATTTTTAGTGACTGCATTTTAGCCCACCTTATTGCTATATCTAAATTATTGAAGTGTTCTTATATTGTTGTATATTTGCAGTGCTTACAGCCTGACATCTATCATTTGTTTTTGTTGATGTGATAGTTGTCTTTGTGATTGCTGTTTTGTTATTAAAAATAGTGCCGCAATGAATTACACATAATATTTTTTGCATTTTTTATTTTGGAAATAGTTATACATTTGGAAGTGGTTATACACACTTTTCTATGGTCATAGCTGAAGTCTATACAGCAGAAGTATTGGCTAGAGTACAGAAGTCTAGAAAATGACAACTTTCTTGAAGGCATGGGAAAAGATGCCCTGAACTATTTTGAATTTTAAATTGATTCTATAGGAGAATCGTATGTAGTTATCCATTGGGATTTTTAAAGAATATTTAACTTTTAAGGGCCTGGATTAATTATGAACACAGTGCTAAGTGAACGAGTAAAATTTGGTTGGCTTTAGACTTGTGCACTTCATGCACTTATAGACATTAGAAGTTGCATATTTCTGAAAAGAACCAATTTTTGTCTGGGTCATTGTTCTAAATAAATATTTTGAAAAATCTTTAAGAAATAAAAGTAAGGCTCAGTAAATGTGGTTACTCAATGGTAACATCTTACTTTTTCATTGGTTTTTATATGCAAAGAAATATCTGAGTTTCAGAGTGGTAGTCTAAGCAGTTTTTTGAGCAAAACAGAGAAAGTAAATGTATGTAGTATGATCTATAATAAAATCTTAAACTCCCCCCAGTTGACTGAATGGATCTCCTCTTGGCCAAGCAAACCCCCAAATACCCTAAAGCTAAGTTGCTGGCCTTGGGAAGGGATCAAACATACCTCCTCAGGACCGACTTCCCTTCTTACAGTTATTCTTTGTAACTAATTAATAGGCCTAAGGCTATACAAGGCAAACTTAGCAGTCTTCAATTTATATAACAAACCGCTTCAGACTGTATATATATACAGACTGTATACATATACATATAGCTTGTCTCTGATTAACAGACTTGCTTACCCTACATTAAAACATTCCAAACCTTTAGACAAAGCTTCATTTCTGTATCCAATTACAACTCAATCAAGGAATCTTTAAATGTACCTATAACCTATAAGCACTCCCCCCTTTGAAATGTCCTATCTTTCTGGGCCAAATCAAAGTATGCCTTCTGTGTATTGACTTACAAGTGTAGGTGTAATTCCTAATCTCTGAAATGTATAAAACCAAACTGTAACCCAGTCATGAGGATTCCACTTGCTCATGGCCTCTTAGTTATGGCTCTGAATCATGGTCTTCAAATCTTGCAGAGTAAGACTTCTTTTCCATTGGCAGTAGTTATAATTAAATGATAGATGGATGGATTAGCCCATTTCTATAAAATGTCTGCAAAGTGTTTGACTTTGCTTTTTTAAAGGAATCCCTACTGCTCACTTCTTATCCTAACTTGCAATTTTTAAAATTTCTTCTTTCCTTTTTTTTAAAAAAATACTACATCTTGATTGTGAAAGAAAAGCCATCTAGATGATGAACTTTAGAGGAAGTAGGGACTTCACTCAATAGTAGATTTTGAAATATAAAGGAAAATAAAAATCACAAGGCTACATTTGGTCTCCAAATCCTTGTGTTAAACAAAAGGCGGATCCAGGAGACTGAGTCATAGAGCACCCCTTTCCAAATAGTTTTTATTGATATTATGCATCCACCACATGGAAAAGGAAAAGACCTTGGGCACCTGCAAAGAACTGTCCCCACAGATCATTGGTAAAGAAATTTCTTCCTAGCCTCAAATAAATGATAACTTTGGGTTTACAAGCTAATCCTAGCTCTTAAAACTCAGATCTGTTAAATTCCACACTATTAATATCAATTTATGGATGTATTTTCCCAGGTGCAGAACAGAGACCAAGGTCAAGCATTCTTGTCCTATACCGGGACATCTATGTAATCGATGCTTCCTTCACTCCCTTTTAGTATTCTAACATTCACCTTATCCTTTGCAACATGTAGATTTCCAAGTCTTCACAAGAATGTAACTACTTATCTCACCCCAAGTTTTTTGTTTTTGTTTTTGTTTTTGTAAACCTTCCTTTTCCCTTCAGAAAAAAGTCACATTCTTCTGTGGCTTGTGTTTTTTCCTAGGCATGTCCTCAACTTCAGATTAATAAACTTCTAATTATTCAGACCTTTGCCTCATTCATTTATTTTGGTTTATCAGAAGATCAGATATATGTTTTCACCCATCTCTGAATTTCAGGCTCCAAACTCCACAGCCTGGCACAGTGCCATACTATATTAATCTGTTAGGAGTTAAACAGTTGTAGTTTCAAAGCCAAACTTTGGCACATGTTAGATGACTTTGGGCAAATCATAAGACGTATGGTGCTTTTCTTTTATGAGGCTAAAATGAGAAGATGAAATATAGACACTTGGCATGGCACATGGCACATATCTACTGTCGGTAAATATCAGCTGATATTGTCATTATATGGGCTGAATTGAATTTAATCGCTGAAGAAATATCATCTAATTTCAAATTTTAAGACATAAAAATTTAGATACAAAGAGAGAAAATATTTTTTCTTAATTTTCACAATTAACATAAAACAGACTAAATCTCTCATACATTTTTATAGCATGTTCTTTTTTTCCAAAGGATTGCAAACCTATGTCTAGTTTACATCTTAGTCAAATGAGTTAACTGTTAACCATCAAAAATACCTGTAAATTCAGGAGTGGGGAGGTATCCCCCAAATTTCTTGAAGTCATAGTGTAGGAAAGAAATAACATGAGAGAATGTTGAGGAGCCCCCATTACGTGTGTCTGTGACAGAACTACGGTCAAAAGTCAAACTATTGCAAGTATTGGTTTCAGGATCTATCTAATACCATGGTTCTTGAAGAGATCCCATAGGGAATATGATGATAATGAGATTGGGAAAAGAGAAATGTAAGATTTGGTTACTACTTTTATTCAGGTCATACATATTATATTCAGGAAGTCAAGAAAAGAAAGTGAGGTAATTTTCTAGAAATCTAGTAGTTCTAACTTGTTTACATGACTGTGAGTTTTAATGCCAAACAATATGTAGAACCCACAAAAAAAATTGTTGAATCAAAAAATAATATGTGAAGTAAAATGCCTTTACCCAAAGTATCTAGTCCTCAATTTGCTAATATTGAGGTGTAGACTGTAAAACTTAAAAAAAAAAAATACATGTTATATCTTACCTTTCTTACTTAAAATTCTTTAGGGAACTGAACCTCTAAGAAATCAAGGAAACTGGAGAAACAAATGTGGAGAAGACCAAAAGCTACATAAAAGTACCGATCTGTGCAACATTTTGAAAAGAGGTAGAAAACTATCTAAACCCAGGACAGACAGAAGAATGCTGATATTCATCTGCTGTCCATTTTCAATAGCTTTACTAGAAAATCATCCCTGCTATTGCATCCAAGCACAATTCCAGCTTCAGATCCAGATAATATGAGATTGAACCAATAGACCTTTGTGTAAAAATAAGACTTGTTGCTTAATAAATGTCCCACATATTGCATATGCTTCTTTGGGCATTTAAATGTATTGCCAATTCTCATAGTGACCATAAGAAAACACAGGAACAATTATGGCCTTTTTACACTTGATGAAACTGAAGATTAGTCAGGTTAAATGATGGGCTGTGAGCCATAGCTAATTAGTTTATGGGCATGGGTTCAAACAGAAAATTGCCAATGTCAACATTCAGAAATGCTATAAAAGATTTAAAGTTCACGGTTTTAAAGGCTCTTGAACTGTTGGAAAGTAGAGCACATCAGTCTTCAACATTATACATTCTGTTGTGTGTGTGTGTGTGTCTGTTGGCAAACATGTCAGTTTCCATATCATGCTCTTGTGAATAACGCTGAAACGAACATATAAGTGAAGATATCTTCATGAAATAGTGATTTTATTTCCTTTGGGTAGATACCCCAAAGTGGATTTCTAGATCATATGGTAGTTTTATTTTTTAATTTCTTAAGTAACCTCCATACTGTTTCCACAACACCTATATCAGTATTTTCTCCAACGGTGTGTAAGGATTCCCTTTTCTCTACACCACTAAGGACACAAGCTATCCCATTTTTTTTTTTTATAATAGCCATCCTAACAAGTGTGACTTGATATCTCATCATAGTTTTGACTTGCATGCTCTGATAATTAATGAGTTTGAGCACCTTTTTATATAAGTTGGCTGCTTTATGGCTTCGGGAGAAGCAACCAACATGATGTTCAAGGTGATGCTGACTGTCAGGCAAGAGCAAGGCCCCCCAAGATGAATTAGGAGCCATGGATTGGTTCTTCCTTATAATCAGACTCAGAGTCACATTTTGAACAGCTAGTGGTTTCCATGCCAGAAGAAAGGGACCATCCTCTGCATATGCTTAGAGAGTCTCAGGAAACACTGGCCTTAACATAAGATTACTCAAGAAAAAGATTCCTTCCTTATAGAGACTGCTCAACAGTGCACTTTTCCAGGACTTTGAGGCACTGAGTAAAGAACTCAATGTATGCAGAGAACAGCTGGTTGAAAAGGGGATATGAAAACAGAAAGCAGAAAGGAATCCACACCTGGCTGCTGCTAGAGCATAGGTAATGCCTTGTGTCTAGGCATGAGCAGGCCCTCAGGATGACTGTGGTAAAAAGGCAAGCAGTCTCTAGCAAGCACATCTAGAGAAGCTGAAGTGCTTAAAGTGCTGAACTCATTATTGGGACACCACAAAGCTCTCACCACATCTGAAGAAATGAACACAAATTTACAGTGAGATATCCATGAAGCAAAGGCCCAAAGGACAACATGGAAGAGAGAATCATTGCTCTTAAAAAACACCACCACATTGCACGGCATAAAGCTATGTCTGTGCATGACCTCAATGATAAACATGAAAATGAAATTTCAAATGAAGAGTCTATGCATCTATAGACTGAAGATAAAACAGCCAATTACAAGATTGCCTGAAGTTGCCTGAGAAGAAGTTGCACCAGACTTTGAGGAAAGCAGAGATGCTCCCTGAGGTAGAGCAAATCTGGCCCAGGGGGTGGTTGTGTTTTCCAAGGAAAGGCAGAGAAACAATGAATGAAAAACATAATAAGTGCTCTAATATTTTATTATTTGAATGAGTCAATAATCCTTTTATCTAATTTATGATAAAACATATCATTCACTAATAGGATGTGGTCAGTTAATGTTAAAGAGTTACCAAAATGTAAAATATTTACCCACAGAGTCTCTGATGCAATAAAAAAATCTCTCTTTAAACCTCAACTTTGTTCCTCCAACTTAGTATACTTGCCAAAAGTGTTTAAATATTTATAATATTATATATATGAATATATATAAAACACTACATATTGCAAATGTTATATATTTATATAAATAAAGTCATTTCTTATAATCAATCTAATCTGCTAAAAGAGTATACAAAAATCTGTTCATTTCCAAAATAATTTTGTTGGAAAATTACAATTTATATTCAATACTTTGTTAATTTCAGCTTTTAACGTCATATAAATGACAGATGTCTTTAAATAACATTGTTTCATAAGAATCTCTCAATTTTCATCTTCAACAATGATGCAATTGAAAAAAAGGCAAGTAAAAATCTGCTAAGAATTAATTTATTCAGACTAGAGTGGTTCTCATCACAGCCCTGAGTTTTAAGAGATGGATTCATCTGTTCATTAACATTACTTCAAAAAATACTTAGTGTTTCTATAATGAAACATTCCTAAAGGTGTTCCTTCAGGAATTCCAGTTTAATACAAATTAGTAAATTACTAGGCAATAATTAAAAGTTTATTCTGTATATACCCTCAAGAATTTACTCATAGTGTCCTTGATCATATACAAAACATGGGCTGCAAGTATCTATAAATGTCTCTATTTTTGTTTCTCAGCCTGAAGTACATCCTCTTTATCACCTCTTATTCTATATGTCTATATAAAATGATCTATTTTAGCATCCCAGGAGTTTCTAATGTATTCTGGTTACTTCATGCATCACTTGGTATTATTTGCTAAGTATATACAATGTCTTAGTTCAAAGGGCTTGAGGCCTAAGAATGCCTGTATTTTTTAGAAAAAAGCAGAAGACATCAAAGTGAAGTGAGAAGATGACTAGGAGCTAAAGTTTGAAAATTATAAGGATCATATCTTCTAGAGCCCCAGAGGCCTTCAGGTTGACTTAAACTTTTATTCTGTGTCTTTGTTAGAGAAAGCCAGTGGGGTGTTTGAAGCATGATATGATCTGATACGAATTATATTTTTTTAATGGATCACTCTGGCTGCAGCATTGAGAATGGATGTTAGCAGAGTAAAGGATGAATCACTGAGACTAGTTGGGAGGCTACTGACATACCCTAAAAGAGGGATATAGTACATCAGACTAACATCATAGAAGTTGGAAGTGGTGAAAAGTGATGCAATTCTGAATATCCTTCAGGACTGCACTGTGGGCTAAAGAGGGTAAGTGTAGGGGGAGGCACAATTTCACCTCTACCCTCATAGAGTCTTCTAAGCCTGGGCTTAGAATTAAATCTACATAATACAGATCAACAGGAGGAAAAACTTACACATTTACTTAATGTAAGTTCTATGGAAAATGGGAACTCTCATAAGCAAATGAAGACTTTAAGATGCAGTTGAACACTTATATACTAAATTGGACAAAAAGTAGTAAGTTGTGAAAAAGTAATTAAATCATGTGGGGAAAGCAGAAGATAAAAGTTACTTTAATAAAGTCTGCACAGAATTATCTGTTTTAAGAAAGTCATGTCCTTTCAAAAAATCTTGTGGAAATGTTAATTTTGATATTCTGTTTATACTTAAAGAATATTTTGCAATTTCTAAACTCATGTGATGTCATTATTTATAAACCAGTTAGGTGGGCATTTAAATTGAATCTTTTTATCAATCCTGGAATTAGATAGCTAACATATATATTTAGTTCCAATTTTCAGATGAGGAAATTGAGTCTTAAAGGCATTAAATAACTTGTATATGTTCATATACATAGAGAATTACGGTTCTTTATCCTTGGGGTATCTGATTTTAACTGTAGTCTGTCCTATTTTTTCAAACTGGTAATTTAGTAGCAATCTCTTAGTAGTTAAATTACTATATCATATTTACTTGAAAAATACCTCAGTTTGGTCATTAAGGGTTAGGAGTTTGGGTTCAAAACTACGTTCTCAATTAATTTATTAATAAACTAAAATATTCTAAGCAATGAAAAATAGTAAAATCATGCATTTTTCTAGTGTTGAATTTTTCATTCTCATTGTTTTTTACCCTTCTTATTTTAAACATCTTCTCAATAATTAATAACTATTGAACATCTACATGGTACCAAGAAAACAATTTATGTGCATGGAAAAAATCTGCAATTTTAAAACCCTAAGTTAGATATGAGAACAAAACGCGACTGGAAGATGAAAAATGTTTTTGGAGAGCCTCAGATGATTTATTCTGTTATGATCTTTAGGAGGAATCATTAATGCATTAATATACCAAGTAAATCCCAAGCACGAGTGATGAAAAATATCTGTGCTAATCAATATTTTGTGAAGGTGGAAACAAATACATTTCAAAATCCATCATCATTAAATGTAGATAAATCCCTAATATGTGAGAAATTATGACAAAATCTATTTCAGACTAGAATCGTTGATTAAATTATGAGAGAATTCAAGTGATGGACTTTGACTATGTTATTTAAGAGACCAGGAAAGAAGTCATTTATCTATAGAAGTGGTTCACTGGAAATAAATACAAAAATCAGTCCTTTACACACTCTTAACAGTAAGATTTATATTCTTGTTATTTTGATCTATGGACCCAGTTCCTGATAGTTTTTGCTCAAATATTTGTATTAAGTGAGAGATATTTGAATTCTAAATGTATGCAATAAAGCAAATAAAAAGGTGAAAATAATGGAAATTATACTTAGGGTGAATGTTAAATCAATATCAAAACTGGTGTGAATTCCAGAATCTTCTTCAACATTAATGAGGAGAGACAGAAGAAAAGCATATGTAAGGATGTGAAGAAGATGAACAGAGAAAACAAACAGAGGAACATAATTGCCTTATTCTTTCCAATGATAAGAAGAAAAAACCTAGGGCAAAATTTCCCTTCTTCTCTGAGATATAGTTAACTCCTTAAAGTAACAAGATTCTGTTGAGCTTTTGTTGTCTGTACAACAATAAATACATGTGCCAGCTGGCAACTGCTCACTCATACAGTAATAAATGTTTTATTGAACTATTTGGCAGAATTCACTATCAAAACACAATGCCTATCCATTGGCTCAGCAGAGGTGTACATCTCTCTCATTAGTTGCAGTGAGAGTGGGGTGACACAGGTAATTACAAGAAAGTTTGCAACTGCTACAAGGACACTGACCTTAAGAAGAAAGATGTCAGTAACAAAGGCTTATGGCATGGCAGGATTTCCTACAGAGGGAAGGAATTCAAGCCAGTAGGAAAAGGAAAATTCTTGGAGTAAAAAAGACCTAAGATTAGAATTGAGTGCTGTACTCACTGTGTTTTGTAAAGTTACCTCTTGGTTGTAGTACAGAGATAATGACGCTTACCCTGTTTGGCTATTCTGAATATTAATTAGAACAATATGTATAAATCACTGAGCAGAATGGCTAATATACAATAAGACTTCAAGAGCTGGGTTTGTTTCTATTGTTTTGTTTTGTTTTTGTTTGTGCTTTTTTTTTTTTTTTCTGGCAAAGAGCAGATGAGCAGCAAAACCAACTAATGTAGACTATTTTACTAAGTTGCTTGCAGATAGTTATAATAGGTATATAAATGCAAACATAATTTAACAGCTTTCAAGTTGTTTTCTTCTTAGCTACCGAGTATTTGTTTACAGAAATGTTTGTTTCTTGTGTAAAAGTGAAAAAAAATGCATGGCTTCTGAGATTTGTTTGGTCTAGAAGGGAAGCTAGCGTTTTATGCTTCCTTCATCACAGGGTTGAGCCCTTTACAGCAGTTCATAAGCTTTTGAAACACAAAGTCTCCAGTAAGTTGGAGTTTAACTTGCTTGACACTGAACTCTGCTTAAGTTGAAAAATTTAGAGTATGTGAAACCTAGAATATTTGAATAAGTGCTTTAGTAGAAGTTACTTTTTAGGGGGAATAAATGAAGGTTGATATATCCGGTGATAGAAAAGTAGGAAAAAAGTAATTCCATAGGAACCTGGTTAATGGGGGCCGGATAAAATAAAGACATCATATAAGGACCTAAGGATCATATGTTAAATTAGAGATTTGTACTTTAGTAGAGAAGGAAGTTATTGGTGAATTTTATGCATGACAATAACTTGAATATTTATAGATTTAAGAAGTCATTCTGGCTGCACTGTGGGGAATGGTTTGAAGAGAACAGTAATAGATGCAGAGAAACCAATTTGTAGGTTTTAAAATACTTCACTATAAAGAAAGGACTTCAAGACCAAGGACTATGTAAAAGGAGATGGATTCAGAGGTAACTAGAAACTAGATTCAATAGATGAGATGGTCAGTGGCACTGGGTATAAAGAATGATTCCCAAATTGCTAATTTTTCATGCTCTATTCAGTGAAAGAAAAAAAAAAAGTTAGCCGTAACCTTTTAAAAACAAGTAGACATTTCTCTTGCTTATATCCTAGGTAATACTATTTGGGAGTCTGTGTCTGACATATGATTATAGGTATCACAAAAGCAGAAAAGTACAACTATTTGGGGATTTGTATGATAGCCACGGCAGAAATCAAGAGAACAGCTTGAGCCCTGAGATGTGGGCAGGAGAGCTTATACCCTAATCACGGAAGGAAATGCCTCTGGGTGGAGACAAGGAGAAAATTTCTCTTTTCACCAATTCTTCAGAGGATGTCTGATGCCGCCACATCTGTTGCACAGCAAAACTAGAGGGTCTAACCTCCCCAAAGGGAACTGTGTGTATCACCGCAGACAAGAGGCTGCTCCTACACAAGGCTCAGGTTTTGAATTTTTTAAGACTACCCAGACCCTTAAAGTTAATGATTATAGATAGAATAAGAGCTAACTCATAGATACTGCTCACTTCCTCAGCTTATTCCCTCAGCTAAATAAAAAACTAGCTTTCAATAAAAGCTGGGGGGGTGGGCGGCACCTGTGGCTCAGAGGGGTAGGGCGCTGGCCCCATAGGCCGGAGGTGGCAGGTTCAAACCCAGCCCCAGCCAAAAACTGTTAAAAATAATAAATAAATAAATAAATAAAAATAAAAGCTGGGGGGAAGAAACACTCAGGGCCACTTGTTGAAGCCCCACAAGGTGGTCCCCTGTACCCACCTTTGAAAATTCTATTCTGTGTGTCCTGTCTTTATATCTCTTGCTGCTTTTAGTTTTATTTTCCTCAGTCAATTGGCACCAGTGCCACAGTTCTTAAATGACCCTGCCTCAGGGAACAACCTTGGCAATACATTTTATCTCTTACTCATCCATAGATTTCTTTCTTACATCAAGTATTTGAGTTTTTTATTATTCATTTACTAGGACAACATTGTCTAATAAAAATGCAATACAAATCACATGTGTAAATTTAAATTTTTAGGTTGCCAAATAAAAAGTATAAAAAGGAAATAAATTGGGCGGCGCCTGTGGCTCAGTGGGTAGGGTGCCGGCCCAATATCCAAGGGTGGAGGATTCAAACCTGGCTCTGGCCAAAATGCAGCAAAAAAAAATAGCCAGGCCTTGTAGCAGGTGCCTGTAGTCCCAACTACTTGGGAGGCTGAGGCAAGAAAATCACCTAAGCCCAGGAGTTGGAGTTTGCTGTGTGAGCACTCTACTCAGGGTGATAAAGTGAGACTTCGTCTCTACAAAAAATAAAAAAATAAAAAATATATATATATACACATATATTATATGCTTTGGGGTAAACTATGCCATCCTATGACTCTGTTATGGGAATCATTTGATAAAAAGAGAGCAAGGTGTGTGTCTAATCAATAGATAAAACAACTTTTCTCACTAATGTTCTTTTGCAAATTTACTGTCAAAGTAGTTTAAATATCATATTCTTCCAGTACTCTATTATATTTTTCAATATGCATTTTATTTTAAAATAAATTTTGACTGAGAGAAAGTTTAGTTCACAAATTAACCTTTATTTTCAACTGAGTAGAAATTAATCATTTTAAAATATAAAATTCAGCAGCATTTAACATATTCACATAACTGTGCAACTGTAATGTCTACCAAGTTACAAAATAATATCATCCCCAAAGAAAATCTCATACCTATTAAATACTCATTGCTGGTACAACCTGCCAATAAAATGTTTTTGTTTTTATGAATGCACTTAATTTGATATTTTACCTAAATAAAAACATGCAACATGTGGCCTTTTGGTTTTGGCTTCCTTCACTTAGTCTAAAATTCCCTTTTTGAGGTCCATCAATGATATAATGTGCCTCAGTACTTCATTTCTTTTTTTTGTTGAATATTAGTTCTATTGTTATGTATATGTCATATTTATATATCAATATCCATCCATTCATTTTTGGGCATTGAGTTTTTCTCCAGGTTTTAGTTATTGTGAATAGTGCTACTATGAATATTCACATATAAATATTTCTTTAAATTTCTGCTTAAAAATTTTTTGATATATAGATAATAGTGGGATGTCTGAAACATGTAATTTTATGTTTAACTTTTCCAAGAATCATGAAATATTTACAGCAGTTGGGCGTTTTAATTCCCATCAGTAATATATTTTGTTTCTAATTTCTCTACATCCTTGCCAACACTTATCATATTCTGAGATAGTTTTTGTTTCGTTTTGGGGTTTGTTTTTGTTATAACTCTTACAGTACATGTAAAGTGGTATTTCAGTGTAGTTTTGCTTTGTACTTTTCCCTGATGACTAATGATGTTAAATATCTTTCATGAATTTGTTAGCTATTTGTTTATTTTCTTTCAAGAAATGTTTATTGAAGTCCTCTGTCCATTTTTATTTTATGTTAGTATAGGGTACATATTATTAAATTACATTATTTGTAAAATAATATCCAAAGTGTAAGTTGCAGGAAGTGCGCTAGATACCTTCATTGTATGCAATAAGTAGAAATTTTCTGACCTTACTCCCACCCCTTCTTGAATTTAAGTGTTTTCTTTGGTGTGGGCCTGCAGTTATGATTTGCTAATTTCAGATTAGTACTGAATACATGGGATGCTTGCTTTTCCATTCTTGAGATACTTTACTAAGGAGAATGTTTTCCAAATTCATTCAAATGAATACAAAAGATGCAAAGTCTCTGCCGTTAACTATAGCTTAATAGCATTCCGTGGTATACATGTACTGGGTTGATGGACATTTGGGTTGTTTCCACATCTTCATGACTCTGTCCACTTTTAAATTCAGACTTTAGCTATTGATTTGTAAGAGTCCTTTATAGATTCTTAATGGTAGACTTTTATTAGATATGTGACTTATATTTTCTCTCATTTGTATACTATGTTTTCACTTTCTTGATAATGTCCTTTAATGTACAGAAGTTTTTATTTATGAAGCTTAGTCTTCCTAATTATATTTTTTGCTCAGCCTTTGGTGTCATATCTAAAAATCCATTGCCCTATTGTAAGGTCATGAATATTTTTCTTTCTATGTTTTCTTTCAAGGCTGTTAAAATTTTGTCTCTTATATTTAGGCTATTAACCCATTTGGGGGTAATTTATTTATGGTGAGAGGCAGAAATAGAAGCCAAATTTTATTTTATTTTATTTGGATGTACAGTTTTCCAAGTACCATTTGTCGAAAAGACTATTTTTTTCTATTGATTACTCTTGGCATCCTTGTTACAAGGACCTTAAGTTGTACAAGAGGGAACTGTTAAATTTCCACATATGTGTGAAATAATTTTGTTCTCCTTCTATAACTGGCGTCTTTCTACATTTATTGTTGTCAGAGAAGATTTTTTTTAATTTCAGTTTTTTAATTTCATTTTTTATAATTTCAGTTTTTGATTTTTTTTAACCTTAACTGAGACCATATTTTATCCTGGTCACTTGAGAGAATGTATTTTATTTTTGTTAGGTATTCTATATGTGTGTTTTAGGTATGGTTTGGTTTATAATGTTGCTCAATCCCTCTACTTAGCACTAACAGGATCATTTTTTAGCAATTCCCCTCTCTATACTCACAAAAATATATTTTCAGCAATAATAATGAAATAGGGCAGCACATGTGGCTCAAAGGAGTAGGACGCTGACCACATATGCTTGGGGTGGTGGGTTCAAACCCAGCCCCGGCCAAAAACTGCAAAAAAAAAAAAAAAAAGAAATAATAATAATAATGAAATAAAAATGATAATTGTAAGGAAAGAATCTTAGAAAGTGAAAATTTTATTTTAGTAAACTTTGTATATATAAACATACTTTTAAAACATATAAAAACCTTATAAGTGAAAAAAAGAAAACATTTTCTAGATCTGGCAAGATGTCATGGTTCTGCCTTTTAAACATTGATCAATCAATGAAAAAGACTGAACACCAGAAAGTGATCACTTGGCTCCTTATTAAACGAGGTCTTCTTCATGGGCCAAGAATGTTAACATTACTTAAAAGCTAGTTAGGAAAGCAAAATTCCAGGCCCACTGATCAGATCACGTGTTATAACATAATGCTCAGGTACTTCATATGCACATAAAGTTTAAAAAGTGTTGCTGCAGATCAGTCATTCTCAACCATTACCATACCTTAGAATCATGCAATAATCTTTGAAACAAATAAAAATGATGCATGCCGGTGTCTCATGTAGATTCTGATTTAATGCTCCCAGAATGTTTCTGAGTTTTTCTTTGCTTATTTGTTTTGTTTTTTGTTGTTGTTTGTTTGTTTTTTGAGGTTTTTTTAGAGACAGAGTCTCACTTTATCATCCTCGATAGAGTGCCATGGCAGCATCACACAGCTCACAGCAACCTCCAACTCCTGGGCTTAAGTGATTCTCTTGCCTTCTTGCCTCAGCCTCCCAAGTAGCTGGGACTACAGGCACCCACCACAACACCCAGCTATTTTTTTGTTGTGGTTTGGCCAGGGCCGGGTTTGAACCCACCACCCTCAGTATATGAGGCCAGTGCCCTACTCACTGAGCCAGAGGTGCTGCCCATTTATAATTTCATCCAGTGACAAGAATCATTGCTCTATCAGGAGTTCTTAACCTGGAGACCACAGACTCCTCATTTTGTATACAACTTTTCCTATACTCATAGGTATGTATATATCTGCATTAAAAATATACCATTCTGTAATAGATCCATAAAG
The DNA here is from genome assembly GCF_000181295.1 of Otolemur garnettii. Classification (NCBI taxonomy): domain Eukaryota; kingdom Metazoa; phylum Chordata; class Mammalia; order Primates; family Galagidae; genus Otolemur; species Otolemur garnettii. The sequence continues at coordinate 27,659,932 of NW_003852403.1, forward strand.
TCCACAAGACTTCCAAAGGAGTCCATGATACAATACCTAAGAATTCAGGGAGAAATAATTATACTGGCCTTTTATTAAAGGCAAAATATTATGCACATTCAAAGAATCTCAGGGACAAGCCTTGACACACAGTGGGTTTACTTCCTAGTGGCGTGGTGGTGTAAGGAGACTGGAAAATTATTAGTAAGAACTATAGAATATTAATATAGAGAAATAATAGACACAGAAAAAGATATAGTTTTAGGAGCAGCAGGGCTCGGGAGGCAGCACACACTTCCTCATGAGGCTTCCAGTATGCCTGCCCGAGTATCAGGCTGGCTTTGTATTTATTTCATACATCAGTGTTACAGTCATAAATCTCATGAAAGCAAGGCAAACAATCTCATCAAGGTTCTTGCTATGCTTGCATTCCTACTAACTAGACTAACTCTACAGCTGATTACATTAATTGCATGGATTTGTTACTTTTTAATGTTTCAAAGTATTATGGTCTAATGTAAACAATGTCTTGATAAGGAAGCCAATCAAAGGCTGACTCAAGGACCAAATCTTAGCTGACCCACAATCACACACCACAGATGTGATGTTTTAATACTCTGAAAGCCTTGTGTCCAGACAGATAGACTCCTCTGGCCCAATCAAGGTGACAGAAGAAAAGAGATCTTTCTTTTCCTTATCTGGATCAGAGCAAGTCTTCCTGAGTTGGACAAAGTTTTAAAAATTCACAGTCCCAGCTCCCCAAAACCACTCCCTCAGAGCACACAGCCTTGCCCTGGAAGAAAGCACATTGAAGGCCTCCAGCCAGCTAGTGAGCTGCAGCTGCGAGGGGAGGGGGATATACAAATGCCAGGCTTCAGAAATATTAAAGTGACAGTATCTCATACTTTGTGCTCAAAGCCAGGAAAATGGATCTGATTCTTTTCCCCATAAGTATCTCCCTTTGTCTAGACTTTGTTCCCTATTCCTAATAATATTTCTAATCTACTAACAATTAATAATTGAATATTGGTTTCACACTTACAAAATCATTATTACTAGTAAAGCAGGCACATCAAGATATGACTCCTCCCTTAAGACTTCCCACATGTACTCTTCAAAAGATTAGTGAAATCATCAAAAATACACAGTTATCTTCTGAGCGCCAAGTGGTGAATCAAAATTTGTCTATCTTTTTTTTGTTCTTCTTACATTGATCAACCAAGACTCATTACTCTTTCTATCTGTATTCTTAAAAATGTATTCATATAACAAACTTTGGTTCTGCCTAACAGTAATTTATGTTTGGATATCTAGAATCCATTTTCTCTTCCATAATTACATATGTAATTAGATACATTTCAAAGTTGTTTCTCATGTAACCCAAATATTCAAGGGAAAGCAAAACATAGTAGCTCCTTAGATAGGCTCTTACAGCCTAAGTCAATCGGTGTATTCTATTTTATTTTGCCTAGTATTGGTTTAAAAATTATCATGTGATCTAAGCTAGGCCAAAAGGAGTGAATCTCCAGTTTCTTGGGATTGAAATGCTGAGTCAGAACTGATTGTTCCTTCTTTGGTTATAAACTAGGAATAAATTATTCTCAATTGTGGTTGTCAACCTTTCTGTGGCCATTGTAAAAAAAAAAAAAATTATCTTTAGAAAGAAGTCAAAACTGTGGTTGGTCGAAGAAAGAGATAGAAGAAAAAACTAACTACATTCTTCTTGTTATTGTTAAATAACTAGATCGCCCCAATTTGAGTCTGAAGATCTCCTTATCACCACATTATTTTATGTCAGAAAATCACTCCACTTTGTCAGTAGGTCAGTCAACACTCTGCTGTTTCTCTCAGCCAAGAGTATGCTAAATTCTTATAGAACTTAAAATTCTGAGAGCGGAAATTTAAAAACCCAGCCAATATTATTAAAAATGTGAACTTGATTAAAGCAGTAAGGGAGAAGATGGGAAAAGAAAACAGAAAAATTAAACTTTTTTCTCCAAAATATGTAGAAATTATCAATCCCTACTTTGTGGTAGCAATAAAAGCAAAGCCTTTTGCAGCATGGATTTCATCTTAAACTATATGTGCAATATGTGATAGAAGTTATAGCATTTAAGAGATTGATGATAAAGAAGGCAAAAACAGGATATTGGATTGTATTCAATAAGAAGCAAGTTTAGTGCCAGGGTGGGTCCCAAAGTGGCTTTTTGATAATAGGAAAAAACACAAAAAATAATTTGCTAAGAAGCTTTTAGTCTGCTCATGGTTTAAATCCCTAGATGTTTGAAATATCTTTCAATATCAAGTCTGATAGGGCATAATTGGGAAAGCTAAATTTTCACATTAAGGTGAAGTTAATAATGGGAAGGATGATGAGGTTAAAAAAAATAGCAAAGACAAGATTGGGACAGATGAGAAACCTTCCTGTCCTCTGTAAACCCTCTTGTAAATATTCCTTATCTGATAAAAGAAGGAGCAGTGGTCCTTGTCAGGATGCATCTTGGGGTCAAGTAAAATGCTTTATGATGGACCTTTTCTTTACTTAAAATTGTGATGGGTTGTGTTATATGAAGTTTTTACATTAATTTTGAAATTTCTAAATATTGCATTAATATGTTGTTCATCTTTATTGCTGAGTGTTTTTGGTGCCTCCCTAAATTTTGTGTCCATGGCAGGTACCTCGTTCACTATTGTCCTGGCCCTTTATCCCCTGAGTCAATGATTTTGAATTGCTTAGAGTGGAGACCAAGATTAAAAACAAAAACAAAAACAATGAAACAGAATGGGATCTTTGATAAGTCTGTTGAATGATTATATCAATCAGCCTATAAAACTTTCTCATAAGTCAATAGACATTTTTCTTTGATTGGCCCAGTCACCTGACAACTTCTGACGATGTCTGTGCTTCTTTGAGCCTTCAAATCTCCTCTGCTTCAGTTGCTAGAACCACTGTTTATTTACTTTAGGTAGCTCTTGGTAGAAGTGGTGCCAGTTTAGGTTGCCATATTCTGACATATACAAATTTTATAACATATTCTGATGAATGAACAAGAACTTATTTTTTGCTGGTGGGGAAGAAATCACTGTTTATTTGCTAATATTTTATATGCTCTGAGTCAGACCATATGCTTAATAATCACAATGGTTCTTGTTTTTCAGGAGCTCCTAGGATAGTGGCAAAATACACCTCAATCATAATGGGCTCAGAAGCAAGATAGACTGAAGTTGCTGTGATCCATAGAGAGCATAAAGGGAACCAGAAAAGAAAAATCTTATGAAACTCTTAATTTTGTTCAAAGTTAAACTTTGAGAAATGAAGAAAAATAAGAGATTTTACTCTATGATTTTAAATATTAGGAAATGGTACCTTTGACAGGTGAGGTCATGGGTACCAGGAATTAAATTAGAAGAACTGGAACTCGAAATGCTATGCTTATCTCGTTCATTCAACTTTTCATTTGAAAAGAGTTAACTGAGCGTCCATGGTCAGTTAGGCTTAACTTTGCTACAGGGAAATGAAAGATAAATGAAGAAAGGATAATCCAGTTGACGATAAGATAAAGGCACATATAAACATAATTTGCAGCAGAATATAATAAATGCTTATACAGAATATAAATTAGGTTGTGTGACATTAGGAAAAATGCAAAATCATGTTCAATTTTGGCAGAGTCACAGAATGAACCAGGGGAGGGGGAAATCTTAAGCTGACCTTCCAATACTGACGGGATGTACATAAGCAGACCTGCCGCTGAAGAATGGCTTTATTAACTCACATACATGTTTGAATTAGAAAGTGCTATTCCCCCCAAATACTATTTTATCAAATTCCCTAATGGTAGATTTAAGGCATTAATATTTTTTTCTTAAATAATTTTGAAAACTTTATATTTCTTTTCCTAAAAGTGTAGCATACAATTAAATTTTATCAATTTATTTATTTTTATCATGTGTATGTTTGTGTGTGTGTTCGTGTGCATGTGCACACTGGAATATGTGGGAAACAAAAGCTGGAGTTGGTTAAGATAATGAAGTATTTGAACTTTGTTGCCTTTATTTGTAGGAGGAAAAAAATAGATGAACAGCAATGCCCACTCAATCTTCAAATTTCAATTCACATTGAATTTTTACATTTTATATTTTAACCTCTGCTCAGATGTCAGCAAAAATCTATGCATCACACAAATTAGTCATATAGACTCTCTATTTCTGCTTTCCTCCCAAATAAACTACTCATCTCACCTTTGAAAAGAAAAATCCCATCTACTTTTCATCAGTCCTGTCTTTTGGCTCATTTGGAGAGCAGAGTCTCATTTGGAGCAACACAATTCTGTTTCTTTCCATAACAACGGAAAAAGTAGAAAATTAGAAAATTTTGAAAACTTTGCATCTGAATGAGAAGGCAAAGAAACTCAGACAAATTGCTGTCATTGACATAGTATCAGGAAGAGAGTGCATATGGGACCTTCTTAACATCTTGAATGAGAAGGACATAAGAACAAAAACTTAAGCCCAAATTTCAATTTCAGATTTGGCAACAGCTCCACATTTTGTACTTTTTGCTTGCCTCAGTGATATTCAATTCTACTCTTGAAAAAGCCGCAAAAGATGACATAAGACATAAATTAAGCTAATGGTAGGAAAGCTAAAGTCATTTACTGGTTTATTTTTCTGTGGAAAGTAAAAAGACTGGAGTAGAAAAAAAGAAAAATAAGACATTTTACCACATGCTTTTAAATATTAGGTGGTACTTTTGACAGGTAAGATGATAGATACCTAGTAGTTAAAATAGAAGGGGAACTCAAAATGCAAGGCTCATTCTTTCAACCTTTCGTTTCATATCCCCTTTTATCTGAGGGAGGTAAGTTCCAAGACCCTCAGTGGGTGCCTGAAATCTATGATAGTACCAAGTTTTATAGAGACTATATTTTTTCCTATGCATACATACCTATGATAATGTTTAATTTATAAATTAGGCATAGTAAAAAATTTAAAATGACTAAATGGAATAATTAAAACAATATGCCAGCATCATTACACTTGCATTTAGTGGTTATTATTAAGTAAAATAAGAGTTTCTTAAACACAACCACTGTGATACCTTAATTAAGAGTTGTGGATCTGATAATGATGATGTCTACTAAACAACTAAGTGGGGAGCATTTACAGTATGGAAGTTCTGGACAAAGGGATGACTTAATGGGAGAGTGCAATGTTTCATCATGCCACATAAAACTGCACACAACTTAAAACTTGTGAACTGCTTATTTCCATAATTTTCCATTGAATATTTTGGACTGTAATTGACCACAGTTAATGGAAACCACAGAAGGAGAAACTATGCGTAAGGAAGGACTTACAGCTTTTCTTCCAGAAGATTGTAAAACTCAGTAAAAAGTGCAGACTTTGTGCTTGATATTCTAATAGGTTTTTGAAAAATTAATCATTGATCTTGTTTGAAAATTTGCTCCTCAATATTCAGTATGTCTGTCTTAAGATGAAAGGAGGGAAGAAACCCCCCTCAGTGTAGAGGTAATAGAAGGAAACTTATCAGAAACCAAAGGCGTCTATCATTTACTTATATTCATTGGCTTTAATCAACTTCAACCTCTCAGCAGAAAGATTTCCACCATGGGATAGAAATTTGAATTTAATTAATAGCATTACAAGGGTATCAAGGATTTTATAATGAGTGTAATATCTTGGATATAGGAGGATAGGATATCACTAGTCACAGGAAAAGTCTTAAAGGCTGTTATTGGCTTCGAGAATTTCATATTTCTAAAGATGGAAAGTTTTATTGTAAGTAAAGTTGTTAGATCCCAAAAGCATGTCATTGGACCATTGCATAAATGGAAACCATTTATAGTTGGAAGAAGAGGATGTATACAGATTGTGGTAAGTAGTATGAATAACAAGGAGTTTGATTACCAGAATCATACCAGTTTCTTAACTTTGACACCCTAGACGTACTATTTATGCTTCTTTTCTCTCCTGCCCATACCCCATCACAGTCCCTAAAGAGAGTGAATAATGATGTTATTATTCACTTTGTTAACTTTGAGAACATTTTGGAAACCACTCTTCATCCTCATGACACTCATCTCCATAATGGTCTGTTGTGTATATCTTCAGTCCAGTCAGGGGCCAATCTTCTGCTGTCAGAAAACTGACCTCCTGGCAGCAGCCATAATAAAGAGGGAACAGTGCAAGGACATTAAACAGCCCCCTTACAAGAACTGCATGTAACTGTATGCAGTATTTTATTTGTCATTGAACCCACTGAGCATCTTTTCCATCCTCTAGCTCTCCAACTTACATCATTATTCAGGTTTTAGATTACATGTCTCTCACTAACTGAAGCTTTTACTCACCTGCAACTTTCTCAAGCACACTGAATCAAAATCTAATCTCTCCCCCACAAACAAACACCAGATTAAGCTTTTCTATTACATTGTCTGAGGATACCATCTTCTTTCTCTTTATACCAGATTCAGGATGTTATCAGGGGGGACAGAGAAAGAGAAGGGGTCGGCGGGGGGTGGTGAGAGAGAGAGAGAAAGAGCTAGCTTCATTTTAATGACCAGCTCTACCATGAATTAATAAAGTGAGAACTAAGAACTTAGAACTTCCTCATTATCACAGGAAGGGTACACCAGACTCCACCTCCAACACTAGGGATTAGATTTCAACCTGCGATTTGGAGGGGCCAAACCATATCACCTCCATAGGTCTTTGCCCTGGTGAAGTACCCAGTCATGACAATTTGTCCAGCTACCATTTTTTCCCAACAGGGCTACTTTTGTCTAAGCCTGCACTGCCTTTTCCTTATTACCTTGATCCATATCTCAACTTCTCTAAAGAGCATTGTCTGAAACAGAATGAATTTGATTAAACAAACAATATGGTTCACAAATGATTCAAGCATGAGATTAGGAAGTGATCATTGGATTTGACATTTATGAGGTTACAATTCTCTTTGAGAAGAGCAGGCTTAGAGAAGTGGGAGCCAAAATTAAATCTGTGTCACCCATTTGCAAGGCTGTCATTTATATACCTACATGCTGATAATTCCCCAATATATCAACTTAGTCCATTTCTTTCTCTTCAGTATGAATATATCCAGCTGCCAAGTTGAACTCTTTATCAAGATGACACAAGTTTCATCTTATTAAAACTAAGAATGTTAATCATGCTTTACAATTACATCACTCCATCAACATTATAACTAAGTATTCACACACACACACACACACACACACACACACACAAACACAGCTTTCCTGCATCCTGTGGCTGTCATCTGAGTTAATGCTGTCCTGTTCACACAAGTCACAAACTTGGGAGGCATCTACACTTTCCCTAGTACTTACTCTTTCAATCTAATGAGCAATAAGACTTCTTAATTTTAGTAATATTTAAATTTGAAATTAGGCTAGATTGGAATCTTGGCTAAGTAACTTAGCAACTTTTTGGTGTTAGAAAATTTGTTTAAACTTCTCCATGTTTCCTGATTTCCTATTTGTCAGATGATAATAACAATGCCATGTTTGTAGGAAGGTTAATGTAACTGTTAATCAAATAAGATTATAAATAAAGCTCTTAGAATAAAGCTCTTAGAATCTTACCTACTTTTTTTGACTACTCTTTATTTACGCTTTAACTGCCTTGGTTCAAGTCTTCTTCAGGCAATAATCTGGTATTTTTGCCTCTAGTCCTATGCATCTCAGCTTCATTTTCTGTACTGCTACTAGAAAAATCCTGCCAAGCCTCCAATCCTAGCATATGTTTATACCTTGCTTAAAGCCCATCAGTAACTCCTAACAGCTTTTCTAAAAATTTTTATTAAATCATAACTATATGCACTAATGCATTTATAGGGTACAATGTGCTGATTTTATATGCAAATTGGAACGCTTACATCAAAATAGTTAACATAGCCTTCACCTCACTTACTTATTGTGTTAAGGCATTTATATGCTACACTTAATAGACTTGACATATACCCTTGCAAAATGCACCAGAGGTGTGGTCCCAGCAATTACTCTCCTAACTGCTTCTTGGGTGAATCCTACACTCAACTAGTGGGACTTGCAAGGCTGGCTGCCAGGAATCAAATCTTTTCTTCCTCTCTCAGTCTGACCTTGCTCTCCTCTTGCTCATAGCATTTTCTCCAGCCATTTAAAAAACCTTTAAATACTGTATTTTTAATTGTGTGATGGAGTTTCAGGACTGCATATCTGGACACCTGCTATTTCTGTGTTCTTGTACTGGGTAAACTCTTATGTATCCTTCAACACAACCTCAAGACTCATTCTTTGTAGAACTGAACTTGTATATGCTTGTGTTGTAGTACTTATGCATTGTAAACTGTGTACTTCCTTGTATGTTTACCTCTTCTAATTAGGCAGTAAGCAATTGTTTCATGTTAGGGATTATGTATTGTGCCAGAGATACGATGGTGAATAAGACATAGTCCCAAATTCTGAAGAGTTCACAATCTGAAGGAGACAGACATGTAAATAAGAAGTTTAGACTAAAGCATTTTTTAAGTGAATGCATATACTTGCTGAGAATCAGGACTGCTATGACTGCTATAGCAGACAGTTGGATGGAAAGGTTTAAAACTAGGAAGGCAAATCTGTGGTGGAGATAATGATTTGGAAATCTCGAGTACATAATGGTAATTGAAGACTGTTTCAGTTCACTAAGCCAGTGACAAAACAATAAGTCAAGAAAAAATTAAAATAACCTAAAACTTTAAAAGGTGAATAGAGAATAATATATTTATGAAAAGCTATAAGAAGTCTATCACATAAACAGAAGAGAATAAGATTAAGGGAAGCCAAAAGAGTACTGAAGTAAAAAGAAAAAGAATACTCAAAAAATGGGAAACAGTGTAGAATGTAAAAAAAAAAGAGAGACAGAGATTGAAAATCTCATAGAATTTGGCAAAAAGATCTCTGTATAAAGTGCAGTCAACAGAATTTAACATGAAGAAGGCAAATTGCTTTAGCTACAGGAGAAAATGAGGAGGTCATGGGGTGTGAGTGTAGACTGATATTTTCCCAGGATGTTTAACTGATGGGATGATCAGAGAAGTGGTAACTTCAAGAAATATCACAGTTGAAAGTGATTTGTTTTACTTAGCTGCTTAGGTTTTCTTTAATTTTTTTTTTTTAATTTTTCTTTCTCCCTTAAGCACCAAGCCTCTGGTAATCACAATTCTTCTGTCTATGACATCAACTTTTCTAGATTCCACATATGAGTGAGATCATGTAGTACTTGTCCTTTTGTATCTGGCTTATTTCACTTAAAATAATAACCTGCTTAATGTCTGGATACTATTCCACTGTGTGTGTGTGTGTTTACACACACACATACACACATTTTCTTTATCCTTTTATTAGTTAATGGATGTTTAGGTTGATTCCATCTCTTGGTTATTATGAATAGTGCTGCAATAAACATGAAAGTGCAGATCTCTTCAACAGATTTATTTCATTGTCTTTGAACATACAAGCCATTACTGGGGTTGCTAGATCATATAGTCATTCTAGTAAGTCACTCTAGTAATTCACATTGCCAACAATCATGTATAAGGATTCTTTTTATTTTCTCATATCCTTACCATCACTTGATACCTTTTGTGTTTTGATTATAGCCATGCTAACAGGAACGAGGGGATATCTCATTTTCCTGAAGGTTGGTGATGTTTAGCATGTTTTCATTTAACTGTTGAACATTTATATCTCTTCTTTCAAAATATTTATGTGTGTCTTTTGCCCATTTTTAAATCAGATTATTTGATATTTTTTTTTGCTTTTGAGTTGTTTGAATTCCTTGAGTATTTTGGATATTACCACTTATCACAGTGGTTCTCAACCTGTGGGTCATGATCCAATTAGGGGTTGAATGGCTCTTTCACAGGGGTCACCTAAGGCCATTGGAAAACACAGTAGCAAAATTACAGTCATGAAGTAGCAACAAAAGTAATTTTATAGTTCCACAACATGAGGAACTGTATTAAAGGGTAGCAGCATTAGGAAGGTTGAGAACCACTGTTCAGATATATATATTGTGAATATACTCTCTCATTCTGTTGGCTATCTCTTCACTTTGTTGATGGAAAAATTTTAGTTTACTATAATCCCGTTTGTCTATTTTTACTTTTGTTGTTTGTGCTTTGAGGTCATAGCCCACAAATCGTTTCCCAAACAAATGTCATAGAGATTTTTTTTTTCCTACGTATTCTTCCAGTAGTTGTACAATTCTAGGTCATGTTTAAGTCTCTAATACATTTTGAGTTAAGGTTTTTGTATATGGTGAGTGATATTGGTCTAATTTCATTATTCTATATATCAAGATTTCCCAATCTCATTTCTTGAAAAATCTGTTCATTAATTATTGAAGTTCTTAGCACCTTTCTCAAAAAATCAGTTGGCTATAAATGTATGGATTTATTTCTTGGCTTTCTTATCTGTTACATTGGACTCAGGTAGTCAGGTAGTGTGAAACCTGTATCTTTCTTGTATTTGATCAAAATTACTTTGGCTATTCAGCATATTTGTAGTTCCAGATAACTTTTAGGATCTTTTTTTCTATTTATGTGACTAATTTCATTGGTATTTTATAGAGAATGTACTGTATCTGTAGATCAATTTGGTTAGTATGGGCATTTTAATAATGTTAATATTTTTTTTCTCTAATCTGTGAACATGAGTTATCTTTCTATTTATTTGTGATGTGTTGATAGCTATGCATTGAAGAAGTATGTACTTATTTTATTCTTTGGGGTCTGGCTTTGTCTGGGAGTATTCTTCAACAAAACACCTGTCCAGAAATTCGGGGCAGACTATCTGGTTTGGTCCCTAAGCCACTGACTTCCATGGCCATTTCAACTCTAGGGGCCACACTAAGCCCAGGATGGTTTCAGCCAGTGAAGCCTGGGTTGAAATCCTATGGCCACTGAGACTTGCACAGTGCTGGGGAGTACCTTAAGCCTCGGGCTGCTGAGGTCTGCTTACTGCTGAAGTTTTTCTGGAATTTAAGGCCATTGCATTCATCCAGTGGTAAAGCTGGCCAAAAAGTTGTCTATCTTGCAGAGACTGTGTGTGTGTGGTGCCAGGATGAGTGCAGTGACTCAGTCCATAAGTACAAGCCCAAATTCAGGGGCTATGGGGGGAGGATGTTCCGAATACTGGGTTTTACTGTGATGGATCTAGTATTGGGATACAAGGAAATATCCTATTCTTACTTCCCTCCCTTTCCCCCACACAGAAAGAATCTCTCTCCATGCTGTCCTCACTGGGGTTAAAGAGGGTTGATGCAGGTAACGTAAAACTGTCCTTCCTACTTTAGTCCATGTGCCTTTTTTATTGTTATGGTGTAAAAGCAATTTCTCATTTACTTTCCTTAGCTCTTCTGAAGGTATTTTTGTGCATGGGTAGTTGTTAAAATTAATGTTTCTATGGGGGGCAATCAATAGAGAGTCTTATTCCACCCATGTGGTTCTGCTCTTTCCTTCTGCATTTATATTTTTAAATGTATAGATTTAAATAAGTTTAACAGTTAAGGTAGGGAGGGGATTGATGATAAATTTACAGAAGAGGCTTATCTTAATCATATTAAGTTTAGTTTGCTATTTTAAACATATTTCAGTTTTGTAAAAGTGAAGAGAATGGAAGTAAGGAAGTTCTCTTCCTCCTCAAAAAAATGATTGCCCATTGCTTTCATGCTTCCACATATTTAAAAACACACTTTTAAAAAATTCAGAAAAAAATTATTTATTTTCTCCCATCCAGACATTTTTCATCTTTTTCTTTTTGTGTTTCTGCTCAGGTGCTTACCTTCTGTACCTGGCAACCAAAGATTTCCTTTACCCTTTGGACTTTTTCTCATCTTCTTTCAGCACAGAAATTGATCAATTTCATGCTTTGCTGTCACAGGTATTTGCAAAATGACTGTGATTATGACAAATGTATCCCAGCTGATACTGTATTGTGTTCAGAATTGTGATGTTACTGATATTTACCACAGATAAGTTTATATCTTAGAAGGCATCTTTAGTGTTTGGTCTCAAATAATAAAATAAGGCAATAATTCTCAGACTTTAGCATATGTCAGAATCATATGCAGGAAACACTTATGTCTGAGCTCGAACCCTAGAGATTCCAATTCATTTGGTCTGAACCTCAAGTTATGCTAATGCTACTGGTCACCCAATCACATGTGAAGCATAACTGCCAAGATCACCAGGATCTCAGTTACACGAAGTAAGTATGCACATATCTATATAGTATTTTGATACTGTTGACTCCAACTTGCATCATCATGGTGTAGAAGAAAGAAGTAGAACAAGTCATACACTAATTTCCTTTTAAGAGCACAGCTTACTGAAAGACCAGAATTCACTCAGTAATAACCTTAAACTAAAATTCTACAATTAGAATGTGTTTTCAACACCTCCCTGACATTTTAGATTATTGTCCTGGGAAGCTTTTGGCAGTTTTGAAACATGTAGACATTTAACAGTTGGAGAGAAAATTGAAAGTTTTAATAGAATCCCATTTTAGAAGTGCCTTGAATGTATCAGAAAATAAAATGTTTTAAATGTGTTTGTCTATGAGTGTGCCAACTTCTTGACATAGATTTAAGTCATGTAAGTTATTTTTCTTTCTGGGTATTGAGCTGCCCATTTAAGTATACCAGCATTAAGTACAACAAATACCTTTGACTGTTTTGTAGCAACATAGAAGCTGACGAACATTTTCTCAGGTGTCAAAACAACCTTCTAATAATGAGCAGAGCTGCAGTCATTAGGTAATTATATTTATTCCCTGGGAAAATAGAATGCTTGGATATAACCTAGCGAAAACAGCAAGGTGTGTCTCTTGGTAGCAAGGCACATTGGAGAATGGACTTGTGTATTAGCTGCATGTGGATGCTGGCAAGAAAAAGCCAATAGAAATCATATCTTTAATTGACACAGAATTTTGAAAATTTGTACCATAAAACTCTTTGTTTTTAGTTTTGAGGGAAATACTAAAATAGCTTCACATGTAAGGTCTTGGGAGTGTGGACTCAACACCACTAACCCTTGTTCTGTGTAGGATTTGGGCCCAGCTTTTCCTGATTTCTGGCACAGACTCTGCTCTTATTCAATGTACAACTTGAAACAAGTTACCTAAGCTTCCAATGCTTTAATTTTCTCACCTAAAAATAGGGTAAAATCTCTATTTCACAAGGCAGTAATGATATGTAACTCTCCAATGCTTACTCCTATTTCTGCATTTCTTTCAGGTTTTCCAGGAGAATAAAAGAGAGAAAATGATATAAACAGGTGCTATAAGTGAGAAGGCAAAACATTTACCTCAAAACAGCAAATACAAGTTATTATATAATGAAGAATTTGTCTGATCTTGGTCCAGGGTTTTATAGTGGAGTTTCTAAAATCCTTGGATTTCTCAAGTGTTGGGACTGTCTCTGCTGTACTGATGAGGTGATAGCTCCAGAGTTGGAGCTGGGTCCCAGAAAAACCAAGCAGGTGATTAAAGAGTTGGGATTTTGAGCTAGCCCAATACCCAGGGAATGAAGGGGGCTGGAAAAATAAATCATGTAGCCAATGATTTAATCAATCAATGCCACATAGGTAACAAGACCCCAGTGAAACCATGGCTGCTGAAATTTAGTGCAGCTCCCTAGGTGGCAAACACATTGATGTGCCAGGAGAGTAACAAATCTTGATTCCAGCAGGACAGAGAAGAAGCTCTGCGTTCCCTATGAGAACTTGTTCACTGTCTGTGGGTCTCTTCATTTGGCTGGCTTTTTGAATTTTCACCTTTTATGATAAACTGTAGTTCTAGGTACAGTGCTTTCCTGAGTTCTTTGCATTTTTCTAATGAATTAGCAAATCTGAGAGTGACATGGAAGGCCCAGAGTTATAGTCAGATGATCAGAAGTGCAGGTATCCTGGGGACCACTGAAGTGCAGCACAGTCTTAAGTAACCGTCAACATCTGTGTCAGGTCTAAGCTGGATGGTTAGTGCCAAAACTGAATTTTAGTACACCCAGTTGAGGTTGAAAGAGAGCAGAAGTATTCCTAAAGGATCTTTATTTTTCATTCACATCAGTGTAGCCTTGGTTTACATGTTGAATCTCATCTAAAATACCATCATTTTGATGTCCAAGAGCTCTGTGGTCCTCAACCTGCTTTAGGTGGAACTCAAGACAACTGTCCTTGACTTTTCTAAAAAATATTACAACTTACATCCTAGGCTTGTTACAAGAAAAAGTATCTTTCCTTGGAGTAATGGAAATTCTAGGAGAAAGGTGGGTGTTAAACTGAAATGCTACCCAATTTAACTCAGTCTCTGCTTTTGCTACTCCTGGAACAGTGCGATTCTAACAACTGTCAACACACTACTGTTCCTTTTCTCCAATTCCTGATCTTCCTCCCATTATTCCTCACAACTCTGGCTTTGTCTATTTTTATTTCCCAAATTTATTTTAACAAAATCCAGTTCACAGACTGGACAATTTTTCTGAAAGACAAGTTCGCTAAATTTGCTTGTTTCTATAGTCGTATATAAAATGTATAGCAATTAAAATCGAATTCTATGCTTTAAGAATTTTTGAGATTTCTATAATGTTTTAGTTTCATTTTAGCCTATAAATACTTTTTAAGGATTTTTAAAAATTTGTTTCTCCACTATGTCCCTGAGCTAAATGGAAGATAGAGGAAAAAGAACTGTTTCACTTGGAAGAAAGACTAAGAGGAGAGTTCATTTAGAAAATCGTCCTTTTGAAAATCTTGTCTGTGGGATAATTGGCTTTGGGCAAATTAGCTCAAAAGGAATTGGCAGACTTTCTGCAACCTTAAACAAAAACTTTCCTACCAACTTTCACAGGAACAAGAGTTTGTTCTCATTTGACCATACATTTGAAAAACTATAGGGTAAAATCTTGCTAGAGAAAGGAACCAGGCATCACAGAGGTAATTGTACAATTTATATGCTTATTTGCAATTGTTAAAGGTTATTAACATATAAATTATTTTAATTAAATAAAATGGGACAACAATTAAAGTGTAGTATAATGGGAATTTGGGATATGAATAACATTGATTTGTGAAGAATAAGAAGAATTCTCTGACAGCAATCCTGCAAATCCCAGGACAGGAATGGTTTTAAACCTTTTTGTTAAAAGCAGAATCATTTCTGTTTTACAGGATTGTTTCTCATCAGCCTGCAAGATGAAATCATGATGGAGGAGAGGCAGTGCCAGGTTATCCAGCAGCAAAGCCTTTTAGAAAACAGCAGCTACTGGAAAATTTAAAATCAGAATTTAATCAGAGTTTGAACCTGATGACAACTATCAGTGGAAATCCTACTTCTGACAGGATGCCGTAGCTGTTATGAAGTGAGAGCATTCCATTATGAAGTGGTTGGACATAAAAGGGGAGATTTAGTAGTCAGTCTGTGATAACAGCAATGTAAAACTTGCTTTTTTAGAGATTTTTTTTTTTTAGTTCTTTATACCATCAAATGGAAAGAGGATTTTTACAAATTTCGAGAATATGCTCTTCATGTTGTCTGACTTAAAGCTCATAGTCTCATATGATCTTAAGGAAGTTAAGAGTGGTTGATGCAAATTATAACAGAAAGTGGAGGAGAAAGAGATGATAATGCAGAAGTCAAGGAGTTTTTATTCATGGTGAACATTTAAGGCAAAATTTTTAAAAATGAATGGCACTAAGGAGATAGAGGGAAGTTATAAAAATTATTTTCTTCCTTATTTACCTTTAGTCCAGTGATAAGTCAAGTCTGTGGCCAAAACTACGCTTATTCTCTCCTCCTAAACAACATGTTTCCACAGTATTGGACCCTGACAATTTCTGTAGAGAAATTATATATCTAATAATATATATACATATATTTCTATAACATCAAATGGAAAATGAATATATATTATATATACCATACATATAATATTCTATATGTATGTATAATGCTCCATATTTCTTGATTGACTCTTAGGGTTATTCACACATTTAATCATGGTTCCAGCATATATATATGTATATATATATATATATATACATATATATATAAAATCATATGTGGGAGGACCCACACTAAACATTTATAATCATAATTTTCTAAGTTTTTGTAGGTGGTTTGGATTTTGTTTTTTTTTAATGACCACATATACTTTTCTCAAGTTTTCACTTTCGTCACCCTATTTCACCACCTTACATATTTAGTCAGTAAATAGCACTGTGGAATTTAATAGTATTAACATGTTCATGTTCTGCTTCTTTTACTTCTCTGCTAAAGACTGGCTCCTGAGTAGTAATATATGTTGTCATAATAGCCAATAAACACACATATGTCAAATTGATTTATTTTTCTCTGTCATGTTAAATGGGTAGAATGAATCAGAATTCTGAAGATATTTGACTAGTGGAATTCATAAAAAGCATAAGAATTATCATCTTAGGCAACCTGGGCTGTTAAAATAAATATCATAGACTGGGTGACTCAAACCACAGAAATTCATTTCTCATAGTTTAGAAGGCTGGCAAGTTTGAGAACAGAGTGCTACCACAGTCAGGATCTGGTGAGGGCCTGGCCTACAGATGACTGCTTTTTTGCTATATCATCATATGGAGGAGAGAGAGAAAGAAAGTAGGTTCTGTAGTCCTTTCTCATAAGGACACTAATTCTATTATGTGAAGCTTACCCTTACAATCTCATAGAAAACTCCCAAAGGCTCCACTTCCTAATACTATCACATTGGGAGTTGGGAATTCAACATATGAATGGATGGGGGACATAAATGTTCAATCTGTAACAGTCATCTTGCACAAATACTAAATGACCCACTTGAGAATAAAGCTCCTATACTGATTTCTTTTTTCTCTCAATGATGAGATAATTGCCTACATATAAAAATTAATCATAATACATGCTAAATCATCAGGCATGATAAAAGCCTGATTTTATGGTTCACTATAATTAGTTTAGAGAACAGTAGAATGTAACTAAATAAACTTGTAACAAGAACTTAGAACTAGGTAAGTTCATTTGATTTGCTGATCCAGAAGTCAAAGCAGACATTTAAAAAATCAGCTAGATTTATTAAACCATAGCTAAGTCTAAGTCATAAAATGTTAGAATCACAGTGTGATTTGATCTACCCCATAAAAGATCAACAAATTACTGACCAAAAAAAGAAGTTTACTTTCATTTTTTCTTTTCAACCACCTTTCCTGTCCATCATATTCTCATGAGATCCGATACCTTTTCTGTCCTTTGGCTGCTCCTTAAAAAAGGGTTTTAAAAAAATGGTTTGTAATATTGTAACTCCTTAGCTCACTTTACTTAACCGAAATTAGCTAGAATTATCAGAATCACATTCTTCCTTCAAAATTTAAGGGAATAACTGTAGTACCTTATATGGGCTTGCACATGGTTGTGATTTTCCTTTTTGTCTTAGCTCCTGTGGCTTATCATTCTTCTTGATACCATAATATAGGAGGTCAGAGCTCATATATTAAGAATTAAGCTTACAAATTCATCCTTTAAACAAGTGCTACATATCTCATTGCTGAATATCACTATGGTCATCTTCGAAGTACTCCCCTTGGCCATCTGATGACAGATATTCAGCAATTAGGTATGTGGTGCTATTTGTAGAATGAGTTCACAAACTTAATTGATGGCTCCAGAAAAAGAATTCCAAAATCACTTTAAAGGGTGGACCAAACCCTGGTGTCAGTATGTAGCTTCCCAAGGAGAGTACTTCGAAGGTGACCACAGTCATATTCAGCAATGAGTATGTAGCACTTTTAGTAGGATGAGTTCATGAATTTAAATGTTGGACCTCATACTTATTCTCTGTGGAGAATTTTTTACTGAAATGACTTGGCCTCAATTATGTTCACATCTATATTAGGGCAGTGTAGAGTTTTGCTATTTCTGAATTTTGTAAAGCAATTTTTTTTTTGCCTCTTTTTCTTCCCTTCTGTGTGCTTTTCCTACCATTCAGTAGGAAAACTCAGTTCTGTGATACCTTCTTCCCTCTATCTTATTGTGTCTACAACTTTCTTAGAGGTTATCAACTGGGTTAAATGCCAACCTGAGTGACACTCACAAGTACTTAAAAATGCTCTTCCCCTCCATCCTTTTCTTCCCAATGTTTTTTCTCCCTTCTACTGAATTACTGCTTTACTAAGTAAACTTTTGGGGGGTGGGTGGGAGAGGGATAAGTGTGGCTCTTACTGATTTATGCATTAGAAGTATTTTTCCTGAAGGGCTAATCTTGAGTCCTAGAAAACTGGTTGTTTTTACTCAACTCCTTAATCCATCATAGAAATAAATAAATAAACCACAAAACTAATGTCAAAGCTATTTTGAAAAATGAGTTTTAATATTTTTCTTCCTTTCACTTAATTCAGTTCCAAGGCATATCTATTACTAAGAACAATATTGGATATATCTGATCATGATATGTAACAAAGCTTGAGGGATCCCTGTGTGAAACTCTCATACACATTGCTAAATTATGACCCACACCACACTGCAAACTGACCTATTTCCAATGCTTTCTTCAAAACTAATAGATAGGGTGCCTATGCACAATAGTTATAGCACCACCCTGTACACTGGGGCTGGTGGGTTTCAACCCAGCCCAGGCCTGCTATACACAACAACAACAAAAATCCTTAATAACTAATAGATGAACTTCCATGATTTTAAATTATGTCTATCTTACTATGTAAAATAAAATAAACTTAATTTGAGTTAACATGTTATTGTCAGTAGAGAAATGTACTATCTCATAAGTCTGTTTTTACCCACCACCTTTTAAAAGTAACTGAAGGGCAGCTGTATTACTCTTTATTTTGCTGATAAGAAAACTTGGAACACAGAAATATTAAGTGAGTCACTTTGGATTACACAGAAAGTCAATGGCAGAACTAGAACAGACACTATTATTATTACTGAATCTCTGAAGTCTTCCTTTGATCTACTGAGCAGTGTTTCTCTTATTAAAGAGGACAACCATAGTTATCCTGTTTATCAGCTTTCTATAACTGAGCCACATTCTTACAGATTCAGATGTTTGGTATGTCACATAGATTAAATAAGAAAAGTTCCATAAATATAATTTAAATTATCTATCAATACCTTGAAGGTAAGAAAAATAAACCTCTTATACAGCTAATAAATGAGTCAATATCACAAATACTCAGAACACTGAAGCTGTCAGCAGAACAGATCTCGCACAGTTTTTTGTGGGGTAAGGAATTAAAAAATACGTACATTAATGATCCCTTAAATTTTGTCTTTTAATAATGTTTACTGAGTGCCTACAAAGCTTTATCCAGATAAATTCTAGGTGCTGAGAGTACACCTTGTGCAAAAAACAGAAAATATTGCAGCTTTCATGGAAATAATGTTGTAGAAGGTAAAAACAGATGGTAAACGAGATAGTAAGTTAAATATACATTACCTGCTTATAAAGATGATATTATGGACACAGAAGCAGGGAAGGTGATGAGAATTGCTGTAGGTGATATATTAGGGGACCACAGAAGACCACACAGAGAAGATGACTCAAGATGAAACTGATGAAGGACGTGAGACTGTGAGCCATCTGCGGGACATCTGTGGCACAGCACGAAAGTGTATCTTAGGAATACAAGGGACATCAAGGAATCTTCTTCATATGAACTAAAGTAAATGTGGAACAGATAGTTTCAGAGAGGAGAGATAGGACAAGATCATGTAGCGTCTTTTGGTTTTTTTTAATTATTTTTTATTAAATCATAACTTTGTACAGTGATGCATTTATGGGGTTCAGGGTACTGCTTTGATATACGATGTGAAATGTTTACACTGAACCAAGTAACACATCCATCACAATTATACTCATTTCTGTGCATGATGCAATGGTACATGTAGCATCTTTTGGGTCATTATGATCATTTACAGTTCAGTAAAACTCTGAGTAACATGGGAGTAGAAGAGTGACTCTTAGTTTTAAAATAACTTAAGTTTTAGAGTTGAGAATAAACTTTTGGACATTCAAAGCAGAAGCAAGGAGTTCTAAGTTTCTTACCACTCTGTGAAACATACATTTTTGTTGTCGAGTGATTCATATAGCAAATCAAAATTCATGTGCAATAGTAGTGCACTGTTATTGAAGATCAATGGAATTCTATGTTGTCTAGGTGACAGAATCTGCAATGAGAGGGAATGGATAGGTTCTGGTACGATTGGTTATTAGGTCCTATTGATCAATTATTGGCACATGATGCCAGAACTGCAAAGAGGGGCGGCACCTGTGGCTCAGAGGAGTAGGGCGCCAGCCCCATATGCCAGAGGTGGCAGGATCAAACCCAGCCCCGGTCAAAAACTGCAAAAAAAAAAAACCAAAAAAAAAACAAAACCAAAAAACAGAACTGCCAAGAGGAAGAGGAATAAGCTGTTTCAGTAGAGTTACTTCAGAGGTAAAGTGAATTCACTCAACACAAAATTGAATTTCAAATAGTGGAAACTATTAGTAATGATTTTAGTGTAGACAGAGTTGTCCATGCAGGAAGATAAGAGACTGCTATTACAGCAGACAAATAACAAGTATTCAGAGGGTCTAAGACTATCTTTTGAGAGTTGTCCAAATTATGCTGGAACCACCGCCAAATCACTTGTAAATAAGAGAAGGTTATTTTCAGATACCACATTGGTATTCGTGTAAATAGCTCTGTTCAAAAAATGGCTCAGTCCTTGTATTCAAAAGTTCCCTTAAAATGTAACCACTATTCTCACTCCCATGATCAGTGACATGGAATGATTAAGAGTCACAATCACAACTAAGTAATATAAGTATGTACACATGACAAAAAATATTTGCCAAATGCAAAATGTGACCTAAAATATTCCTATTATTACAGAATATTGACACAAAAGGAAGTTTTGAATTCATTTAAAAAAAAACCCAGTTTGTATCATTTATATTATTCCATTTTTAGGTTCCTTTTGATTTTGCTATCTTATTTGTAAGCTCATCTTCAAAAGGTTGGTTAAAACTCTGCCTGCTTCTGGTCTGACGGTTTCCCTTTGCTCCAGGTCAGAAAGGCTCTAATGTTACTGTCCTTCACTGTGTTTTTACCTCAGTTTTCTATCTCCATTTATTTGATTCTTCTATCTCTGACTTTTAATTTCAATTTCCCTTTTAACTTCAATTTCAATTAGCTTTGTTTGGGATTATATATGCTGTTTTAAAATCTCTATCTCCCCCATCCTCCATTCCTTTTATTGATGGATACTTCTTTGAAATCTTCTTTGGGCAAGGCAGTAAGACTTGCCTTTGATACAACAAAGATTAATTACCTGTCCCCTTTATCTTTAAGAAATATCAGTTCCTAAAGACTTTTGTTCATATAAGCTATTATTTTGCTATAGCTTTTTAATCAGGTGAACTAGCTGTAAACAATTCCAAATATGTTAAATGATCACTAGATGTATTTACTGTTGTCATTTATGATATTTTGTCATTATTTTTCATGATTTATAAATGGAAAAGATGATCTCATAAATGCAATAGTGTATAGTGATTAACAGATGCAAATAAAATTGCAAAAAATATTAGTGTAATTAATAAAGCCATTTTTGACATTATGGTGAAGGATTATATAATTAGGCTTCAAGTGTTACAAAATAAGTTAAAGTTGTTGAATCAGCAGGCATATATTTAGAACCTGAATTAAACCAAGGACAGTGATGAGGCGCTTGATCACAGATCTGGACAATGCACTAGTCTGTGACATTAAGGAGTTCACGGTTTTATCAGAGAAGCAGACAAAAAAGAACGTGTTAAATGGATGCATTAAAATATTATTTGATTTTATATAGATGGTGTACTACTATAACATCTCTGTTCACCTGGTGCTTTAGAAGAATTTTAAAATACCCTATTGAATGTTTATTCTGTATGCTTTGTTTACTCACTTGTTTCTGTATTGAATAGATACTTTTATTTTTTACTCTTTAGTTAAGTGAAATCAGCTAATTCCTGGAATTAGAGAGGGGACTAGGTAAAGTAATGTATAGTAAGGATAGTTAATAAAAATAAGATGTGTCTCAGTATTTTACCATAGAACGCTTTGGTAATTAAAGAATTAATTAATTAAAGAATATTTTAAGAAGCATTTTCTCAAACAGTGAATATATTTCTACATTTTTTAGAATTACCTAAGTCACACCTTTTAAAAGGTAGTTCCTCCTGAGATATCCCTTATATCTACTCTTATTCATTATGAGACTATTTCTATTCTGCCATTTGATATTTATATCCTAGGTTAGCTACCAATCTTTCCTTGCAGACAGGCTGTGACATTTTCCAGTTCCGTATACAACTGATTACAATCAGGATCACTTTTATGAATGGGCAACTGATACTGTCAGTTGCATAAGCCTGTGTACTTAGTGTGATGCTCTGAACCTAGTGACTTAAAATTCTTAATAGTTTATTATGACCTTCTGTTCCATAACTAAAGCTTCACAAGACAGTGGACAGTGGAGTGTGTGAGCAGAATAGATAACTGCAACAGATGTCTCCCTTATTTCTTTCTGCTGCACCAGCTCGGGTATGGTGTTTGCAATATACTCAGCACAGAATCCTGGTGTATTCTTGATGCTTGGAGTTCATCACTGCTTAACTGAGTACAAGGTAAGCATGTGACTTATCTCAGGATGCCATAACAAAATACCAGAGACTGGGTGGCTTAACAATAGACATTTATTTTCTCATAGTCCTGACCTGGACGTTGGAGATCAGAGCCCCAGCAATGATCAGATTCTGGTGATCTTTCTTTCTGTCTTGCCAGTGGCTGCCTTCTCACTGCATCCTCACCTGGCAGACAGAAAGACAACTCTGGTTTCCCTTCCTTTGATGCAGGTGCACTAATCTTATCATGAGAGCTCATCCTCGTCATCCCATCTAAACTTAATTCCGAACGCCATCACATTAGAGATTAGGGCTTCCACACATAGATTTGGGGAAGGGGACGGCACACTTCAGTTCATAGGACATATTTCATCTATGAATAACTAAATTGGGGTGCTGACACCCTTGATGTGCCATCCTTTGTGGGTAAACGAGTATATTTAAAGGCAGAAGGATCATCATGGTGAGAATACAGAGAAACAAGAATATCCTTTCTTCCTCACTAGCCAACTATGCTAAAAATAATGACATAGAAAGAAAGAGAGAGACAGACCAACACATAGTTCATTTTTTTAAACCTTTCTCACTCCTCCATAAACCAAACTCATACATTTTTGGTAGACTGTGCATTAGACTTTGGTAGCATGTGGCATCTAGACATATTACATATCAAAAATTAAATTAAAGGCAAGTTAAATAGTTTTATTCAAAGTTTCTACTATTCCTGCAAGAATTATATATAATATATATGTATATTTGAGCTAAAACTACAAATTGCATAATTTTAGTGATTCTGTATACATGGTTATCAGCACTTGAATTTGATACTGCCTGACAGAAAGATGAGCAGTTAAATTTATACTAGTAAGTGATAATTTTTCTTACTTAGAACAACATAAGTAGCAAGTAAAAAACACCATGAGATGTTAACAGACATTTTATTTTAGCAACCTGTGCTTTGAACAAAGGGCTCAGTTAATTATGTAGCCAGCCCTGATTACACTGCCTTGTGATGAGTCTGGCCATTTGGGGGTCAATCAGGGAGTGAGAAGTACCAGGCTACCTTTCTACTGAAGCAGGAAAAAGAAAAATGCAGCAATGTCACAACATGAACTGCAAAGGAGAAATCCTGAATTCTCGATCTACAAAAAGGGAATGAGAATTGATGCACAAGCAGAGTCCTCTGTTGAAAGTTAATAAATAAAGGCTTATTAACTTAGGAGTAACTTCTAGATTTTATTGATGCAGACCTGTCTGAAAATGACCTTGGTCTCTACAGCACTTTTTCCTTGAAAATAGCCAAGTTAAGATAAATTAGCTCTGTTATGTCTGCCTCAACTGTTGTGTGGCACTGCAGCTGAGTGGGGAGTTGTGAGTTGGCATAATGGCCTTAGATCTGCACGGCTAAAATGATACAAAAGATGGATGGGGAAAAGGGTTCTGGTCAAGGTGAATAATACTCTCATTAGCTCTTTTCTGGGTAAACTCCAACTGACTAACAAGGTAACTTCCTATTGCCTGGTAGCTGGCAAACTTCCTGATGAGATGAAGAGGTATTTGCTGTATCTCTTCCTTTGTTCTTTATAAAGCTAAATAAATATAGCGTGAGATTAAAACCTATTTGTGTCTCATGAGTCTGATTGTCCATACTGGAACCACAACTGCTGCCCCATGGAGTAGAGTCAGAAAGTGGGTTGGCTTTCAGATCTTTAATTCCATATGAGAGGTTATTAGCATAGTGAATAATGAACAGTGGAGGGAGGAAATAAAGAAAGGTGATGCCTAAGGGCTAATGGGTTGGAAGTAGTGTTATCTATGAGGCAAATAACAAAGAATAGATACAACTAGTGCGATCCATATGACATAATATTATATCTGGAACACTTACCAAAGTATACGATCAAGAAGAAAAGTGGAGAGACGATAGCTAAAGATGTTAGTTTGGGGTTTGTATTGTCAGTCCTGATGAAACTGAAAGGACTTGAGAAAGAAGTAACCAAAGCAGCAACGTATCCAGTGCTTGAGATAAACATATCCACATTGCAAACCAAAGGTCTTGCAGGGAACCTGGAAAAACCTTGTTTTAATCATTACGACCTAGCTTCATGCCCACTTGTCATAAATGTCATTCTGAATCTGGATGGTGATAGACCCAGAAGTTATAGCGTAAGATTCATTTCATTGAGAAGAACCTGAAGATGCTGGAAATCTCTATTTTTCTTGAATTGTAGATTCTAATATCTAAAAGCTAGTGTTTATGGATATACCAGAATGAAAAGAAATATTTTATCTAAGCAAATAATGCACAACATGGTTGATGCTCAGATATTACCATCAATGATAGGAATGAAACTGCTTTTGGAGAAAATGGGTTAAGACCAGAGTAAGGTTAATCTTCGCAGAGCAGGAAAATTGCTCCCTTTCTCTTGGCTAAATGGTAGTATAATTCACAAAAGTTATAAAAAGATAGGTCTTACACACATTAATCACTGAATTCTCAAGTCAGCTGTGTTATCTATCGCCTACTTCCTGTTATGTCAAGCATCCATTATTCGCTAATATGTCTTGTTCCCTGCACAAAATCAAGATAAAGCTGACCCATCATAGGTAAGTCTCAGAGTTATAATGATCATATTTCAATAGTTCCACCCATACTTTGAGGTACAGTGCTCATTGGAATGAAGAGATTAGAATTGGGTTTGACTGTTTTTTCTTTCTTTTCATTTGGCTGCATATAGTTTCCCATATAGAAATATTGGGGGAAAAGAGGGAGAGATGTTGTCACAAAGAGAACAAATAAAAGGCTGGAAATTTCTCTTGCGAACTACAAGTTCGATCTTATAAAAATATGGTTTGTTATTTTAGGGCAGTAAGAAGTTTAGAGTACTTTTTTATATCCTAGACTTTTTAGTGCAATTGAAGGACCACTGCCTTCTAGACAGGAAATACTTTTTACAGGATTGACAGAATATAGACTAAATTGAACAATTGCATGTCCTTGTAATTTATTTTCAAGGAGAAGTTCTCACTATTAAAAAAATGAAGAAACTTTTCTATCTAACTTTTAGATGGTATCCTAAATCAACTTTTTAAATTCCACAACACTATTCAAAGGTGGAACACGCAGGAGCTGTGTTCTTTTTTTAATTTAAAAGTTTGGTCTGCCTATTGGTTAAATATTTGGGCAGTTTTCATCTAGGGGGTACAATTTAAGGGTATACAGCACACCCCCTGGGTGAAGAGCTCAGCTACAACCTGAAATTTACCTTAGAAACAAAAACAGTGTAACCTAAACATTTGTACCCTCATATTAATGTGAAATAAAAGAGACATCAGAGAAAAAAAAGAATTTGGATTTTGCTATTAAAAGAGCCTGGCTTTGAATCCTTGCTTGGGTGCCTCCCAGGAACTCAATAGAGTTCACAGACAAGTAACTTACTTTCTAAGACTCAGTTTCCTTGTTTATAAACATATATATATATTTGCAGTTTCGGCTGGGGCTGAGCTTGAACCCACCATCCCCAGTATATGGAACCAGTGCCCTACTCCTTTAGCCACAAGAACCACCCCATATAAATGTTAAAAAATTATTGGTTATTGTCTAAGAGAGCAGTAATAAATTAGCTGACAGTGCGTAAAGATAACCTGGTCATATAGGAAGAGCTTATTGCTATCATTATTGCAGTCCTTATATCTTCTGTTGTGTTTCTTTATATTTCTTTAAGAGGGATTTATAGAGATCCATAAAATTAGGAGAAAAAGAAAATCAGTAGCTTATCAGCAACTTTTGTGTAAAAGGAGAATAAAAATACTGAAATTGTGCTATCCCTCAAATTCTTAACAAAAAAAACTGTGTTTGATTATATTGAACATTTATAATATATGGGATTCTCATCAGTATTCTTCACTTACAATTTAAAATACAGACGAATTTTATTTTTGACGAGTAAATAAGAGAACATAACTGACAGCATGAAAATGTATAAAACAGTGTCTTCTGTCCAGTCACTGACTAAAACTTAGTCAATATGACTTCACATCTTTTCACTGCACATCAGGAAAGATGTTAACAGTGACACTACACCTAACACTATAGTAATAGTAATGACGGACATTATTTGAGCATTTATAATTTTGTATAAATTCTTATTAGTGTTGTTGGTTTGTTTTGTTTTCTTTTCTTTTGCTGACCAGCTGACAAATTTTCAAGAAAACCCTTTGTGAAAGTTCTGCTGTTACTGTTTCCAGTCTATAGAGGAAGAATCTGGAGCTCTGAGAAGTAAAGCTTTCTTCTAAATTCTGCCAAGTTAACAGAAGTAGATTCGGGATGTGGACCCAAGTAGTCTTGCTCCAAGATAGGTATTGCACTAGAGTTGGGTCCTTATATTACAAATATCATGTCAGAACTATAGATACACATGTATGTGTGTGGAAATGAAAAATCAGGTGACAAGGACCCCAGTTAATGATGAATTCATAGAGGAGTTGCACTTTGAAGGAAGAATAGGAATTTGAACTGTCAAAAGAATATTCACAAGAATTTTTAGTTTTCAATTAAATCGAATTTGATAAGTTCTTAAAAGTGCCTATAGAGTTGGAAATTTGGGGAGAATCTCCCATGCAGACAGCTGTTCAAAGAAGCTGAGAAGCACCTGTGGCTCAGTGAGTAGGGCGCCGGCCCCATATATCGAGGGTGGCAGGTTCAAACCCAGCCCCGGCCAAACTGCAACAAAAAATAGCCGGGCATTGTGGTGGGTGCCTGTAGTCTCAGCTACTTGGGAGGCTGAGGCAGAAGAATCGCCTAAGCCCAGGAGTTTGAGGTTGCTGTGAGCTGTGACTCTACTGCACTCTACCAAGGGCAAAAAAGTGACACTCTGTCTCTACAAAAAAACAAAAACAAAGACAATGCATATTCAATTATTTTTTTAAGTTTATTTTAATTTAAAATTTCTATATCATCAAAACTTTACAACTAAACTAGTAATTCAGCTTTCCACACAAATTTATATAAAAATATTTACTAACAAAATGAGAATTAGATAAATTATCCTTTCCACGTTTTGTAATAATTATAATCCATAGCTTTCTTTCATAATTATGCAGTTTGAGGCCCAAGGAAAAGCTTCTCCCACCAAAATATTTAAGAAAAGAGAGGTATAGGTACGATGGGATGCATGTAAAATGATAAATATATTGGTGTTTGACTTTTGATGCTCTCAATATTTTCTCTCCAACCCATACCTGCTTATCTTTAGGGACTCTTTTCCCTACATTTTCTTATTCTCTCTTCTAAGATCTAACCAAACCTATTCTCAAGACATATCCCACTATTAGTCTCTGACACTTCACTGTTCATATAAATCACAGTTTTACCTCTTCTTAAAGGATTATCTATTTAAGACTCTTTTCTTAGTAGAGACGTGGAGAGTCAGGTATTGTGTAGAATGTCTCTCTAGTGCAATTTGCCTAATGTTTTTCTAATACGCAGACTGGAGTCATGGATTTTTCAAAGGAAGATCATGCAGGTAAAGTAGTTCTTCTTCATCACACAGTTTCAAAGGTCTACACTGTTAATACGATTTATCACTGTCAATGTTGACTTTGATTACTTTGTCAAGGTAATGTTTGCCTCATTGCTCTTTTCTACCTTTCCACCTGTGCTCTTTGGAGAGAAGTCTCTATGCACAGCACACACTTACAGAGTGGGGACTTAAATTCATCTCTTTGAGGCCGAAGTATCTACAAAAATTATGTGAAATTCTACACAGTTTGTTTATTATCCTTTATTTATTTATTCAGTAACTTTTTTAATACTTTGTATTATAATCTAAACCTACTTTAAATATGTTATTGCTCACATAATTTCTGATTTGGGTCATTGGTACTTCTTCAGTTGGCATGTGAAGCCCTTTATCCCATCAGTGTGGGTTTTTTTTGTTTTTTTGTTTGTTAGTAGAGGAGTAAGAAATAAAACTTACCTATCAGGTACAATGTGCAGTATTCTGATGACTGGCATGCTAAAAAGCCCTGACTTCAGCATTACAAAATTCATCTACATAACAAGAACATTTACGCCCACTAATATTTTGAAATAAAAATTATTTTTAAAAATTCTCTTCATCTTTGTTTCTGAGCAATTTGATAATCATTATCCTCAGGAGGTCTACGTATGTTCAATATTTATCCTAATTTGTTTAATTATAATTTTATTTATCAAATTTTGAAATAATTAAGTAATATATACTTAAAAATATTTTCTGGTTCAGTCTTCTCCCTATCTTTCCCTCAGAGACTGCAGTTGTATGTAGGCTTAATCATGTAAAAAAAAAAAGTTATTGATTCTATTTTAATCATTTTTATTTTCCATCTATGTTTTAGTTTGAATTATTTCTATACTTATTTTTCTTCACATTTTCTGACCCACTCTCTTCTTATTCAAATTGCCATTTATCTTAGTTATCCGTAAACATATTTATGTACATTGTTTTTCAGTTTAAAGCACTGATTTTAATTTTTTTTTTTTGAGATAGAGTCTCACCATGTTGCCCTTGATAGGGTGCCGAGGCATCACAGCTCACAGCAACCTCAAAGTCTTGGGCTTAAGTGATTCTCTTGCCTCAGCCTCTCAAGTAGCTGGGACTATAGGCACCCACCACAACAGCTGGCTTTTTTTTTGTTGCAGTTGTCATTGTTGTTTAGCAGGCCAGGGCCAGGTTCAAACCTGCCTGCCTCAGTGTATGTGGCCAGCAACCTAACCATGAGCCATGGGCCCTGAGCTTTAATTTTTTCTTAAATGAAATTTTCATGTATGTCCTAAAAGCCTTCATTTTGCTACACAATAGAGTAATCTTTTCTATTGCTTTCTTAAACATTTAACATATTTTAAGACCTTATATCTTAATTTTAACATGTTTCTCTATGGATTGTTTTACTACTGTTTTTTTTTTGTTGTTGTTGTTGACCTAGTCAACTTTTTCCTGATTCTACATGTCTAGAAAATGTTACTATACTTTAGACAGTATATATATATCATATATACTCTTAATTATCTTGCTGGCCTTCAAACACATTGAATATTGTTATTGCAGGCATTTCATGTCTGGGATTACATTTATACTGTAAAATTTAGTTTCACAAGTTGTTAGGGATGGATAATTCTGGTTTTGTTCTTAGTTCTGAGGAAATCTCTTAGTCCACAGAGTTGGTCTTTCTTCATAAAGTGTGGATCATCCATGATAGCATCCATGAAAGCTGTACAAGTTTAACAAATCTCTAGCATGACAAGATTCAAATTGCAAATGTTGTCCCTCTGCGTTAGCCATGGAACAAATGCCTCTGGTCAGCTTTCAGCCAGATAGCTGTGTTTTTACCCCAGGCTCTCTGAAGTATCCTGTCATACATCAGCAAATTATCAGATCATGGGGCTTCTGAGAAAACTCAACAAAAATATTAGGGACCACCTCTCACTTGGGGGTCTTTCAAATTTTCTGCCTGCCCTGTAATTCCTCAGATAAAAATGAGTGTAGCTTTCTGAGTTTAATCTGGTGCTCTGAACTGACTAGGAAGTTGCTCCAGGAGAAAAGATGTATAAACATAGATGTGATTTCGCATAAAATTTGTGTTTTTTAGGGTTAAAACCCCTCCAGTTTTGGTTTTTCCTTAATATATCTAAAATGCCTTCAAACAATCATAGTAGCATAGTGGAGTAATTATGTTATGACAAACTTTAACACTATTTTATATGCTACCTTTACAAATATATTTGATTTATATAAGTTTTATCCAGAGCTTTATGAATTTTATAGGTCTGTGGGGTCATTCAAATATGACCTGGTCTTTTCAAAATCAGAAATAGGAAATCTATACTATCTTTTAAATCTTAATTTTATGGTTTTTTTTTTTTTTTGAGACAGAGTCTCCGTAGAGTGCTGTCGTGTCGCAGCTCACAGCAACCTCAACTCTTGGGCTTAAGCGATTCAGCCTCCCAAGTAGCTGGGACTATAGGCGCCCACAACAACACCTAGCTATTTTTGGTTGCAGTTGTCATTGTTGTTTAGCAGGCCCAGGCTGGGTTCAAACCTGCCTGCCTCAGTGTTTGTGGCCGGCACCCTGGCCACTGAACTATGGGTGCCAACCCATGTATTATTGCTTTCTCTCAGTTGAGCATATTCAATTATTTTTATCCTTCCATTTGTAATGTGATATCTTTTCAGCTATCATAATGGTTCAAGCATAAGTGTATCCAAGAAAAGGGAGAGATGCCAAGAACTAAGACCATTCACAAATTAATAATTTGCCCTTAAAACAAAATCAAAGTTGAAACAGTTAATTAAGTCTGTTTTTCTAAAGTACAAGAATTTAACACCCCTTTATTCATACTACCAACTTACTTTGCCAATAATTAAAAGGCCCACTGTTGTAAGGAGTTTGGATTTTGTTGGGGAAAAAT
Organism: Otolemur garnettii; assembly: GCF_000181295.1. Taxonomy (NCBI): domain Eukaryota; kingdom Metazoa; phylum Chordata; class Mammalia; order Primates; family Galagidae; genus Otolemur; species Otolemur garnettii. Next base: position 27,691,094 of record NW_003852403.1, read on the forward strand.
TTCAGGAAAGTGTTTTAGAGATTTAAGCATTTGAATATAATGGTCTGGACTGAAAAATCACACTTAAAAGGGAGAAATAAGAAGACAGAAAAAGAAAGAAAAATACTGAAGTGATGGCAGTTTAAATCTGTGAAACCAAAACCAATGGAAATACTCAGTTTTATGGGTCTGGGAGGATGTTGGCGTTGGAGGAGAAAAGAAATTCCTCTTGTTAGCTTGGAAGGCTCTTCAACATTGCTTTTAAAATGTCTCCTTATATGATTACTTCTTATCTCTCTTTAGATTTCCCACTGAAATGAAATTGCCTTCCTGGGCATTGAGCATTCCCTCACCAGTTGGTCTTTTCAGAATATGATGCTTCACAATCACCTCTCTGATAGTCTATTAGATAATTGCCCCTGGGAGCGAGGGGGTTATATTTTGTTTCAGAAAAATTCTATGTATTACGTCCTTTCTAATTTAGTTGTTCTGTAGCTAGAAGAAAACATTAGAGGAACACTCTTTCAACGATCTGTATAATCCAATGTGCTGGAAGTTATTTGGCTCATGACTTCAATAACTTTCAATAAATAAAATCCAAGTAAGAAAAAAAAATTCCTTTGGCATAATCAAAAGAAAAAAATAATAGTTCAAATGCCAAAAGTTTTCTTGAAAATAAAGGAATATTGAAGAGATTGATTAAGAAAAATATTATGTAATAAAATGTCTAAATACAGTAGTGTTTGGTATATTGACTTTTAGATTTCTCAAATTTGTAGTTTTAAAAACCAAACTAGTCTTTATACATAACAAGCAGATAAGTACTATTTTTTAAGTCAGAAATAGGAAATATGTTTTCTTTTTTAATGTAGATCAGAAAATTAAAATTTTCTGAATGAAATTAGATTCATTTTTTTCAATAACATATACCTGTATGAAAATAACTAGTAATTCAACCTTAGTTATGGGACACACATTGTTTCCTTCCTTGAAAGCCTTGAGTTGTGTTTCCCTTTGCTATCTCTTAGCCTAACTCAAAAGTAAAGCCTAAAGATTGCCAGTGTAAATGGAGTATATTAAAAAGTACTTTTAAAAGGAGGTAAGGGAGCAAAAAGTAATAAAGGTAAAATCATCCATTATTAGTGTACACTAATGCTTTCTAAAGCCTCAGTAATATGGCTAAGCCGGATGAGATATGAGTCTTACTAAGAAGACATGCTAACTTTTCTAAAAACCAGCATCCCGTGTCTTCCCAGTTCCCAATACAGATATGTATTTGGCTTTGTTTACATCATTACTGTTTCAGGAAGTAGTTGAAATAATCTTTAAGGAAGACATAATGTAGTCTGTGCAAGCTCTTTTGCCTTTCAGGGTGAATGGAGCAGAAACATTTTTGTTGCAATGAACATTAAAAATGTCTAAATTTGTATTTGAATGTTATCAGAGACCTTGTTTATGACTTTAAGATTGTGGAAAGGATAGGGACAATATATCCCTCATATATGAATGTGTCAACGGAAAAGAAGCCATACTTAGTAAAATAATGTAAGATTTATTCTGAGCCAAATTTGAGGACTGTGACCTGGAGCTGCACCCAGAAGCCTTGAGGAAGTGGCTCAAGGTGGTGGTGTTGCAGTTTGGTTTTATAGATTTTAGGGAGACAGGAGCATATGGGTTGTAGGTGGGTTTAAAGATTCTTTAGCTGACAATTGGCTGAAAGTTAGGCTCTTTCTAAAGCGAGGAGTCAATGAAAAGGAATGTTTAGGATAAAGGTTCTGTAATTATAGATAAAGCACCTGACAAACTCAAGTATTATATATATCGAGGACCTGCAGGTAGTAGGTCTTGCAAAGCCTTAGGCCTGTCAGTGCATCCCAACGGACACCTCTAAGCAGGAGGAGGGCAGGATGAGGCATCTCTGATCTCCTTTCTTATGGCTAGCTACTTAGTTTTAGGGATCCTCTTGGCCAAGCGGAATCTAGTCAGTCAGTCGCTGAGGGGCAGAGCCTTAAGTATTTATTTTAGTTCTCACAAGTTTAACCTATATGTAAAATCTACATGTAAAGGTAATAGCCTTAAAGGCAAAATGATAGAGATGGACCCTTGTCTCTACCTTTTTAGAAATTCTCTCCTTATTATAAGCCCCTCTTCCAGAAATTCTAGATTGTGGCGGGTCTCATTATGTGTACTGTAAAACTGCCCTTTACAAGTAGTCTCCATGTGGCAGACTTTAACTTGGTGGTGCATTTGCTCCTCCAAAGTCCCTACCTTGTTTATCACTGCCACACAACTTGATCTTATTCTGATGGCAATTTTTTTTTCTTGAACTTGTCCACACTAAAAATATGAAGAATCCTGTCACAGTTCACCATTTAAAGAACTCTATGCATTTGATTATTTCTTGTAATTCAGTGAATGAAACTTTGATGATGGAATTTCAGTTACAACAGTGTAGGAATTAGGAAAAAGTTGTCCTTCAGTGTGTTTTTCAAGTTATACCACATGAGTAGATTGATCCTATTTGCCTTTAAGGCTGGCAAGGCTTAAAAGTTATACTTTACCTCTGCTATTTTATCAGCAGATATGACTACTTTCTGATCACTTAAGTCAAGAGAAGGGAAAGAAAAAATTGTAATTGGCTCAGGTAATAGCCTAAAGTGGCCATAGTCTTTTCTCATTTAATAATGCATTCAGGTAAAAACAAAAAAAATTCTTCACAACTTCATGACAGAGTGTTGTGTTTAATTTTTTAGATTATTTTTGTGTGTGCATGCATGTGCATGCACATGGACATACATATATATGTGAGTTCCCAGCCTACTGTTCCCAGTGATGCTGGGATGAAAGATAGTGGACTCCTGAGGGATGATGAAGCCAGTGACCTCACCACTTCACCTCTTCTGAGCATATCTTCTCCCTACTCACCTACCCATCAACTCATCAAACTCATCAGAAAACTAGATATTCTGAGCTGCGTCTCTGCAAGTGGAGTGCTGTCAATGCAAAAGCCACCTGAATGATAAAGGAATCACAATCTGGAAAGTGTACAGACAGGTACACTTTGTACATTTAATAGGTATCAAACTTATTCCAACATTATCTCTACATACACACAACACTGTTCCCATCTGTCCAAATGAGTATTATATTATACAGTATTTCTAATGCATTTGTAGAGACAGTATGAGTATAAGCAGGCTAATAGTGCTAAAATCAGAATCATAGATACGTGCAACCTCCAAAAAGATCAAATTTGTAGAAAAGCAAATTTTGTAGAAATGTAGTCACATTCTAAAATTAATGGTTAAATTCTAATTTCTTTAAATGTATTGGCATTTTTCTATAAAAAATTAATGGGTATATATAAATGGATAAAATGTATTGAGTGCTACAAAATGTCTGGTACTGATTTTCCTGCGTATTTCAAGTGGATGCATTATCTCATGTACTATTTTCAAAAATATCTCCCTTTTTCATATAAGCACACTGTGACAAAAATAGGTTAAATGACTCATGCAAAGGCATAGAACTAGTAAGTTACAAAAAGGGAATCAGAACTCTGACAGACTGACTCACAATTCACTTGTTTAAACATTAGTCACCTGGGCTTTCCATACAGTACATCAATTTATTCTGGCTAAATAGCTTTTGATCAATTTATCAATCATGAAGATATTAAACAGTTATAACTATGGTCAGATCTAAAATTAAAACCCTAGAAGCCTACATTAGGCATAGCTTATTTTTCTAACATTAATAAGAATAGAACTCTCTATTTAAATACTTACATACTTTTAAAACATCTATTTATTATACCAGTAATTATCATTAAAAAAAATAGCTCATCTGCAGTGTTAAATACACATAGCAAAATCTTTAAATTTCCATTTTTTGTAAGGCAATCTGCTTATATACAAACTTCTTTGATGGGTAGCAATTGAGACTCTAGGAAATGCCTTAATATCCAGAAGTTTGTATGTGTATTAAATCTTACATTGGTGAGGAAATAATGAAAGCACTGAGGAAAATCCTGCTACCTTCAATTGAATACAAATGTTACTAATCTGATTCCATGCTGAACTTCCAGAACATGCTTTTTCTCTTTCTTGTATTCATGCAGCAACCATTTTTATTTCCTTTGCAGAAACCATCTTCCAGTTAAATATTTCAAAACTCTCTTCTTTGGATTGATGTTAACAAAAGTGGGCCTTCCACAGGCCAGAACTGTATGCAGAATTCAGATTCAGATGTCCTTGGATGAGCTGGTGAGACCAGCAATCCAGTCATACACCATGGGAGTCTTGGCTGTGAATATTAACTGTGCCACTTCCATGATGAGGTGGGGTCAGGTAGAGGGAGTTTGGGCAACTTCTGGATTTTATCATTATTCTCTATCATTTGGGATGAGGGAGATAAGTGTGGATGAGATTATTTCTAAGACTGTATTTAGAATTAACTTTTTATATTATTTAAACTTGTAGGAATTTTTTTTTTCATTCCTAAAAGAGTAACTATTCCTTTTTTATGGATGAGGCAGCTGAAGGCCAACAAGCTCAAATGGCTCACTAAGCAGAGCTTATATGAGCAGCAAAAGTACTGTACTAACCACTCGCCTCTGGATTCTGTTCCAAAGCTCTGCTGAAATTTAGCAGCAGTATACACAATTTGTTATTTCAGTTTTGGGACTTGATAGGAAGACCATTCCCTCAATGCATTTGTAGAGACAGTTTCTTCTGATTTTATATGGAAATGTTAATATTTTATCATCAAATGTTAATAAAATATTTTGACACTTTTACTAGCCAGCCCCAAGTCAGTCATTTGAAATTTTATTCAGAAGAACATTCTCCAGCTCCATCCAAGTGAACATGAAGGATGTAAAGTCCTTCTTAATGGCTGCATAGTATGTTCTTCTGAGCAAAGTATCACGAGAATGGAGGAAAAAGTATCCAATGTACACACCCCTATTATGAAACTAATTTA
>NW_003852403.1:27696313-27698490 GCF_000181295.1 Otolemur garnettii
AAAAAAAAAAAAAGAAATTTTATTCATCAATCCCTACGTATCTTCCACTATCTGCTTGGCAGATTTCAAGCTCTTTGCAAGTGTTGTCATATATAATCCTCATAGCAACCCCATGTTGTGGGATTTATTATTCTCTCCATTTTAAATTGAGGGCCATCAGGGAATAGAAAGTTGAAATAATATATTGTGAAATACTTTGTACTTTTGTAGGTGAAGGAGCTAGGATTCAAACTTCCGAGTCCTTGCTTGTCCAGTGTGGATGCAAAACCATGCAAAATTTCTATTTGAAAAATATCAAATGACAAAAATCCCATTTGAAAATTAATTTTGTTTCCCTATGTCATAGGGATGAGGACAATGTTTCAATTTTAAAAAGTGAATCTTATGTGTAGGTAATCTCGTCTCTGGCAAATATGACATTTATCACAAAAATAGCATAAACAACAGCATTTACTTCCACTATCAATATTGTGTTTAGTGTCAAGAATTCCTAACATATTGATGTATGTTTGCTAAATAGGCTTACTCCATAAAAGAGAAGAGAGAGAAAAAATGCAGTCTTCAATGTCTTCATAGGGTAAGATCAGCTAGAAAGGGCCTGTTAAAAAAAAAGGAATGTAGAATACAGAGCTTTCACCATCCTTTTGCCAATTCCTATGTGATATTTTTTCCAGGTCAGGCATTACATTTGTTTGTCAAAACCTTTAGAATATGAGTTCTGAGATGCCTTAAACTAGGCTGTTTGTATGAAATTATACATCAATGGTCTAAAACTAGTTATTTCCCCCATCTGGCTCATATGGAAGACATAATGGGCTGCCCTTCTGCATCTATTTGTCTCCCTCAGTCCACACTGTGGGTGTGCATTTGGATGCATTTTAGAACACATTCAAACTCACTCCTGCAGAGAATTCATCACCCAATCTCACATTTGCTATTCCTTATTTACTCTGTAGGTTCACTGGTAATTGTCTTACTTGGTGATCAAATTCACCAAGTAAACTTCAGGACAGAGAAAAGTGGAAATGATTCTGGAGAGACCAGTGATTCCGAGAGTTGGAAGTGGCCTTTACAGAGACTATGCAGGACAGGCATAGCCAAATAAGAACTAATTCTTTGGATGCCAGCTGAAATTTTTGATATGGATAGATATATTTTATCACAGAGGCAGCAATGTATAGGAGGTTCAATGGGGTAAAAAAAAATGATTGGATATCATAATAGTTTTGATTGTCTGACTATTGAATATTTCTGAAAGAATAAGCGAAAGAAACATTTTCAGAGAAAACACTGTCCTTGAGTGGAATATGTATAGGATTTGTCCCCTCTCTATACCCAACGCTGCCCTTATTCCCACACAAACACCTGCACAACCATACTTATACTTTCAATCACTCATACATACAACTACATGCGTATAAACACAACTAGCAGAAGAGTCGTCAGATTGTAACCTTACACAACAAATGAATGATTAACAATCCATGTTAATAATTAAAGGTCTGGGGGCAGGAATGATTATAATAGGGATACTACTATCAAACTGTCAGTCCAATGTGAATGGTTAGGAAACTATGAATAAACCTACAAGAATCTGTTTTCCACATGGAGTGTGTGTGTATGTGTGTTTGTGTGTTTCTTTAGCTAACACCAGTGTTTAACACTCAAGTAAACCAATTCCAATTAATGAAAAAGTATCATGGTGGATTTAAATATATAAGGTTCTGGCTCTATGTTTCTGTGCAGAAACCCTTAATCTTGGTGATCTAAAGAGGAAGTTGAAGGCACAGGAAAACATAGGTCCATTCTCTGATCTTAACTTGGAAAGAATTGCATTCCAATGGTGAGATGATGTTGTCTTCCAAGGTTGAAAAACCAAGTCCATATTAAAAAACGAAATACTTTGCTTCCAAATAGGTATTGATATTCCTCCTTTGATGAGAGATACACTTTCCAACAGTTTGGTCCTATATCTTGATTTTAGAAGCAGTGAAGGATGAGGTTTGTGAGCCTCTCTGGAAGGTTGTTTATAACCAAGAAAAAAATTAAACAACCTGGCTCGGCGCCTGTGGCTCAAGCTGCTAAGGCGCCAGCCACATACACCTAAGGTGGCGGGTTCGAATCCCCAGCCCGGGCCCGCCAAACAACAATGATGGCTGCAACCAAAAAATGGCCAG
>NW_003852403.1:27698671-27740721 GCF_000181295.1 Otolemur garnettii
AAAAAAAAAAAAAAATTAAACAACCTTATCTTGTACTTGGTGTTCTTTATTATTTAAAAAAACTGCTTGGTGGAAAAAAAAAAAGCTCCACTAATATACATTCCTTCTTTATTTATGATTTCAATTCACGAACAGTTAAGGTGTTCACAATTGTATCTGTTCTTCTTTTCTTGGCTTGTTAAGGGCCACAGAACATTTGATCAGTAGGGATGTGTATATGTTACCTATACTTGTTAGAAAGTCACTGTTTTGTCCTTATGTGAAAATAGAAATTCCAAATAATATTCAACAATTATACTTCTCCACTCTCACCACTGTGATTTGTGAAAGAACTGCTATCATTTTAAATCTTTCCTGAGCTTAAGGCATTTATGCATTCTTCTGAGTATAAAGTATTTTGGTGTGATGCTTATAAGAGATACATTAACTCAGCAATAATATGATTCTATTAGTGTAGTTAATGCTTTCATTAAAGGCAATAAATCCTGCAGTATGACTTTGGTATACTTTGTATTTTTTCCCAAAATGCTATTACAATTTTTATGATCTTTTGAAGAAGATATTAAAATAAGAAAATACATGTTCTTAGTAGAAAACTGAATGTAATAAATGCTAAAGAGATGTAAATATCTCTTCTAATGACTTATCTATTTTCAAAATGTTAAATTATCTTGTAAAATGAAAATTTTTTTAAGAAGCCAAATACCCAAGTGCAATGACTATAGCATAATTTCCAAGATCTTAAAATTTAAATAAGTCAAGGGGTAGTTTCTTGAAAAGACCATGGAACTTGGAGTGTGGAAAAACAGATGGTACATGTGGATGTTTAAGCATTTATTGATCATTTGTGCATGCTTGAAGTAGTTAAGAAAACAAAAATTTCAAAAACTTGGAAGTAAACAAAAGCATAGTTCTCTGCTCTTTATGTGTTTTACCATAGCTTAGTATATGGGTCTAAAAGTCCCACTTGAAGATTAGTTTAATTATTTTGGGATATAGGGTTCTTTAAGTTACTATTATACTATTGATGGGATACTATTTTATATTATACTATACTATACTATATTATACTATAGTATAGTATAGAATAGTATACTATTTAGTATACTTAGTATACTAGTATAGTATACTTTAGTAACTTTAAGTTACTATTATACTATTGATGGGATACTATTTTATATTATACTATACTATACTATATTATACTATAGTATAGTATAGAATAGTATACTATTATACTATTTACAGTTCTGTGAAGGTTGCTATTAGCTTGCAGAAAAATGACAGAAGTGCAAATGATCTTTCTACAACAAGTCAAATGGGCTTTCTCCAGTAAAGATACAAATGTTGTAGGCTCATAAGAAAGATAACCCCAAGGTTACAGTTTTACTCCATTGTAAGACATTAACCAGTATTGAGTCTATATTAGCAGTCTTATTTCAGTATTCTTTCATTGTCTATAAAAAACTTTGTTTCTCCTATAATCCTTTGAACCAGTATTTCCATCTAGCTAGTACCAGTATTAATGACTTAAATAAATCTTTGAAACATGCCCATCCTATATATGTAAAGGAGTCACTTATAATTTGTATTTTAACATATTTTTGTTCATTGTGATATTATTTTTTCATGAAGCCTGGTTACATGAAATCTGTTGCACATTTCTATGATGCTACCTCCAGATTTAACCCTTCTAACTACTTAGAATTTACAAGGGTCCCTTCTATTTCCTTCAGTTAACATATCTTCAATTTCCTTAAAAATCTTGATTTCTAAACTTTTTCCTCTTAGGATTACCCCTGTATGTAGGCTCCTACTATCTGTCTGTGTATTAAGATTGACAAGCTAAAATTGGCTTATAATTAAATTTTAAAGTCTTTCTCCTTCATTATCTTTATTTTTAGGCATATTTATAAATGTCTTAATACTCCTAGTTTATAGGAATTTCTCTCATGTTTCTTTTTCTATTTTGTGAATGTTATGTTTTATTATAGTCCTATTATAGTTTTTTTCATGCAAAATTCTAAGTCTACTTAAAATTTGCTTTAATACTTGATGAGAAAAAAATAAGTTCACTGCTGTCATTTTCTTATGTTTCTTCAGTTATCCCATCATTAATTACTGCCCATCTTTCCTTTCCCCTCAATTTTTAATTGACAACTTTACTGTTTATTAAATTCCTAAATGCAATTGTGAGATTTCTAAATTTTCTGTCCTATTTAATTGGTTTATATGTGTATTCATATGCAAATTAACACACATTAATTTAGTCATGACATAGATTATAGAGAAAAACTATAGGGACTAAATAAAAGTCAAGACATAAATGCAGATGCTAACTTGGTAATCTAAAGATCTTGGAAGAACTTCTCTCCAAACTTACAACAAGAAAAATGCTGAGCAAACTAAAAATACATAACTTCTCTTAAAATGACCTCAAAGTTGAGGTAGAAGGGCAATCCATTAACCCAAAGTCTACAGAAAAACAAGTACCTTCAAGGAGAAAAAAGTATCTGTTGCCCAGGGCAGACCCTAATGGATGCCATATAAGCCAGTAAGAAAAACTCTAGTTCTGCGCTCACCAGAACGGGGGAAAAGAAATTCGGGAAGATGAAAACTAATGGAAACTCATGGAACCAGTCCAAGATATACTGGAGGAATCGTGAAGGGTATTAGACATATTATATTGAAAGGAGGTAGTGAATTTTTAAAAGTAAAACTTTCATATTTATTTCCAAAGAGTAAAGATTTTCATAGACCTGGTTAGCCAACTATCCTCCAATGGTCTTGACAATACCAAGTACGGACAAGAAGAACAGGACCAAATAATAGTCCAAACTCTAGGTTTGTAAATTAGGGAATATATTGGGATCTGGATTTCTTGCAAGACAATAGGCAGGATGTCTGGCTGTATGTAAAGTCATTACCAAATGTCTGGAACAGAAAAGATGGGGCATGTAGTAGCTAAATAAGAGAACCTGATTTGATAGGATGAAATCAGTGCTTACAAAAGCATGTATTATTCAGCTCTTCCCATATATTCTGCCAGAGTCACATTACTCTAGCAACCCCCTGACTGCATATTGTGAGAGAATAATAATTTTCATAATAACACAATTAAAACTAAAATTAATTGCATACTTAATAAGTTAAGCATTATTCTATGTATTACATCTACTGTCTTGCTGATTTTCAAATTATCGTGTGAGGTGAGTACTACTGTTATTTCTTTTTTTTTTTATTGAATGGTAACTATGTACATTAATGCATTTCTGGAGTACAGTGTGGGGTTTTCACATGCAATCCAAACTACTGTTATTTCTACTTTCCTTACAAAGAAATTGAAAATGAGAGGTGGGGCATACTGAAGAGTACTCTATGTCTTAATTTCAGTTGGCCTTGCATATCTGTGAATTCCACATTCATGGATTCAGGCAACCTCACATTGAAAATATTAAAAAAAAAAATGGGTCTGCATTGAATAGGCACAAACCTTTTTTCTTGTTATTATTTCATAAATAATATAGTACAACAACTTTCTACACATAGCATTTATATTGTGTTAGGTCTAAGTAATTCAGTGATGATTAGAGTTTATAGGAGTATGTGTGTAAGTTACATGCAGGACTGTACCATTTTATATGAGGAACCTGAGCATTCTTAGATTTTGATATCCACAAAGGTCCTGAAATCAATCCCACAAGGGTAATGAGGAACAACTGTATTACTTTTTCTGGCCACATACAGAGAAAGATGCTTTGAATTGTCAGTGGGGCATTAATTATAAATATTTTTGAAGAATATTTTACAGCCCCACATTGTGACAGGAGGGAAATTTGACGGCTGGCTGCCATGGACTCCACAGGGTGCATCTTCCATAGACCAAGGTAAGATCCACATCCTTTTATGCCAGAAATCAATTCACCCAGGGACAATCAGGCTCTCAGTGGTAGATTCACACTAGACTGCTGAATAATGCTTGTTTACGGTCATTCTGGTTCATGCATTTGTGAAAAGGATTTGTGCTATGTATGGTCAGGATCTCACAAAGGTTCCTAGAGCACTTCCTACCTCCAAATCAAGATAGCCACAACATCTACTAGTAATTACAAACTTAGCTGAGATGAGTGAAGTGACAATAGAGAAAAATGGATAGCTGGACAGATACTTAATTCAGGCCATGGAGAATCTGAAGAAATGTGCCTGTGATATACCTGAGGACATACTTTGGTGACTGGTGTGATGCTATCTTCCTTATTCAACTTTCAGCCCTAATCACTACTGCCCTTTATTGTGCTTTTGAACTCCTTTGGTATATGCATATATTCTTTAGACTAATATTATCAGTTGAGATAAAATTGCTCTTGTTCATAGCCGTTCCTTTACCACTGTCTATAAGTTGATTTAATTTGTCGAATTCATAAAAGATAATATTTTTCCATTAAAGTAGCTTACAATTTTCCATGTCCTGCTTATCCAGAGGGAATAAAAAGGGAAAAAATAACATACATTTGAAAGTGAGTTCTCAAAGATGACAATGAGTAGCTGTATTCAATGGGTCCAGCCTACAGCCATGAAATCTGCACCATGAAATATTGTGTTTATTCTCTGGGACCTCAGTGGTTCCTCTGGCTCCCAAGTCTTCACTTCTGAGCCCCTGTTATCATTTATTGAGTTATCTTACTCACAAACTGTCAGAACCAGGTTATGTGGTGCTTCAGGTCAGTCATTAGTCTCAGGTCAAGAATGATCAAGTTTTTAGACAAGGCTTTAGGACAAGGACAAATTTTAATCTAACAAGCAATCTGGATTTTGTTTGTATGTATTTACTATTCACACTGGGCAGGAACTGTGAATAGAATGTGGTTATGTTTACAACATAGGGATTTAATGTCCAGATGTTCAAGCCATGTGGGAGGTTACAGTTTGAGCTATAGAGACCCAAGTCAGACTTTTATGGTCAAATTGAATAGGGGAAGTGAATTATACAAGATCTAGAAAGGACAATTGTTTTAATTCAGCACTAAAACTGACAAATGACTCTTGATCTTACAGTAAAAACTGCCTATTTTCTGATTTAAGCAATATGGTTGGATAAAAAGTAACTTGCTTGCTTTATTCCTTTCAATATAGCAGTGATCTCTGGGTGAAAAGGATTTTCCTGTAAGTCAACATTTTCTGGGAGGTCTTCAGATCATTTTAGTATTCTCTTCAAATTTCTAGATTCTAGTTTAACTCATTTTTAGGAAGCAGAAGCAAGAACACTTTGTCTACTTCATAACAAATGCCTTCTGCAATCTCTTTTCATATGTAGCTCAAATTGCAGTTCTTTAAAATTAGTCTTGTCTCTGAACATGTAAAACTTATTTTTGTGGAAGAAAATAAAAAAGAAAAATGAGTGCTATCAAGAAAAACATCGATGAATTCTAAGTTTTCTTTGAGTCCAATATTCTCAGATTTTAGAATTTAGGATTTAATTGTTTTCTTCATATTATCATATTTTGTTAGAAACCCGTATTTCTTGCTTTTACACACACATTGCCAATGTGGGACAAAATAAGATGTTTGGGCTTCTCAGTAGTTTGTTCCTACATCTATTATTGACCAAATAACTCATTCAGGGGAAACAACATGCTTTTCCTTTCAGCTGAGCTATTTTCTTTTTCATTACTTTGGTTCTGAAGACCTAAAACAAATCTTATCTGGCTCCTACCAATTACTTTCCTTTCTTCATATTTTCTTCATTACATTCTTGAATTGATTTCTTTTGTCTGTTGGGTACATTCTGCTCTGATATTTTATTTCTCAGAAATAGTTAAGTAGGTGACAACTGTAAAAGGAAGAAGATAATTTATACCTATTTCCTACGTTTCAGAGTTAACTGCCAGTGGTTCTCTCACTGCATCCAACACTCCAATTATTCACTTTGACTTCTAGGTTAGTATGGACCGTAGTCAGCAAAATGATGGTTTTTCTGAAGGTGTCTTGTTTCAAGGAAACACTAAATTATGACTTGGTTTTCACTGCTAATTTTTTATCTTATTGATGACAGCATAAGGGCAACTGTGTTCTATTTGTTGAGGCTGAAGTTCAAATTCTAACATAGAGTGCATACATATCTCTGTGTTTGGATCAAACCTGTCACCATGAGATACTATTCTGCCATAAAACAAGATGGAGATTTTACAGCCTTTGTATTTACCTGGGTAGAGTTGAAGAACATTCTTCTTGGTAAAGTATAACAAGAATGGAAAAGCAAGTATCCAATGTATGTAATACTAATAGATAAACAACTACACCACCACATGAGAGAAAATTATAATTAAATTCAAGTAGGAGGGAGGGAGAAGAAGGGAAGAGGATTAGTGAGCTCCCACCTAATGAGCACAATGTAAGGGTATACAGAACACTTCCTGGGTAGAGGGCTCAATGTAAACTTTACCTAACAAACACAAACAATGTAATCTAATCATTTGTATTAATCTGAAATAAATAAATTAATAAAAATTATGGAAATGAAGACGGATTCAATCAAATGAATTAATCAAAAATAATAAAAGGCAATGAATAAACACCAAATGATCTGAGTTGAATGGAGGGAGTGTTTTGTAAAGCAGTTTATTCTTAAAGAACTCCAGGAAGGAGGAGGTTCTCTAAGACCTTGAAATATGCAGATGGGCTACAGCTGATTAATCACAAAAGTTTTCTTGGCCCCTATTTTAATACACAATATAAATGAATTATATTATTATTAATTCAAGTGAGTGAAGTACACATAAAATTTATTTAGTTATTGTTTTCTCTGATCACTACTTGAACTTTAAAGCTCTTAATTTTTATAATATAGTCAATTCTTGTTATTTCAAATTCTATATTTGAAGATTCACCTACTCATTAAAATTCATTCATAGCCCTCGAATTAAATATAATACTTTCACAGTTCACAGACACATTCAGAACAGTAAAAAAATTGAGTCACCAAATGCACACATTCTCAGCTGAAGTTGACTTACTGTTTCAGCTTTTATACTGTAAATAAGTATTCTTTTCATGATTTATTGAATACCATGCTTTTTATACTTTTATTCTTTTTCTTGGTGATTTTGTTGTTTAACATCATCCCCTAGTGTAGTGCCATTGTGATGTCTAGTATTTCTAAGTACAAGAAGGCTGTAATATTGGTTATAGAAAACAATATGGTGTTAGTAGACATTATGCAGGCATTAATGATAGTGCTATTTGAATAATATGTATTAAATAAACTGTCTTCAAACAGAATCCACGTAAAACATAGTTATGCATTGACCAGCTGACCAAAAAAAAATGTTTTTAGAGCCTCACAAGCACTTAATTCTATATTTTCCATGGAGTGTCATAGTGTTTGCTAAGTTAATATCTCAGGTGACTGTATAAACGATATCTACCGTAAATAACAAGAATTGACTATACTCAAAATATTGTCTTAACAAAAGATGTTAAATTACCACAAGGTACTAGATTGCACCTTAGCTCATGTCAACAACATTTTTTCTTTTATACTGTATTTATATACACAAATATAGATAAAAAATCTTATCAACTATGCAAAATGTTTACATTATAATTTATTAAAATTTACTCTCCTTAAAATTATAGTTTAAAAAATTTAGTTGTAGCTTGAAAGCAAATAAATCAGAATAATAATTTTTCTATCTATTAAAAAATTACCTGAAACATACAGAGTTTTGTCCTGGCAAGTTAATAAGATGAATAAGTTACACACATCAATCCTGAACTGCAGGTTGACCCTTGAGCTAAAACTTTCCACCATGAATAGGAAATCACTGGATAATTTGGAAAGTTTGATAGGAATAGAAATTTTTTAACTATAATTTTTTTTCATTCTTCACTTTTGGGAGTGGGGTACACAGGAGGTTTTATTGATGTTGATGGAGATAGGAAAGGCCCCAGAAGCATGGGGGCTGTGTCAGTCAGCAGATGCATAAGGCCGCGGCATATAGGACCAGGTTAGGACACAGTCACGTTCTCAGGAGTCTGGGGCTCTTTCCTTGGGTTAGGAAGAGAGCCTCCTGGGGGCATAATTCCATGAACAGAAAGAAGAAAGGATAAAGATGGCTAAGATCCTCTAACCTGAGAGGAGGCATCACAGTAAGTGGTAAAAGCTGTGTGGAAAGCTGGATTAACTGGTCAGGAGCAGAAAATGGGGTGGAGGGGGGCTGGGTTGTATATAGTCTTTGAGAAGGGCCCAACCTTTGTGTGGGCATGCTCATGAGAATACTTCATGTTTCAAGCAGATTCTATGAACTTGGAAATATTTTTTTTTATTTTTATACTCTTTTAAGCGTTTACCTAAGATGATTCACATTTGATCATGAATCACATGCTTCAACCCCTAAAGTAGTCAGAAGGGTAACAGCAATAAGTAGTTAGGGATTGTTGCCTCATATTGTAGCAGTAGAGACTGCAGAACTGCAATGCATTTATACAAACCGAAGTGAAGCAGTAAGGCAGGGTAGGTAAAAGGATGGATCTGCAATCAGATTTCCTTCATTAAATCCTGGCACTTACTAGCTGTATCACCTTGGGCAAGCTGCTAATACTTTCTATGTTCTGGTTTTCTAGTATGTCAATTGGGCGATTAATAATATTTATTTTATGCAATTATAAAGAAACTATATAAATCACTCAAAAGAATGCCTGATTTATAGTAAATACTCAAAATATATTAGCAGTTATTATTACATTTAGCTCCAGCTATGTCTGAGTGGTATGCAAGGTCCTCAGATTTCTTGAAAGAATCAAGAAATTTAATTTTTACCCAAATTTTAAAACATTTTGTAATCAAATGTGATATATCAGTCCAGTGACTCACAGGCTGATAATTAGTAACCCTTTCATAGGCAAGAAGGAGATTCCTTCCAATGCAGTAATATTTTCCAATGTAGTAATAGTTGTGTGAAAACTAAAATTGTGTGTTATAATTATTTTTACATTATCATAATATAAAAGAGAGGATTGAAATGAATTCATTCTGATTTTTTCAAAGCATTATCTATGTAAAAGAATATTACATAAACTCTTCAGTTTAGATACATATATTGATTAATACATTCAAAAAATGATAGTTTTGCATTCGCTCTGAAACTTCTAAATGTCTAAGCTTTCTGCTTATCTAGATGCCAAGACCACTTTCCAAGCTCCAAATTATATTTTCTCATATTTATACACTTGGCAAGGAAAATATACATAAGAGAGGCAAAAACTTTTTACCCTTTTTCTTTTGATAGTAGAAATTAATGACTATATAACTGGATTAGAGTTCCTAGAGTATTCAGATAATAACAAAACAATGTTTCATAAATAATTAATCTTCAAAATTTCCCAAGAAAATGGAGAAGGTATAAAGATGGAAAAAGAATAGCACAGGATATAAAACAAAGCCGATTAAAGGCATGTTTATCTTCCTTCGGTAAGGAGAGGATAAGACTTCAATTTGGGAAAATTTATCACACACACACAGAGAATGACAGAGAGTTATTATAGCCAGATATCCAGTTAAACCAGTAAACTTAGGCACATGAAAATTTCATCAAATTATAGAATAAAATGTGTTATTTATTAATTTTCAAAGTACAGAAACAGAGACATCACATATTGAAAAAAGCATGTGTTTAGATGAAACAGAATCTTCTTATAAATGTGGTTTGTTTTGTTTTGTTCTATTTGGAGACAGAGTCTTGCTCTGCTGTCCAGCCTGGAATATGGCAGTGCAATTATAACTTACTGTAGCCTCAAAGTCCTGAGCTCAGGTGATTCTCCTGTCTTGGTCTTCCACAAAACTGGTACTACAGGCACAAATCACCATTCCAAAGATTTTTTCGTTTTGCAGAGATATAATCTTGATATGTTGCCCAGGCTGGTTTTAAACTCCTGGCCTCAAGCAATCCTTCCACTTTCGCCTCCCCAAATGCTGGTATCATAGGCATGATTTATCACACCTCATCAGTGTTTTTTTTTTTGTGTGTGTGTGTGTGGTCATTTTTGTCTCAAACAAAAGATCTTGTTCATGTTAAAAGTTTTCTTTAAAGAGACTGCTGCAATTTCTAATTGTTCTAAGTAAAATTTATGCCAATTATAGAAATAAAAACCAGAGTTTAAAAGTATCTTTTTCCCCGAGTTTGAAGCAGACATGGAATATCTTATTGAAAACTATAATGGTATAATATCATATAGCATATACAGTATGTAATACATATATAGTATGTAAACCTCCTTTTTTTAAAAGACCAGTGACATCCAACTAGAGATCTGACAAACTATCCAGGTCTGAGAAGTTAAAGTGAAGGAACAAAAGATATAAGGAAGGAAATGTTTATCTTCCTCATTTTTTTTAAAGATGACCAAAGTCAAAGTTGACCCAAGTACACCAGTCAGGTAAGAGTTTTTTTCAAGTTTGTCCTTGAAGCTTCCTCAAATATGGACTCATCATTCCCCAACCCCTTCTGAGAGATTCAAAGCACATGGTGATGAGGACAAAGAAAAAAGTTAGTAAAAAAGGCATTTCCCCCCACTGAAATTAGTATTAAATCTGAACAAAATATTCCTAAATTCTTAAAAACAAAAGAAAGTTAGCATCTAGGGAAAAAAGAAAATCCTGAGTTCAAACTTAATCTTACCTCACTATCCTATTTGAAATAGACACCTGAGAAAGACCTCAGGCTGAGACAGGAGGATCACCTGATCTCAGAACTTTGAGGCTATAGTAAGCTATAAAGGGAGGGACCCAAGTAAACTTAGCAGACAGACTGTGATTTTCTCATGGCAGGGAGTTTGTACTGGATGTCAGTACTATCTCTAGATTCATCAAATGGCAAAGTTTTAAAACCTAACAAATCAACCAAACAAACACGCACAACAAAATAGCAAACAAGGTAAATAAGCAAAGTTAAATGTATTAATCCTACTGCAGTAGGAGAAAGCACCTGGGTTTCTTTCTTAGCATTACCTCAAAAGGGAAACATCAGGGAAAGGTATTCAGAAAATATCAGACCCTGGGCTTGGTGATGTTAAGGGAAGTGTTTCCAGGCAGAGAATTGCATAAAATTACATAGTTTATCACAGAATAGCTTTGGATTACTTGATACAGTGACCAGGTGTCCTAAAGCAATTTTTGATAAATGACCAATTGGCCCTATTAAATTAGCTAGCTATTTTCGTTGGTTCACAGTCTTATCTTTGCCGTGCAAGTATTTCCTGGGTCAAGTAGTTAAGTTGACTTGGCTTATTCTCATTATTAGTTAACATATTTATAGGAAATTATCCTCAGTCTCATTATTTTCTAATGTAAAGACAGGAAATTATGTTGGTTTCAGTTTTTAAGTTGTATAGTTAGTGAAGGTAAACTTTGGTTTTAAGATCAGATTTTTTTTTTTATTTTGCTCCAGATTCTCTTAAGATTAAGCATTTTTCCCAGGGAATAAACTATAACATCTATTTACTGAATCCTAGAATAGTTTTGTATTTGTTAGTCAATGATTTCCACGGTAAATTATGTATTCAAAACTCAGCCTATTGAACCATCCACTTAGTGTGAACAAATAAACATGGGTATAAAGAAAAAGCACATGTATAATATTTATCCTTGGGCAAGATACATGTACTCAGCATTTTTAGAAAAAAATAATTATAAAATATGGTGAATATGCAAGTGAGAAAAAAGAATAAAAATCACTTGCTCCATTTGCTATTTCAGTAGTTATCAAATATTCATTTTTGAAATATTTTCAAATATTCATTTTCAGTAGTTATCAAATGTTCATTTTTTAGTTTGCCCTACAAAGTGAAACTGAGTTAAGTAAAATATGCCCACTCTCCAAACATCTTTTTTTTTTTTGCAAATATTAGCCTAGTGTTCAAGCTATTTATGCTTTTACATGTAATACAGGAAAAAAAATTATTGGATGCATTCTATTTACATTCTTTCTCATAAAAAATCATTTACCAGCTACTTGATAAACTCTTGTTGTTTATGTAAAGTATAGTACCCGATGCTTTCATTCTGCTGACTTTATAAATAACATGAACATCTTTTGAGTATTTTATAACTCATTTTAACATCCTGGGGCCAAATTTAGAGTGCTGGAATATTTATATATACACATTTTTTCCTCTAAATGTGAGGATTAAAATGATATATGTAGACACAAAAGTTGTCTAAACATTTAAATAATTGAACTAAAAGAAAGGAGAGGAGTTTCTAGTGTAAATTTTAGATATCACACTTCTGTAACTTGAAGAGAGAAACTATGCAGAGTATTTTTTTTAATGTAATAAAATATATTTGTCACAACCTTTATGGTTTCAAGTGAGGATCACTTGCTCCCATCTCTGGGATAATGGTGACATCATTAGAACTCAAGGACCATGGACTCCCAACTTTTAAATTTTCTTTATCTTAGCTTCATTTCCCTGGACTACAAGCAGTTGCATCTACATGGTGGGAAACAATCAAAGCACTTGATCTTGATACTTCATAGCTTCCACTATCATTAGCTCTCTCTTTACTTCCATTGGGGAAGATGAAATGACTCAGATGGATTAGCTTTGTTCAAAACTCTTCCCATGACCAGGAGTAGAGACACATAATACATTTGTAGCTCTCATTAGGGCAATAAGTATGAAAGTGGGTGAAGGATAATTTGGGGAGTAGGCACAGACACTGGATTAATAATGGCAGAGATGTAGGGTTTTTTCATTTCCTCTGAAAAACAACTGTTCTTCTCTGAAGCCTGTATCAGTTATATTGCGTTGGATACAATAACAGAAAATTTGACTCAAACTGGCTTAAACAATATAGATATGTGTATTGAGCTACATGTCAATCCCCGAGGTTTATTTGGTGTGATCCAACAAGTCAATAATACTCCTAAGAGCCGGGTCACTTTATGTCCCTCTGCATTGACTCTGCAATGTCAGCTTCAGCCAAAGGGGGACTATGTTTATGATTGCAAGATGATTACAATAAGCTCTTAGACATAAGTGACTTTGTACCATATCCCCCGCCCTCCAAAGTCCTAATAGTCATGCTTATTGGAACAGCTGAGACTCAGGTCTATCCTGGACATCACCCTTGGCTAGGGCAGTGGAATGCACTGATTTGTTATTCCCTCTACTTTCAGAATTGGGAATGGAAACAAAGGAATAACCAACATAACTGGAGGGAGGGTTATTGAGCAAGAAGTGGAGAACTGCTTCTTAGAAATGTAACCATCCAATCTGCCATCCATCCATCCATCTCTGTATCACTATCATTTAATTACTCCACTGTTGTGTTACTTAAATGAAAGGTAACATAATTTAACTCAAGTAAACATTGTTCGGGCTAAAATATGTAATTCACTCTTTCTTCCTTCCAGAGAAAGCCAAACAACAATAAAATACTGGCTGCTGATAACTAGTTTCGTATTTTAATCGCAAATGTCAACTCTTAAGGTTGAATTAGAAATCAGACTAAATTTTTCAGACTAAATTCAGACTAAATTTTTCTAATCCACATTTTCTGTATGTTTGGAAAGGCATGGTTGGATATTCCTATGGGAAGAGAATAAGAGAAACATGACCAGATCCCCAGAAGGCAGCTAGCTCAATTTACCCATTTCACTGGAAGATTAAAGATAGCCAGGCTGCCTTAGATGGCTACAGGACAGTGCTCTGGAGAAGCCCTGACTTACAGCAGAGTGACTTGTCCATGCACACTGATTCACAAGTCCCTTGAGGAAGACTTTAAAAGGGAATGAAGAGAGAAGCAAAATCTTTCCTTGTTACTCCCCTGAATGAGATAGGGAGAAAATTTATGGATTCAAGTTTTTCAGTAAGGAAAAGGATAGTCATTGTACCTCCATTTCTTTAAGTAACATTTCATGTCACATAAGTAACCACAGTTTTATAAATATTTCTCACTTTTATCATGTGGAAGTGTTATGTGTCTACATTTACCTTGAAATTACACACCTATTTAGTGAGAGGAGAAGGGGGTGACAGAAACAAATAAAAGATCAATCATGGAGCTCACTGAATGGGACCTTCGCTGAAGTCAGCATAGGATGAAGGGAAATAAGGAGAAACAGATTCGCCAGTCAGTTTCTTTAGTGTATTGATTATGTGATGGCGAGCATGTGGACGTTATTTTTAGGAACAGTTATTCCTAAGGCTTGGGAGTTTATCGATCCATTTGCAAGTGAAAACTTTAGCTCATAGACTTTTAGTTACTTGCGTTTGTTTTCTGTTTTGTTTTTGTTGTTTGCATTTTTTGGAAATAATCCATCAAAATGACCCATTTATATGTGCAATGGGATTATGGTGCTTGGTAGAGAAATAAACATAGAATAAAAAGTTGATCCGACTTGTGAAATGCAACTCAACTCCTTTTTCACCACTTCTGTTTATTTTTATGTTTTTTTATTTAAATATATTTATTATTTTTGTTTTTGCTGTTTATATTATACATATTGATTTATAGTAGATATTTATTTATTTTTAAGATAAATAAATGCTTATTGACAGAGGCAAGGTAAAGCAAAAAATTTAGTCTATGTTAGGACTGATTCATGAGGTTTTATTTAAAATGACTTTTTAAAATTTTAAAATAATAGAATTTTCGGGCTTTACTAGGTACTACTCTATTTTATATTAAAGATCTCTAACAGAAACCAAGAAGAAAAGACTCTCAGTCTTAAATCCCCAGGATACTGTGTTGACTTTCTAGGTTTTGCCATGTGCCTAGAATAAGAGATGTAATCAAACATAGTGAGAAAAAATAAAAAGACTTTAATTGTAGATGGTTGATCGAGCATGAAAGGGCCAGGCAGTGGATTGGATGAGCTGCATTACACCAGTCTTAAAATGGAACAAGTCTCACACAGCACTGCTATTCATCCTTAGTTCTTTTTGTCCCCCTTCCCTTACCATGCTACTTTCTGGCTTCCAAGGGAGACGCTTTGGACTAAGGACAGTATTTCTCTTGCACCTATGATTTAGCCAGGAAGTACCATGCTGGCTGCTCCAAGGAGTCACTAACATTCTTCTTAGAGGTAAACCTCAGAGGTCTGTTATATAATCTTGAGTCTTCATCACTCAGGGGCTTCTTTCTTAGGTAATTTACTGACACAGATAATTGGACTAAGGTTTCAAATATTTCAGTGTAGAATCCACCACATCTGAAGTCAGTAGCTATCAACCACTTAAAGAGAAAAATATATATTATAGGGAAAGAAATATTAGTAGTCCCAATGTAAATCTTTTCTTTAGTAAATGAAAAGGAAAATACAGTTTGTAAAATTTGATTTCTAAGAAGGTACCATATCATTTCACCTGAGTTAGAACCCCTGTGTAAACTAAAGGACCCCTGTGTAAATTCTTTATCACTTTATTCATTTTATATTTCAGGCGAATATGTTAACCAATTATTATGTATTTATAGTAATGATCCTGATTTGCATATATATATATATATCGAAGGTTATAAATCTCATCCTTTGATCATCATTATAAATCTGGGTACCCTCATATTAGGAAGAGCATGTCAATTCAACACCATTTAGTTATGTTTAGAGATTCATTAAATATTAATGGTCATATAAAAGTCTAATTTTAAAATAGAATTATAAATGAACTCAGGCAGTGAAGTTAATATCCACTACCTTTCCTCTGATCACTACTCAAGTTCATTAATGAAGGAAGGTATTGAATGGCTATACGCCTGCATAATAGAATTGTGTTCTTTTTATCAAAAGTCGGATGTGTTTGAATGGGTCTGTCAAACCAAAATAACTTTAGATTTGGGGTTCATTTGTAGAGCTTGGTAAATTAGACAGTTTAATAGTGTGTTTGTCTGTCTACTGATGGCTCCCAATGAATCACATCTCTTGGCATCACAACATACATATCCCCTCCACTTCAATATGGGCTGGGCCTGTGACTTGAGTTATTAAGAAATGGAGAAAGCAGCACTGTCCCAGCTCTCAGCCCAAGACAAAAGTATCCACTTTCACACTTCAGGGAACTACCATGAAAGAAATTTGCCTATTCTATTGGAAACACAATATGGAGAGAGATTCCAAAGCTCAGCCCTTCAAGACACTCAGTGCATCTCAGTCCCAAAATTGATCATCAACTGAAATGTAGCCTCATAAAAAAAAAACACTGATAGGGAGAGCTAAAGAAACAAAATTCAAATGAAATGTCACTCATTTGAAAACCATGATGTTTTTGAGAGGGGAAGGTGGTTCTTTAGTAATAAATAAATAACTAGAAGAGATAGAAATGGCAAAAACTGACTATTTACCACTTGAATCCTCACCCAACCCCCAGCTATGCACTACATGGATTTGGAAGTCTGAGGTTTGGCCTAGACAACTAAAAGTGTCCATCTAGTGAGAAGGGACACTAAAAAAGAGAGTTCAGGGTGGGTGAGAGGCAAACCTGGCCTGGTGATCCAGGAAGTATGAAGGATCCATAAGAATGTGAGTATGAGTTAACCAAGGTAACTAATGATCACTCGAAAGAGACAATAATCAATAACCAATAGAAAAGGACAATACTGCCTGGAGGCGCAGAGAGGCTAATGAAAGAGTTGCAACCCATTTCAAATGGAGTGGGTATGTATACCCCTCACAGCATTTGTGTCTCCATCTTTCTCACACCTCTGCTCCCTGGTGAGGGGACCCAATTCCAACTCTCGGTGGAAGGGCTCTAAACATTTTCTTTGTTGTTCCTACACAAAATTTCTTTTTGTTACACTGAAACTTATGAAGGCTACTTTTAATTTCCCTTCACACTGTGTCATTCCAGTTTTATTTTCTGTTCCATTCATTTTTGCTTTCAATTACTGCCATGTCTCAGGTTCAACTTCCTAGCACAGCTAAGTAATCCAACCAGGTCAAATGAGTTTCAGAAACCAGACCTGCAACTCCAACATCTAGTACTAGAGTATGAAATAGCAAGACAAGTTAATTGGACAAAACAGTATCACGATTCTCACTGAATAGTTTGGCTATTACATACGGAATTGTCTCTCTGAATAAGATTGCCTGTTATAGCTCCCCTCCACATTTCATGAAGTAGTTATTAGTTCTTAAAATCCTTGTGAGTTCCAGTTCTTCCTCTACCACTGCAACTGTCTGTCTGTCTCTGCTTTCTCTGACTTAATGTTGAAAGGGATTGCCTAAAGAGTTTCATAAAATTCTGCATCTCATTTATCTCAGTTTTGAATTGCTTCACCTCAGGTCTATTCAAGGACAGTAACTGTCAGTATGTCAGTATATGTCTGTGTGTGTGTGTGTGTGTATAAACACATTAGTATGTGTATAAAATTGGCCACAACACTTACATATGCCAAAACAACTCAACAATATATAAAACATATGTATTATAGGTGTTGTATGTGAATAGTTCAATAGTGAATTCAGATTAATTTCACTTTCAATAATGAATTCAGATGAATTTCACTACTTTAATTTAACATGAGAGGATTTTTCTGAAAGCTTGGAGAGCTCCTGCTGGAGTCATTGGCTTTAAAAATTATTCATATATATGTCAGATACAAATACTAATTCTCTATTAGGTGTAAAACTAACTTTTTAAAAGAATAATGCATAAGACTAATGCTATGCATTCAATGAAAGTTCATTATTTTGAAAATCTCAATAGAAAACACTTTGTTTTATTAAGGCATCAAATTAAAAATAAAACCATGATTCTTTTTTAATTTCAGGATATTACAAAATTGTTTTTCAATGTTTTATATATGAATATCACCTAGGATAAATATTGTATCAGCCTGTATGCATCCCACTGTAGAATTTCATTTAAACATATGTTTCAAAGCTATTTATTGGCAACTTAGTAAGTGAATTAGTAAGGACAAATAAAACATAATATAAACAAATTATGTTTACTGTCTTATTAGAATTCTTGTGGTATTTGTTTAAGAAATATAGTTGCTATAAACACTTAGATATCTAAAAATAGACCTGCCATTCGATCCTACAATTCCTCTACTAGGAATATATCCAGAAGACCAAAAATCATATTATAACAAAGATATATGTACCAGAATGTTTATTGCAGCCCAATTCATAATTGCTAAGTCATGGAAGAAGCCCAAGTGTCCATTGAACCATGAATGGATTAGTAAATTGTGTATATGTACACCATGGAATATTATGTAGCCTTAAAGAAAGATGGAGACTTTCCCTCTTTCATGTTTACATGGATGGAGCTAGAACATATTTTTCTTAGCAAATTATCTCAAGAATGGAAGAAAAAGTATCCAATATACTCAGTCTTACTATGAAACCAATTCATAGCTTTCTTATGAAAGCTATAACCCAAATATTGCCCAAGAAGAAGGGGAAAGGGGAGGAGGAGGGGAGGGGAGAGGGGAGGATGGGTGGAGGGAGAGTAATTGGTGGGACCACACCTATGGTGCATCTTACAAGGGTACCTGTGAAATTTACTAGATGTAGAATATAAATGTTTTAACACAATAAAATAAAAATAAATATTGTTAAATTTCTACTCATATATTTTCAATTCCTATATTGTGGTTTTACTGTTATGTTTTCATTATGTCATAAAACTTGATTTGAAGTGTTTGTAGTTTTCAGTTGCTATCTTCCTATTGTATATAAATATGAATAATTACTAAGGACATTTACTTGACATATTTGCCTTGTTGTCTATTGTTATTTATTACTACAGTGTTTAGAGATGCATTTGTTTAACAATAGAATTTTTGAACTATAAATTTTACTAATTTTATTTTAACAGTATTGTTAAAGTAGATGTATACAAATTTGTTTTAACATTCTTAAATAATCAGTCTTCACTAGGAATGAACTACCTGTGATCTTGTGTAATAAATTATAATATAATACCAAATCTATGCATTAGAAGTAGTTGAGGTTTTTTTAATTTATGGTTGTTCATTTAGTAATATAAAATCCTGTCTTGGGCAGCACCTGTGGCTCAAAGGAGTAGGGTGCTGGCCCCATATGCCGGAGGTGGCGGGCTAAAACCCAGCCCTAGCCAAAAACTGAAAAAAAAAAAAAAAAAAAAAAACTTACATTTTTAGTCATCACTTATTGAGTTTTTAAAAAAGTTATTTACTTTATGTTGGTACAAAAATGTTAGTATTCATATTATTATGAAATTATTTTATTATGGGATATTGAGCATGGTTGAAGTAGTAATACAGGCAGTCCCTGAGTTACAAATATTTGACTTATATACAACTCACACAAACAGAGGGCACTACAGGTTATAGGTAAATTGTACCTGACCAACTTACATTTACCTTCTACTTAAGAACCAACCTATAGAACCTATCTCACTCATAACCTGGAGACTGTCTGCATTCTGGTATTTCTACCAAATATCATTCTCAATTTTGGCTGTTAGAACAGAGTTCATGAAAGGCCAATTTAGAAAACCACATAGTGCAGGATTAGTTCCAGCAGTAATGGAAGCACTTACAATTATTTGGGACAGGGCTAGGCTAATGTCCAGGATCCAAAGAGGACAGCTGTAGGGTAATGGGCTCCTGCCAGGAGCAAAGTGTTGTTAGAGGGATAGCAAATCAGCAGGCAACTAACTAGTTGGGAAAATAAATACTGTAACCTAACTTCCTGACAAGTGTCCATCCCCTAAAAGTGCTTCATTTTATTCTAACCAAAGCCAAAAGGCAAAGGGGATCACATCAGTGGATGTGGTCCATAACAGTGAGTCTCTTATGACACAGAAGATTATGAAGAAGGGTACAGAATGGATCTGGAAAAACAAATTAAAATATACAGTATGTACGGGTAACTTAAAGATTTTGGATGGCTCGGCGCCTATAGCTCAACTGGCTAAGGGCCAGTCACGTACACCTAAGGTGGCGGGTTCGAATCCCCAGCCCGGACCACCAAACAACAATGACGGCTGCAACCAAAAAAACAGCCGGGTGTTGTGGCGGGCACCTGTGGTCCCAGCTATTTGGGAGGCTGAGGCAGGAGACTCGCTTGAGCCCAGGAGTTGGAGGTTGCTGTGAGCTGTAATGCCATGGCACTCTACCCAGGGGGACAGCTTGAGGCTCTGTCTCAAAAAAAAAAAAAAAAAAAAAAAAAGATTTTAGAGAACTGCTGCTTTTTTAATTTGATGTATATATAATAAATAAAATATTATGCAATTAATATTTGCAGATATGGCATTGAATGTGCTTTGCAGAATTGACTTTTAAAAATTTTAAACATTGATCTCTCTAAAAACTGGATATCATCCCATAGCATCTTTGATACCTTCTAACTAAGGCTGTACTAAACATTATCAGTATTTTTTAAGGAATATCTTTTATTTTTCAAGGTCTCTTTATTTTGGGTTTATATCTTAAATGAACTATGTGCTTCACAGTTAAATGGAAATTTACCAAGGGACTTCATTATTCCTTTTCTGGATCACAGATAAAAGAATGACATTTTAAAAATCACATCTATCTAAACTTGCAGTGGGTCTTCATTCAAGATGCCATGGAAGGATGGATATGATATAACTGAAAAATCACAAAATAATGAATCTGTTTGCATACTCTGCCAATTTGCTTAAAAGTACAAAAAGAAAAGTACTCAATTTCTCTATAGTTAGTTATATACAATATTTCACAGGTTACATTTTATGTTCTTTATTTGAGCAATAGTAATGACTCTAATCACAGTGACAGCTATGAACTTAAAGTGCACAAAGTCCAATTTTATAAATAGTTTTAGAAGAAAAGGGTATGAAGAAATAGCAACCTCACATTTTAAGTAGGTGGATTAAAAAAGAATTATACAAATAATGGAAGTGTCAGCTTTAGACTGTGGAGTCATGTAAAATTATAGAGTTTATAAATAATCATCTTATACTCAAATTAATAATGGATACAGACAAAAAACAACTTAAATCTTAAATATAATTTATTTGTATAGCAAAATGAGCCCCATCAAATAATATAGACATATGTTTATTTTCTATCCTTAAAAAAATTGTGTAATAATGTCCCTTCCACCTTTAAATTCAAGTTAAAAACATTAATATTATCGTCCCAAATTGATTTCGTGTTTTTTATTGAAAAATTATAAACTAAATGTGCTTTCTTTTAATTTCCCAAGTAACATGAATCTTTTTCCAAATAATTTTAGGGAAAAATTATAAATTCAAATAGGTTTCAGGCAAATTTGAATCCAGCCTACTGGCCTGGGAGGGTGTACCTTCTTTCCTTTCAGCTCTGCTTTTCATTTCCCTACTCTAAAACTTTTTTCCATTTATTGCTTTTCCTATTCAAAATATTTTTCCTTTCTTTCTCTTCAATCTCTCTCTCTCTCTTTCTCCCCATCCCACTCCCGTCTTATTCTAATGGATAGAAACAGGCTACAGCAGTTCAGAAAGTAGCCATTTTCACCAAATAGAACCTTATCAAAATTGGCTGTTTGCAGTGACTCACTCTTGTAATCCTAACACTTTGGGAGGCTGAGTCAGGAGAATTGCTTGAGTTCAGGAGTTCAACGTCAATCTGAGAAAGAACAGGCCTTCATCTTTACTAAAAATAAAAAAAAAAAAAAAAATTAGCCAGGCACAGTGGCATGTGCCTGTAGTCTCAGCTACTCAGGAGGCTGATGCAGAGGATCCTTCACACCCAGATGTTTAAAATTGAAGTGAACTATGATGACTCTACTCTGCTCCAGCCTGGGTGATACTGAGATGGTGGGTGTAGAGAGTATATTTAGTTCAAGAACAAAATAAAATCTTTATTCAATTGCTTAGAATTTTAGGTTATATGTTTAACTTTGTATTTAAATAATATTAAAATTTAGAGTGAATGTTTTTTGGTTTGTCGAGAGGAAGTGATTGAGAAACCAGAAAAGTTTTTCTGTGTAGTCTCAGGACCAAGAGATGAGTGATATTTCAACACTAATGTTCAGTTTCTCTATCACATTTATTTTATTTTATTTAAGGCTTTTCTACTAATGGGAATGAGTATACCTTTAGTGACACTAAATTATAAAGATTAAATTTTGAGTTTTCTATGAGATGTTTCAGCACTTTCTATAGAATTAATCTGGAGACTGAAGGAGAAAGAGAGAGCAAGTTATCTTAATGTTTCCAATGAAATATAATAGTATTTTAAGTGATTTATATTCTCACAGTATTATCCTCAAAGAATAACATCATGTTTTGAAAAATTTCACATTTTTTGAAATCTCCAACTGGATTTTATAAGAGTTTTTTTTTTTTCCCAGTTTGAACTAAAGAGATAGACATTTGAGGTTAAAACATATTGGATTATTATATTTACTGATGCTGAGTGCACACACACACATATTTGTGCTTTTGTCCAGTTGAACGTTATAGATCTTAAATTTTATTATTCTATAAGAATTTGCTATATAGTCAACATTTTATTATACCAAACATGCCACAGGACACAGAAATAATCTGGTCAGAGGTGACAAGTCTGAAAATATATCTGTGATCAGGCACAAATGAGATGGACAGCTAATCTTGCATATCCTTAAAATCAGATAAATCTAAACACGCGTAGAGGAGGCCCAAAGGATCTATTTACTTGAAGGCTCATATGATACAATTTGTCTTCTGAGAAGACATGACACTTAGCTTAATCAGATAATAATACATCCATGAAATAGAGAATCAACAATTTAAAATCCAATAATGTGGATTACATTGATTGCCTTACTACTAAGGAAATTGTACAGAGAGCCCACAGGTGAGGAGACAATAACTCAGGGACATTTCATATCACTCAAATCCCTAAGATAGTCATAAAATGTGAAAAAGATTTTTTTTTCAATTTTTGGAATTCTGGAGTTCACTGACCAAAAAAGAGAAAGAAACGTTGAAGAAAAGAACAGTTTTAAGAGCTAGAGACCAGTCTATCCCCCAAAAGTTCAGCTGTCATGTTACCTGGGTACACATACAAAGCAGGAAAAGACATAGCTATGTGAGAATCAGGCTTCTACATAATAAGCATCACAGATTAGGAATGACAGGTAAGCACAGGAAACTGAGGTGCTGATGAGCAGTTTCTGAGGTAGAGAATGCTATTGGGCTCACAGTGGTCCTAAGTTAGTGGCAACGATTCAAGGAATTTTACTCTAAGAAGAACATAGAATTTTGGTGGTAGCTGACCAGGATTTTAGGTGAAGAAATGGGTTCTTTTCCTTGCTGGTTTTTGAAGATGAGAAAAATCCAAGAAATTATAATGCTGATAGGAATAATTAATAGTGAGAGGAAATGTGATGGAGAAGGAAAGAGCCCAGGGAGTGTGCTCCAGTGTACATGTGCAGGGTAGCATTGGAATTATACATAATTCATTAGTCACAATAGAAAAGAAATCTGAACACACAGACTCAGGTATGAGAAGATGCTGGGGGCTTCTGAAATAATGCAAGAGTCCCATAATCCTATGAATAGGGGTTCAGAGACTGGAAAACACAATGTAAATTACTGCTATGAAAACTGCTTTCTTTCATCTTTTATTCTTCTTTCCTTATTAATTCTTTATGTCTTTATTAATTTCATTTATTTAAGTAAAAAATATATACTATACAATCTACTAGGTGTTAGGTATATAACAGTGAACACATTTGATAGAAATGATACAGACAAAAAAAAAATAGATTGCATATAACATCACAGTATTTAATGGAAAAACTAGCCATGTGGGTTTTACTGAAGACTGATATTAAGGAATGAGGAAATTAAGAAAAAGGACTTTTTAAAAGTTGTGGTAAATTTATAGATGAAACAATGGGAAGCTGTATGTGGTGGCACGTGACTGTAGTCTCAACTGATTAGGAGGCTGAGGCCAGGAGTTGGAAACTATAGTGAACTATAGATAGCACCTGTGAAAAGCCATGGTGCTCCAACCTGGGTGACACAGACGCTGTTTATATCTAAAAAAAAGGGGAGTGTTTATCATATGAAATTTTTCATATATTTTTACATTGTTAAGATTTAAAATATTACAAAGTTTCATGTTGTCAGGGCTGTTATAAGGAAACAGCCAGCTAAATGTGTGGTGGGGACCATGGGAGAACGAGTGCTGCAACAGAAGCTGGTTGTGTTAGGTCTTCAACAGGGTTAACAGGTGGCAAGGAGGTGGCTAAGGGCAGAAAGTGGAAACTGAATCATAACTAGGAACCAAAGTGCAGTTAGAACTATTCCATAGTAGGAACATACACAGTAAAGAGCTCCAGATGACCTTTAACTAACCTGGGACTCATTACCTTCTAATTAGCATAGCATGGGTGGAGTTATCATGAATGATTCTGGGAAAACACCCATGGGTACTAAGTAAACTGTTTTATAAATTAATCTGTTATGTAGCCTGTTATGTTATATGTTATAGAACCCCAATCTTTCAGTCACCCAAAGGTGGGAAACAGCAGCCAATCCTGCAGGGAGAAAGGTGGGACAAATTGGTGAGTGTATAAAAGGCAGTGTATGCCCAGACTTTGGGGTCTTCCTCCACTCACAGAGAATGACCCATCTCTCCCTCTGAGATATACTTTCACTTTGCAATAAATGTGTGTGGGATTTCTCTGTATCTATGATCACTCCATCATTATCTCAACTTGGTACCCGTACTCACTCTTGACTCTGGGAAGTGGGGGACCAGGGACCATGCAGACAGTAGCCCTGCATGCAACTAGAGATATAAGCTTGATGGGATGTTGTGTTTGGTACTCTTCCTGTACTTCCTTCAACATTTTTAACCTCAGTATCCAGTGTTCTTGAATTTATTTTATACTGTTTATGAACATTTCCTTTAGAAACTGAATTTTTATTTATTTATTTTTAAAGTAAATTTATTTCAGGTTAATGTGAGGGTACAAACAACCAGGTCAAAATACTTGATTTTGTTAGGTAGAGTATCTCCTGTGGTTATGCCCCACACACCAAAGGTGTGCCAATACCCCCACCCCATGCCCATTCAGTGAGAGCACCCTAACTTCTACCCCTCCCCTTCCCTCCTTACCTCTCCTCCAATAAGTTCTTCTCCTTCTTGGGCATACATTCAAGCCATCTATTGGCTTCATATTAGTATTGAGTACATTGGATAATTGCTTTTTCATTTTTGTGATACTATACTAAGAAGAATGTGTTTCAACTCCATCTAGGATATTACAAAAGCTATGAAGTCACCATCTTTTTTATGGCTGAATAGTATTCTATGGTGTGCATGTACCACAATTTGCTAATCCATTCCTGAGTTGATGGGCATTTAGGTTGTTTCCACATCTTGGGTCTTGGCAATTGTAAATTGAGTTGCAATAAACAACCTATTACAAATTTCCTTATAGTAAAATGATCTTTTTTCTTCTGGGTAGATGCCTAATAGTAGGATTGCAGGGTCAAATGGGAGATTTAATTTGAGATCTTTGAGGATTATCCATACCTCTTTCCAAAGAGGCTGTGATATTAGTCATATTATATTAGTTTGCAGTCCCACCAATGATGAGCATTTGTTGTACATTTGTTAGCCATCAATCTGTCTTCCTTGGAGATGGTTCTATTCATGTCTCTTGCCCAGTGATAGATGGGATTGTTTGGTCTCCTTTTGTTGATTAATTTGAGTTCTCTGTAGATCCTTGTCTGTGTCCAAATTCATAACATGCAAATATCATTTCCCATCTGAACTTTGTCTCTTTGCTTTGATTATTGTCTCCTTAGCTGTACCGAAGCATTTCGGTTTAATTTAGTCCCTGAATTTAAAAAAAATAGGATCAGTTGGAACTTTCTAGTACCCTGTTCATTATACTTAACACGTTTCAGAGTACAAAGTAATGATACTTTTGTTAGGTTTTTTTCATCTTTTATATCCATCTTCTTCCACTACAGTTTTACAATACAGTCAAATGGCCAGTGTCGAACACCTTTGTCTTCTTATCTCATATCTGCATGAGACTGGACATTCACAGGATGATAGAAGAGCTTACTTCAAACTGGAATTTCTACAAGAAACGCTTTGAGTTCAGTTTTTTCCCACCAGCTGGCTTAATTGGGTCAGTCCCCTCTCCCTTGTAAAATACAAGTCACAGATTTCCTCAGAGATCATGGAATATGTGACTCATTTTCCTTAGCAGCAGCTCAAATTTTAGCACTGAGAAACCCTGAAAAATATCTATCTCTATGGGTTTCCTCTCTGTAGTCATTTGGCTTTTGTTGGTACAGGTAGTAGTTGAAACAGTTTCTCTTCTAATTTTATGTTGGACTTCCATCAAATAAGATGCCATGAGGTTTGATTCACTGATTGACTTATTCAGTATTTTCGGTTTTCCTGGTATGTAGAGGCCCACATTAACAGCTAAGCAACAATCTTATGTAAGAATCATAACCAAAGAAAGAGATCTTCACTAAAGAGTATGGAAGCCCCATCATATGTCAATCTTGCTCTATAGATTCACTAGCAATTATTGAGGATTTACTCTTAAATTTAATAATAAGCCTGAGATATATAATCATGCATTTCTTAAATACAGGTGTATATTCCAAGAATTATATGTTTAGGTGCTTTCATTGGTATGAAAACATCAAAGAACATATTTACACAAACCTACAGGATGTAGCCTACTACATGCCTAGGTCATATGGCATAGCCTATTCTTCCCAGGCTACAAAATTGTACAGCATAATACTGCACTGAATACTACAGGAAACTGCAACACAAGGTAAAAATTTGTGTATGTAAACATAGAAAAAGATACAGTAAAAATACTGAATAAAAGATAAAAAGTGACACACCTTTGTAGGGCACTTACCATGAAGGGAACTTATAGGACTGGACGTTGCTCTGAGTAAGCCATGTGAGTAAATGTGAAGGCCTAAGATTTTACCACACACTATTTAGATGATAAACACTATGCACTTAGGCTACACTAAGTTTATTTTAAAAATAAAGTAGTTGTGCTACAACCTTAAGGCAGCTACAACATTGCTAGGTGATAGGAATTTTCAGTGCCATTACCACATGTAATCTTATGGCCCATGGTCATATGTACAGTCTTTTGTTGACTGAAACATTTTTAAGCACCACACTACTGTAGTTATTTCTGTTGACATCGGCCCAACAAATTTCATCCTTAGTTTTAGTCACAGCGTGATTTGGAAAAGAAATGCACTACCTAATAGGAGGGGGTTCGTTTTAGTCTTATTTAAACACTCAGACTCATGAGATTTGAGTGTGCCATACTTAGCATCAGCTTCATTTAGCAAAACATATGACAAAAAAATAGAATATAACAGTAGAGCAACAGCAGGAATTTGGTCTGCTCTGGAAGTACTCAGAACAGACTATACAGCAGCCCTGGGGTGTATTATAGCACATTATGCTGTAGTTCAACAGTGAATTCCAAATAAAAGTCAAAATTTATTATAACAGTACCTTTGATGCATCTTCTAAGGGATCATTGTAAAGAATATTTTCCATTGCAAAGGTCACTAAAAAATGTGTAAGGCATAGCTTTTGTCTAGGTATTTTATTTATTTTATAGTGCTCCCACCTAATCCAGCTGAAATTTACCACTCAGGAGTCATTTTAAAATGACCAATATTGCCTCATAGTAAAAATGCCTTTTATATTTTGTTAGTTTCCAGGGAACAGGGTTAGAAAGCTATTATAAGACTAAATCTGTTAATAAAGCAGAGAGAGTTTTGTTAATACCTCCCCCAGAATAAGAGAACTAATGTATGTTATGAATATCTCAGTAAAACAACATAAATATTTTTCTTTACTTTTTAAACCACTTCATTGAAGTATGTTTGACATGAAAAAAGCAGTATATCTTTACTGCATATAACCTGAGGAGTCTGAAGATAAACATGCATGTCTGAAACCATCACCACTATCAAGGCCACAGACATAGCCACCACTTCCCAACATTTCCTCTCATTCTCTGTACTAATGTATGCATGCTTGTGGAGGCTAAAGCAATGCCGTCCCTGATGTGAATCTGCCATGCTGACTGCTAATTAACTACAGCTCTGGACACAGCTCTAGATTTCTGTTTTATCTAGTATTACTATAAATCCTGCCCTTAGTTCTAAACACTCTTGTCCTTGAGTCCTCACAGCATGCCTGTCTTCCTCTGAGGGGTTGACTTTGATGGTCTCATACATTCCTTCCCCATACTATATAAGTCCTGGCTCCCAGGGGTAATGGCATGGAAATCCACTGTCCTTTCTTGTGGCTGCTTGGATACACTTGGATTCTGTTTTTACGTCCCTATTAAATATTTCTTTCAGAGAAATTGGATATTTCAGCCTCTTTATCGTCTCAGCTTCTTTGACATTGAGGGTAGATTTCCACAGAACTGCCCCCATGGGAACAGTGTGTGTGTGTGTGTGTGTGTGTGTGTGTGTGTGTTTCATGAAGCCTGTACCAATTTACATTGGTATAACAGGGTAGTAGGATTTTGTTTTTCTCTACATGTTCACTAACACCTTAAAAAAAATTGTCCTTCTAACATGTATGTATGAAGTATTATCTCATTATGGGTTTGATTTACATTTGAACAGATGACTAGCAATATTTAGAATTCTTTCATAGACCTGTTAGCTATTTGTATGTCTTCTCTAGAAAAACATCTATTAAAGTTTTTCATCCATTTTTTAATCAGGTGGGTTTCATTGTTTATTTAAGTATTGATTTGTAGGAAATGCTCATATCTTTTAGATACCAACTCCTTCTCAGATAAATGGTTTTAAAATATTTTCTTTCATTCCATGCATCACTTCCTCATTCTGTTGATTGTTTCTTTTGCTTTTACTACCTGTGTTTTTGTGTCATTTCCAAAAAAATTACTACCAATATAATTATCATGTAGCTTTTCGATCTACGTTTTCTCCTAGGAGTTTTATAGTTTCAGGTCTCATAAGAGCTTTTCATGGCAGTTGTTAGAATTCACATTTTACTAATTATGAATCTGAGATAAAATTAAATTATATTGCTCAAAATCTCCCAAACCAGAAAATTACCTTGGCCTTTTTGGTCCCAAGTCTATAGTTTGCCAGTGATGTTATGGGCAACTGCATAATTGGGTTCAATGGATTTTAGCATATTACCTACCACAAATTTTATTTCTGGTGTAATGTAAGGTATCATAATGCTGAAGGAGGTCCAGAACCACATAATACTATGAAAGGTATAGTCACGGTGAAGATGCCAAGCCATCAGCTTGACCCTGTGCAATTGACGTCTTGCCACCAAACCCACACTACCAGTATTCTTTGCAAGTGTTCCTGGCTGCATTCCCAGTTTCTATTTGTACATTATTCCACACTGGGGAAAAGGCATTTCAGTTTGTCATTGTTGAGTAGTTGCTTCAGAAAGACCACTATAGTCATGGTTTTAGCCAGAGATTGAAACAATATGTGATCCATAGTATTGTAGGCCTGGAGTCCTAACATCACCCATGATTATTGCAGATACTCAGGCACAACAAAAAGCTCTCACTCTGACCACACACTGCCCTGAATCCTCTGATGCTAGCTCTGACCTCTCTCATTTGGGGGATATATTGCCATCCTTTTTAGATACTAATAGACATTATTTCAGTGGATTCCACTGTGTGTCCAGACATTTATCCAATTTTTTATGTAGTATATTTTGTGCTTCAGTGTAACATTCAGTACCTTGCGTCGTAGGTCAAACACTCTGATAGCCTTGGGTAGAGTAGTTCCAGCTGAGCCTTTGCAGGCAATAAAGGTAAACCCACGTCCATAATATGAATTAAATTGTGATCAATATGAATTGCTTCCCCTTTCAAAGTGGAATGGACACATTATCAACCTGCCCCCCAAGAAACAGATTGATCCTTCAAAGAATAATTACAGATCACAAGTTCAGCATTGGTATCTATGGCTGGCAGAATGAATGTGCAGCCAGCCATAGCTCTAAACAGATTAGCCTTGGTAAATGAAGGCTCATGTTGTTGGGCCTGTTTAGCCTCCATCCCTGCTACCATTGGTACTCCATTCTATTGTGTGAGAACAAAGCTGGTTGATAACAGAAGTTAGCAGACATCAACTGGCTTAGTAATTCTGGCTACTTGGTTATTTAGTGTCTCTGTGTGAGACACAGTGTGAGAACACTGTGAGAACAGTGAGAGAACAAAGCTGGTTGATAACAGAGGTTAGCAGACATCGACTGGTTTAGTAATTCTGGCTACTTGTTCATTTAGAGTCTCTTCCATAGTTATCACTATGTAGTGAACATTAACATAGGGTTCAAAGGTTTTCAAATCTTTGATCACTTCTATGAACTTATCAACTCGACTCTTCTCCAGCTCTTTATTGCTAATATTCTATTTTTTCATGACCCATGGGCCATCCAGACAAGTTGTTTAACATTCATGAATCATACCATATGTCTACCTTGGACCTTGGGTTGTTCTTGTTTTTACACAAAGTGGATGAAATTGTACCCATTGGAGTATTTCTTCCTTAACCATTGTTCTTTAGGAGCATTCCTGCTGCTGCCTTTAATGCAGTAGCTGTCCTTTATCAATTTGTATCCCATGTGGAGCATTTCATCTTTTAAGCAAGCTTTGACATTTTCCTCCTCCACTGGTTATAAGGTGACCTAGTGGGGACAAAGGTTTGAGCTGTGGAAGAAGCCACAGTATGACAGTAGTGGGTGACCTGGAAGCTGCCAACTCACATAGCTTCTTTGCGTCCTCTGCTTCTGTGTGCACCTGATCTTCAATGTACCACTCCCACCTTATGGTGGATCCCTGTTGGGCCAGCCCTACCATTTGTGTTTGGGCTCTGACTGAACATGGCTTATGATGAAGCAGTCCTAATCCCATGGTTATTTGATGTCCTTCAGTTGTACTCTTTGTCTAATTTTCTATCACATCAGAGCTATTTTTGTAAAGTGTACAATTATTTGCTGAAGATTTCAAACCCTGGTTTATTACCCAAGTAGTTCTATGTTGTGCTTTTCATATTACGGTTGCCACAAACTTCACATATTTTCCAACGACATACACCTCTAATGTCTATTGAGATGTGCTGGTCAAATGACAGGGTTTCTTGAATTGTTATCTGGACCTTACAGTCCTTTCCTATTCTGGATTCTACTCAAACCCAATAGTCTTTTATACTTCTTGGTAAAAGTGGCACTGTATTATTTACAAGTGTGAAATGTGCTGCTGCCTCAAGAACCAGAGGAAGACTACTAGATGTTGAACTTCTTTCTCAGTGGTGTGTAAGATGCAATGATTGGTCTTTTACCTCAGAGGGTGTGTGCCCACATCTTCCAGACACCTGGATTACAAAAGAAATGGCTTATATGGTGAAACCTTGAATGTTTTAAAATTTCCCCTTCATTCTGGAAGCTAAATGTTGTATCAAGATCTCCAATTTAATTGTCAATTCCTTGTCATCTGCTTCACCTAACAATATAACATTGGCAAAATAACTAATGGGAAATTTGGTGGATTATACAGATTGTTCAAGTCCATTCAGACTACCTTACGAAAATGGGCAGAGAGTTAACCTAGCCCCAAATCACACGTATGCCCTGTTTTATGTCTCATGAAACTGTGAAATGCCTCTGGTTCTCCTTCTTCATAAGGATAGAAAATAACACATTTGCCAGACTCTCTGGAAAGTTAGAATGTAATTAAGGTTATGCTTTATTCCAACTTCATGTATTTATTCCACCTTCCTTGCTTGTTTTGGAACTTTCTGTACCTGTTATACCTTTTTCAACATATATTAACCTGGCTTCTACCATATTAACTGTACTCTGGAGCTCTTTCATAAATATAATCCCTGTGACTTTCACATCTCACCTTAAATTTACAATTAATTACCTTTAGGCTTTCACTGGCTATGTCTGATTATTCTAGCAACACCACTAATTTCTTGGTTCATATCATTAATATTTCTTCTACATGTCTCAAAAAATTAAGGCATTACACCTTACAGTATGTTTCCTGTTTCAGGTCTTTTATTCTAGCTTAACCTAAGTTTTAAAAATTTTGCAGTTACAACATTACAAGAGCTGTCATTATCTTAACTATCAGCAATGATGGTGTTACGTACATTGCTAGCCTGCTGCTAGATGGTCCATGTTCAAAATTTCACTTTAGTGTATTGTTCCTTAGAGCACTTCTAGTACTAATCATCTTATATTGGTTCTCTAGGAAATAAACTCCATGATGAAGATTTTTATGCTAGACAAACACCTGTGGGAAGGAAAATTAATTGGGCACAGGAAGGAGTAGAATATAGATGCAGTGTGGCAAAGGGCTCAATGAATCTGACAGAAAGCTATGTACTTGGGATGGCTCTTCAGAATTATTCTGTCTTGGGAAAGAGAGCCAGACTTTTATACAACTGCATAGATTAATCATTGGAGTGATTAATCCAATGAGAGTGATTAATCCAATCCATGGGATGAGAAGGGTGTCACCTAGGATAAAGCAGTTCTTCCTTACTAATAACAGTTCCTGGAAAGGGATTTGGCTGAGCATTGTTCCTGCCAGTACGCTCACAAGCTGAATGAATAAATACCTAACGGGTGGTTGGGAAGGCACACTACAGTCTCCAGCACAACTTTAAAGCATTCCATCAGAATAGTAAGATGATTAATCTCCACTCTTTCTACCAAAACTTTATCCATCAGACTTGTATATAGATCACAAACAAAAAGTAACCAAATCATTATAGTGGTAAGTCACAAGAGTAATGAACAATGGCTATTTCTTCTTTATGAACTATGCTAGAACTGTTGAGTGTTCAACAAAGCTGTTGCCAGATGAAAGATCTTAAATACTGTTATATCCTCAATAACATATTTTATTTTTCAAGAAA
This sequence comes from Otolemur garnettii, assembly GCF_000181295.1. Taxonomy (NCBI): domain Eukaryota; kingdom Metazoa; phylum Chordata; class Mammalia; order Primates; family Galagidae; genus Otolemur; species Otolemur garnettii. The sequence continues at coordinate 27,731,591 of NW_003852403.1, forward strand.
ACCTATGTGGTTTCTGAGATGGCTGTCCACTTATGTCTTAAAAGATCCTCATTACAAAGGTACTTGTACAAGTGAGGAATGCTTTCTTTGCAAACCAAGGTAACAGGTTTCACAATTACAAACAATATTTAAGAAAAATAGCAAAGCTTTACCCAAACTATTTCAAGATGATTATCCTTGACTTTTTCTGCTATTTAATATTACCAGTTGCTTGCAGATGTTTCTATTGTCATGATCAAAATGACATAATAAAATGTATAATCTATAAAACTGACTTTGATCCTTATTGTGGAGCTTATTTTCTGTGATTTCATTTCCATGACAAATTAAATAATTGTTATCATTTCTAATTCACATAACTTGGTATTTTGGTATAAGGAATAAGAATTGGATTAATTAAATCCACATCAAGGCAACATGTTGTTTTAAGTTATTTGAACACAAAACTAAAATAGATATTAGTAAATTTGCATTACTGATATCACAAAATTTATAATTATTCATAATATGCATATATCACATCTTCTATACATCTATGAAATGCAATCTATAGTAGATTATATTGTTTTATTTTATTTCAGTTGGCATTGAAATATTTTCATTTTTTTGTTTTTATTAAATCATAACTGTGTACATTGATGCATTTATAGGATGCAGTGTATGATTTGATATATAATGTGAAATGCCTCCATTGAACTGATTAACACATCCCTCACAATTATACTCTTAATAGTTTTGAAATGTACCATTTTATCATGCACATTAGGTGAGGTCGCCAAATACCCATCCCCCTTTGCCTTCCCCCTCTTTTCCCCTCTCTCTCTACTTCCCTCTACTTTCTGGACTATAGGTATGTTTTCATTCATATGAATGTGTAGGTGATTAAATACTGATTTCATAGTAGTATTGAGTACATTGTTACATTTTCTCCCCATTTTGAGACACTTTACTAAGAAGAATATGTTCCAGCTCCAACCTGGTAAACATAAAAGATGTGAAGTCTCCATTTTTATGGCTGCATAGTATTCCATGATGTCCATATACCACAATTTTTTAATCCATTCATAGGTCGATGGGCACTTGAGTTGCTTCCATGTCTTGGCAATTATGCACTAGGATCCAAAAAACATTCTGGTGCAAATGTCTTTGTTGTAAAATTATTTTTGATAATCTGGGTATATACCTAGAAGAGGAATTACGGGATTGAACGGTAGGTCTACTTTTAGTTCCTTGGGTATTCTCCAAATTTTTTTTCCAAAAAGATCGCGTTAGCTTGCATTCCCACCAATAGTGTAGAAGTGATCCCTTGTCTCCACATCCATGTCAACATCTGTAGTTTTAGGATTTTGTTATGTGCGCTAATCCTACTGGAGTTAGATGATATCTCAAAGTGGTTTTGATTAAAGATGGTAAGCATTTTTTCATGGGTTTGTAGGCCATGCACCTGTCTTCATCAGAGAAGTTTCTGTTCAAGTCTCTTGTCCACATAGAAATGGGGTTATTTGTTCTTTTTTTATTGATTAGTTTGAGTTCTCTGTGGATTCTAGTTATCAGACCTTTGTCAGAAGCATAACCTGCAAAAATCTTCTTCCATTCTGAAGGTTGTCTGTTTGCTTTTCTTACTGTGCTCTTGGCTGTGCAAAATTTTTAGTTTGATCAGAGCCTAGTAAGGTATTTTTGGTGTTGCTTCAATTGCATGGGGGGTGAGGGGGTGGATCCTCCTCATAAAATATTCTCCCAGATCAATTTCTTCAAGGGTTTTCCCTGCACTCTCTTCTAGTATTTTTACAAATTCCTGTCTTAAGTTTAAATCTTTTATTCAGTGAGAATCAATTTTCATTAATAGGTCACCAGCCAGTTCACCCAGCACCATTTGTTAAATAGGTAGTCTTTTTCCCACTGAATATTTTTGATAGGCTTATAAAAGATCAAATGACAATAAGTACCTGGGTTCATCTCTTGGATCTCCACTCTGTTCCACAAATCTACCTCTCTGTTTTTGTGCCAGTACCATGCTGTTTTGACCCCTATCAATTTATAATATAGCCTGAAGTCTGGTAACATGATACCTCTTGATTTGTTTTTATTTCTGAGTAATATATTGGCTATTCATGGTTTTTTATGATTTCAAGTAAAATGAAGCACTATTTTTTCAAGTTCTTTAAAGTATGACAATGGTGCTTTAATAGGGATTGCATATTGCTTTGGGTAGTACGGACATTTTAACAATGTTGATTCTTCCCAGTCATGAGCATGGTATATTTTTCCGTTGTTAACATCTTCAGCTATTTCTTTCTTAGAGTTTCATAATTCTCTTGATAGAGATCTTTCACATCCTTTGTTAGGTAAATATCCAAATGTTTTATCTTCTTTGTTACTACTGTAAAAGGAACAGAGTCCTTGACTGTATTTTCAGCTTGACTATTGTTGATATATATAAAAGCTACTAACTTGTAAGTATTAATTTTTGTATCCTGAGACGCTGCTATATTCCTTAATCACTTCTGAGAGTTTTGTAGTTGAGTCCCTGGGATTTTCCAGGTGTAGGATCATATCATCAGCAAAGAGTGACACTTTGATCTCCTCTGACCCTATTTGGATACACTTGATTGCTTCTCTTGCCTGATTGCGATGGCTAAGACTTCTATTACTATGTTGAATAGCAGTGGAGACAACAGGTATCCTTGCCTAGTTCCTGATCTGAGTGGAAAAGTTTTCAACTTTACTCCATTCAATGTGATATTGACTGTTGGTTTTCTGTAGATGGCCTCTACCAGTTTAAGAAATGTTCTTTCTCTGCTTATTTTCTTAAGTATTATGGTCATGAAAGGATACTGGATATTATCAAAAGTTGTTTCTGCATAAATTGAGAGAATCATATGGCCTGTGTTTTTTATTTTATTCATGTGATGTATTATGTTTATAGTTTTGTGTATGTTGAACTAATCCCTATAACCCTGGAATAAAACCAACTTGATCATGGGATATAACTTTTTTTGATGGTTGCTGAATTCTGTTTACTAAGATCTTATTGAATATTTTTGTATTGATATTCATTAATGATACTGGTATATAATTTTCTTTCTTTGTTGGATCCTTTCCTGATTGGGGGTTCAGAGTGATGTTTGCTTCATAGAATGTGTTGGGAAGTATTCCTTCTTTTTTTATGCTTTGGAAAATGTTGTGTAATGTAGGTACTAGTTCCTCTCTAAAGGTTTGATTAAATTGTGATGTGAAGCTATCTGGTCCCAGACTTTTCCTTTTTGGGAGATTTTGTATACTTGAAGCTATTTCAGTATTTGATATAGTTCTATTCAAGATTTCTAATTCTTTCTGGTTGAGTCTCAGAAAGTGGTATGCTTCCAAGTATTGGCCCATTTCCTTCAGATTCTTATATTTCTGAAAATAGAGTTTTTGTAGTAATCATTGAGACTTTTTTGAATTTCTGAGGTGTCTGTTGTTATTTCTCCTTCATTTTTTCTGATAGACAATATTACAGATTTTACTTTTCTGTTTCTGGTTAGGTTGGCCAAACTTAATCAATTTTATTAATCTTTTAAAAAACCAACTTTTTGTTTTGTTGATCTGAATGATTCTTTTGTTTTCCATTTTATTTAATTCTGCCCTAATTTTGGTTTTTTCTTCTGCTGATTTGGGGTTGGAATGTTTTTCCAGTTGCTTGTGATGATCCATTAAGTTGCTGGCTTCCTCTCTTTCTATTTTCTTAATAAAGGTTTCCAATGCTATAATTTTCCTTCTTAGGACTGCCTTTACCATATCCCACAGGTTTAATAATTTGTATCTTCAATATCATTTTGTTCCAAAAATTTGGTGATTTCCTTCTTAATCTCATCTTCGACCCAGCTATCATTCAGCCTATGATTATTTAGTTTTCACAACTTTGTTCACGTATGAAGATTCCTGTAGCTGTTGAGTCCAACTTTTATTCTGTGATGGTCCAATAAAATACAAGGAATAATTTATATTCTTTTAAATTTGCTGAGGTTAGACTTGTGTCCTATAATATGATCAATTTTGGAGGATAATCCATGGGCTAATGAGAAGAATGTATATTCATTTTTATTAGGATGAAATGTTCTGTAGAGGTCTGCTAAGTCCATTTGTTCTAGGGTCAGCTTTACATCTAATATTTCTTTGTTTAGTTTCTTCTTGGAGAATCTATCCAAAACTGTCATAGGGGTGTTAAAATCACCAACTATTATAGAGCATGAAGATATCAAGTTGTTCATATCCATTAGGGTTTGCATTATAAATTGAGATGCATTCTGGTAGAGGGCATAAATGTTAACTATTGAAATCTTTTCATGTTGGGTGTTTCCTTTGACAAATATGAAGTGACTATCCCTATTTTTCTTTATCTTTGTTGATTTAAAGCCAATTGTATCTGCAAATAAAATTGCAATCCCTGCTTTCTTTTGATTTTCATTTGCCTGTGTTACAGATGTCTATCCTGAGTCTATTTTTATCCTCTAAGGTAAGGTAAGATTCTTGTATACAGCAGATATCTGGTCTGAGTTTATATATCCAGTCAGCCAACTGTGCCTCTTTAAAGGACAATTTAAATCTTCATATTAATTGAGAGAATTGATAAGCCTGGTAGTGTTTTTGGTGTCATGTTTTTAGAATGTCCAGTGGACATTTTTAATCCTTTCACCACTATGAAAGTTGAATTTTGTTCAAAAAATTCTGAGTGAGTTTACTTAGGTGGTAGAGAATTATGCTGGTCATTGTGGAGGAAGGATCTGAGAATATCACAGAGAGCTGGTTTAGTTATAGCAAATTCCTTCAACATGTGTATGTCATTAAAGTATTTGATTTCTATATCAAAAATGAAACTCAGTTTAGCTACATTGAGGATCCTGGGCTGAAAGTTGTTTTGTTTTAGGAGATTGAAGGTCAATGACCAAGCTCTTCTGGCTCAAAAGATTTTGGCTGAGAGATCTGCAGTCATTCTGATATTCTCCCTTTGTAGGCAATGCTTTTCTTATGTCTGGCAGGTTACAGAATTTTCTCCTTTGTCTTAACTTTGGCAAAATTAATCACAATGTTTCTAGGAGATGCTTTATTTGGATTTCGTCTTGCTGAGGTTCTGAAACTGTCTATCTGAATTTCCGTATATTTTGCAATGCTTGGGAAATTCTCCTCCATAACTCTTGGAGTAGAGCATCTACCTTTAGGACTGTCCTCTTCTACTTCAGGAATTCCTATAAGATGAATGTTTGATCTTTTGGAGTGATCCCACAACTCTCTCACAGAATGATCAGTTTTTGCTTTCCATCTGTCTGCCTCTTTGAGCATTTGGGAACGTTCAAAAGCTTTGTCTTCCATTTAAGAAATTCTTTCTTCTGCCTGGTCAACTCTGTTACTGAGGGATTCTACTGTATTTCAAATCTCCTCGAATAACTTTTTCATTTCCTTGAGCTCTGCTATCTCTTTTCTCATTGTCCATATCTTTGGTGACTGTCTTTGAATTCATTAATTTCTTGAGACAACCTTAGAACTACTCTGTGGATTTCAATTTCTAACTTTTCTTCCATACCATTCATCTTATTTGCCATCTATATTCTGAATGCTATTTCTGAAATTTCAGCTATTGGTCTATGCATGGAGGATTTATCTACTCTGGTTATTTATGTTGCCAGAGTTCTTCCACTGGTTTTGCACCATGTTTATTTTCCACTGTTTGGTCATTAGAACTGGTAGGGTGAGATTGAATTGGGGTTCCCAAGTAGTAGAGATAATCAATCCCTTATCAAAGCACTAGGCTTTGTAATTGTGGCTTATTCCCTACAACCTTACAAAAGCCACTTTCAGAGTTTTAGTCAGGGACTCTGAGGATCTACTTAGTGAGATAGCACAAGCTGGTTCTGTTTTGAAATCAGCCAACCTCTACCCTATCCTGAAGCCATGGTGTTAGGTTTAAATCTCAGCTGTGGAGCAATACAGACAACTTCTGTGCCCTGATCCCACCTTTCAGTTCTTTTCCACTATAGAACTTTGAAGGACAACCTCAGAGCTTTCCCCAGGTGGACAGCCCCAGACATGAGTTCCAATGAAATCTCTTGGGCAGTGCCAACTCTGCTCAACAGAGAGGAATCCAAGGGTCTCCAGTGGCATAATTGGAGCCAGAGGTCCATGCGCCCCCCCCACCCCCCATCAGACTCAGTCCACACTGGTGTCCACTTCTCTGATTGTTGGCCCAAGTGGAGTCAGGAGAACACTCCCCCACCTGCTGGTCTCAGGTCACATCTGTCAAGCCTCTGCAGAGGCCCTAAGATCTCGGTCCACACTTGGTAAGCCTCTGCTCGCTGGCCCAGTTGGAACTAGAGACCAGCCCTACTCACTGAATTCAGTCCACACTGGGCAACCACTCTCCCACAAATGGGTGCCATCAGAGCCAGGGGTTCTGCATCTCCTCCTGCCAGACACAGCCCAAACTAAGGGTTCACAGCCCTAGCCATGTAAAGTTATACCCAGCAAACTGCTTCTCCACCCAGGGAGTGTCCCTTTCTTCCCATGTCCTCTTTTTTCCCCAATAGTCACAGATTCCATCCTGATGTTAAGTGATACACACTATGCCCAGATCTCTCAGGAAAAGACCAAACACTCTGTGCTCTTCAGGTAGCCAAACTTCAGACCACCATGTGAGGGGGGAAGGGTGGACTGGAGGTTTGGAAATGTGGGGGGAAAATTTGTTCAATTTTATGCCTGATGGGTGGTGTCTAGGTTCTTAAGGGGGAACTTCTCTGGAGAAAGAGACCTGGTGTTTATCCCCTCTCTCCAATGAGGCAAAATGAGAGGTCTTTTGTTCCCTGCTCCCTCACAGAGAGCCCACAGTGGGTCTCCCAATTGGGGGAAGGGGTCTTCTGTCCTCTAGTCAATAGGCTTTGTACCTATAATTTGTTTACTTGAATGCTCTTCTTTGGAGTCACAGCTTGCTGAACTTTCTTGGCTCAGCTCCCCACCTTTGGCTTCAAGGAGTCCAATTCTGTCCAGTTTTTCTCCCTGTGGTCAGGAGGTTCTGCTCAGAGTTGGTACTAGCTGGTCATCTTCCCCTGACATATTTTAGCATTGAAATATTTTCAAACACTAATTGAGCTTAGTTTGGTAAAATGTGTGTGTGTGTGTGTATGAAAAGTAATCTCTATGAGCTAATCTCTCAGAGCTAAATTTGTACAGTATAAAACTATTTGATGCAGATTTCAAAATCTGATTTATTAACCAAAGAATTCTAAGTTGTGATTTTCATATTAGGGTTGCCATAAACTTCATGTGTTTTCCAACAACATATGCCTCTAATGTCTGTTAAGATGTGTTAAAATGACAGGGTTGCTTGCATTTTCTGACAGTATTATGAAGAATTACATTTCATTTAATTTAAACTTCAGTTTATGTAGTTGAAGTAATCCTGCAGCTTCACATTTACAATTGGAACTCCTTATTCAAATATTTCTTTTCAGGAGAATGAATTGCATAAAATCAGTTTTATGAGAATTAGGAAATAAGTTTCTTTTTTTGACATGTAGAAATTTTAAACAGATAATGAAATGAACTGATGTAATACAGAATAATAATCTTTCAAATCTTAATCAGTTAAGGAGGGGACATAAGTTCATAAAAGCACACTTATGCTAAAGTCAGAAATAAATGTGACAAAAAAGAGTAAAAACAAATATGCCATAATTGTATTCATGTGAAGAAAAGAATTAGCTGACTAAGTTATTATGTGAAGTAGATGCTAGAATATTGTGAATCTCTTTTTAGTAATATTATCATTTTTGCACATTACTTCTTATGGTCTGGAATTCCTATAAACACGTATTTTTAAGGTTTTATTTTTGTTTTTTATTAATTTTATTTTGTCAGTGCCAGAGATTGGGTACATAATATGCAACAGTCCATATTTTTTAAGGGAAGAATGGTATCTAACTGTATGAACTTAGTTGAGAAACATTAGTGATATTTGAGGATAGCAAAATTTTTAAAGTCAAAACAAAATACTTAATAATTTACATATTAATAGGTTCAGCATAATCCATATTCTAAAGCTTTGAAAACTTATTAAGTTTTGCAGTGGTTATGCTTCACATAGCTTTTAAATAGAATATTTTTTATTTGAGATGATATAAATTGTTACCATCTGGTTCATTCCCCTATTAAGTGAGATAATTTATATTAAATTTGTGTTCCAAAGGAAAGAAAGGGGGATCTTGCTGAAACTATTTCATTACTAGCTTCTACAGTCATATTTAAAAATCTTGGATTACAATTTCATTTACTTACATAGAATTTAATGTCAGAATTATTGGTGCATCAATAAGCTTCAGGTCTTCTGTTTTGAAAACTTCCCACTTTTGCAACTGCTTCTAAGTTCTTAAAGCAGTAGAAACACTTTGGTTCAATGTTATTTTCATTTCTATTGTTTATTTTTGCAATTAGTTATCTGACAATGTAGAACTTTCCTGAGTAAAATTAAGAATAGCACCACATTCCTAATGTTTCACTGTCCTTAATTGGAGACTTCTTAGTTAACAGAAAGTAGAGAAAAGTATAGTTTAAAATATCTGATAATTATGGTCTAGGGTTTGGACAAGTAAGCTACGCTGTCATAAAAACAGAGTAATCAATTCAAAAGGAAAAACAAAATAGTTTCTGTTTAAATGCTTAACAATTAAAAATCAGCTTCATGGGCTAAAGCACTGGATCACTTAGGCCAGGAATTGGAAATTGCCATGTGTGATGATGACATCACTGACCTCTACCTGAGGCAACAGAGGGAGACGGTCTCTTCTTTGCTTTGCAGTTAGGACACTAGGCATTCCACCCAATTCCTGTGGACTGTATCCCCCAGGGATTTCAACATAGTCATAGAATTTTGGAGAATGCTCCAAGTAAACTTCTCAGAAAGCTGAACTTGGCTGCTTTGAGTGCTCTTATTCAGTTTGTAGATGAATTACTACTTAATCTGTAGCTCCCATGTAAATCTTCTGTTGAAGACGCTAGACAAGTGTCAAATTTCCTTATGGAGGAAGATTTCCTTATGTCAAAAGAAAAAGCTCAATTGTGTAAACCTGAAGTTACTTGGGCTTTGTTCTTCCCCCGGTGAGAAG
>NW_003852403.1:27740741-27776771 GCF_000181295.1 Otolemur garnettii
CTTCCCCCGGTGAGAAGAGGAGAAGAGAAGAGAAAATCTGAAGAGGAGAAGAGAAGAGTAAACCTGAAGTTACTTGGGCTTTGTTCTTCCCCTGGAAAGAGAGGAGAGGAGAGGAGAGGAAAGGAGAGGAGAGGAGAGGAGAGGAGAGGAGAGGAGAGGAGAGGAGAGGACCTGAAGAGGAGATGAGAAGAGAAAACCTAAAAAGGAGAAAAGAAGAGTAAACCTGAAGTTACTTGGGCTTTATTCTTCCCCCGGTGAGGAGAAGAGAAGAGATTGTCAAATGAAAGGATCAAGAAAACTTGTTTCCTCACTAGCCCCTGTACAAAAAAACAAGTCAGGAAGCTCCTGGAAGTGATGGGATACTATCAAATATAGATTCCCCAATATGGAGAGCTGGCTAAGCTTTTGAGGTTTTAAAAGGGGAAGAGATAGAGGAGCTAGCACGGGGTAGGTCACAAGAAAAAGCCTTCCAAGCCTTAAACATGCTATTTTAAATGCACTAGTCTTGCGAATAACTGATGTAAACAAATTTTCTTTCTGTAACCTTTCATTGGGCCTACAATTATGATCATCCCTTTCTTAATGTTGTTTGACCTCCTTATTAAGTTTGTGTCTTCTAGGCTCCAACAATTCTACATTAAGATGATGGTGTTCAGAGATTCCAACAAATACTGATGAACCTTTTGACCAAGTGGCCAGAAAATTCTAACCCCCTAAACTCCTGATAGGTAGGCCAACACACCATTTTGACAGCAGGACGTAGCTAAGGATTGTCATTAACCATTGTCTTTTCAAGATTTCAGGACTATATCTCTCAGGGCTGAAAAAGAAGGGACATCAAGAAAGATGCTTCAAGTGGGGTGAGAGGAAAACCTAGCCTGCTGAACTAGGAAGTCTGGAAGGCCCATAAGAATGTGGGCATAAAGTAACCTAGGTTAAACACTGACCAACAGAAATAATAATCAATGACCAATAGAAAAAGGCAACACTGCCTGGAGGCACAAAGAAGCCAATGAAAGACTTGCAACGAATTAAAAATGGAGTATTTATACCCCTGCACAGCTTTTGTTTCTCTGTCTCTCTCATCTTTTCTCCTTCATGAGAGGGGAGCCACTTCCAACTTTCTTTGGAACTGCTCTAAACGTTCTCTTTGCTCTTCCTAAATAAAATCTCTCATTGTTAAAAAAGACAAAAAAAATCAGCTTCATGTTCTCTTTCCTGTGGCTAGAAAACTTACCAGTACAATATTTTATAATCTATAATACATAACTTCAAAAGTATTGGTATTTACCAAGACATCAAGTTATTTGTTTAAAGTGTCAAACATAATTCACAGAAAGTGTCTGAATATAGTGGACAAAAAAGAATTCAAACCTCATGTAAATTTATTCATTGGTGGTTCTGCTCTACTTTGGGGAGCATTTTATATTGCAGGGATATTAATGTATACTCTTCCATTTATGAGCAATAAAACTGAAGTCAACAGCTGGTGTCTTGTAATTTTCAAGGCACTGCTACAAATGGCATGAGATTTAATCACTGCTCTTGTAACTGAAGATTCCCCCTCTATAGAGTTTACTTATTTGGGTATGAAAAGACCCATGGAATGTTCATTTTTACTAAGGTTACTAGAAAATCTTTCAGACTGACAGACCCTATTAATAGAGTTTCATTGGAAAATTTACATCTTGAATTGTTCACAGTTCCTTATTTTATTTTGTAACTTGGCATGGTGTTAAATGTCTGGGTGCAGTTCTGGTGTCTTTTTGAGATGCATTGTTATATTACCAAGAATTTAAGCCCCCAAACTCTTTATTTATTGACATTTGTCTTGTACTGTAAGAAAGTTAGAATAAGTTTTCTGAATAAACATGGTGAATTGAATTGTCACTTTTAGACAGTCACAAAATTTTAAGTTAGCAGTGGATGAAGCTGAATGACTTACCGCACTATACCTCAAAAGCTCAGAAATTAGTAGCATCCAAGGCAAATTGGTTTGTAAAATTAGGGCTAACATGGAATTATTACTTTAAATTCTTTTTAAGCATCCAATCTCCATTATATCCTTTCTGCTTTGAGACTTTGAATGGCTATTCTTCTCTCACTGACAGAATATTAGAGATTTATTTTCTAGAAAGCATAAAGTAGAGTGCGAAATAGAAGGCATTGTCAAAGCATAAGTACTATAATGAAAACAGGGATATTGATTGATATTTACAATGTGAATATTGCATCTTCACTCTCTCCTTTTGTTTAGTTCCTGGAATGATGGCAGCTGGACTTTTCCATGATTGGGGATGAAAGTAGAATATCACCATTCCCCCCTAAAAAATATTAAATGAACTAATATGAGGATTCTCCAATGAGCAAACAATCCAGTAAACCCCACAGTCAACCTACCCAACCATGGGCATAGAACATTCAATCAGCTCTTAACTCACCTCCCTCTAAAAAGACCAGACAGAAATCCTAGGATCCCTATGGGTTTGATTCAACCATTCTATTGAAGTCAGAGATGAAACAAAAGAAATAAAAATGGAAAAAAGAAAAGAAACCTAGAAAATATATATTTTTATAGATATCCTTAGAAAAGCATCCAAGAGGGTCACTAAATGACAAAAAGAAAATAAAATCTAGAACTGAAGGACAGGAATGACTAAGGTACCATAGTGGACATATTGAAATGGCTTCCTTTACTAATGAAATATTCAGACATCATTGACTCTGTAAAGACAATGCCTTTTCTCTTTCAGAAACACAACACTGATCCATCCTCCACGGTATCAGATGGCTAGTCTTTGCCCTCCCCTTACCAACCTCAAAGGAAGCATGGAAAAGGACCTTTCCAGCCTGGCTCAGCTGGGCAGGAAACAATTATAAGAGAGTTGCTGGACTAGTTTCTAGACTGAGTAGAGTTATCCATCGCAGATGTGTCAGGAGCACACCATTTACAACTCTTATCTCAGAGTAATTTTTAATAATGCCACCTTAATCCACCAAATCTTTTTCAGTTTGATGGGGGGAAAAAAACCCAAACTAGATGGTCTTCCTACCCATGAAGTATTCCATCTAGTCTCAGCTGCCTGTGTTACCCCAGGAGTCTGTGTGTGAGGAAATATGAGGAGTTACACAACTGTGGTTCAGGCACTTAGGAGTAGAAATAGAATGCTCCCCTTACTATAGTTTTTTCTTTTTCTATCCTGACACCCTCATTTGGCCCTAAAATATGGCCTGCACACTATAGCAAGGGTCAAGTAAACATTAACAAGAAAGTGTTGCTTTCTTCTGGCTCACTACTGATAGCCCTTTATCTGAACTTTCTACTATAGGATGCTACATTTTTATGTCCCATCATTGTGGTCCTTTGTATGTAATGTGCTAACTTTCCAACACTTCATGCATGTGCCAATGAGTATATTCTAACAACTTTTTGACCATGTACGTGAGTGATTCTGGTAGTAATTAATAGACTTCTAGATCCCTCCTAAGGGATCCTTTCTATGGGTATGGTAAGCATATTTCTAGAATACTAATTCTAAACTAGTGATTTTGCCTCCCATCAAAGGATATTTGGCAATGTTTGAGGACATTTTGGTCATAATAGTACCTGTTCCAGGATCTAAGTAGGGACCAGGGATACTGCTAAACATCCTAAAATTTCCTGCCTTGACAAAGAATTTTCTAGCCCAAAATGTCAATAGAGCAGAGATTAACAAAACTTACTCTGGAAAAATTCTGGATTACACTATAATTTTGGAAGGTGGAGTGAGCTGCATACTCTCTTAAGATTGAGTCCCTGCAGGAAAACATCACCTAATATATATAATTTACTTCTTGGTAGTCTTATCTGCTGAACTCTCACTATATCTTCCAAAAATCAGCATCTACATGAGTTGTAGTCATTTCAGGGTCTACTAACAATGTTGCTTTGCTTGCAGAACCTGATGGTGAATTTCTGACTACTAAGTGGCACCTACCAATGAAATTGACTGTCAACAATGAACCTAAAGAAACAAGGCTGGTCAAGCCATGCAGGATGACTTTTCCAGAGATATTTGGAAGACATTTGAAAATATTTCTGTAGGTTCAGATAAGCTTTTTCTTCCACATTGTAGCTGTGAATATTTGCTTAGCTAAAACGTTACAGTTCAGGGAATGTTTACCTTTTTTTTTTTTTTTTAATCTTATAAAATAGCCAACCATGTTTTCTTCAAAAGAACATGATCTTTACCCAGGGTGGGTTATTCTTAACAAGCTTCCTTCAGCAAAAAAAATGAGTAAGCATCTCAGCCAGACAGTTTGAAATTATAGAGGATTGCTGAAAGAAGAGATATTTTGTGGAAAGGATACCCTTTGGGATCAGTGAAGAGATGAAAAAGGTAAGAGGAAAGTCCAAGTCTTCTCTACTCCACATTAGTTTCCCAAGAGGGAGTTGATTTTCTATAAACCTCCATGGGAAATGCCATAGCCCAGGGCTCAATCCTGGTCACCCACAGGATTTTCAATCCAGCCTCTGATTATATCAATCGTCTGACATATTGCACTGCTGTTATACCCTAGTCTATTTACACTAGGCACAGTGTCAGTGCTTTCCTGATCATACAAGTTATAAACCTCAGAGACACATGAACATATTAAGAGAAATGAAGGGTCAGATAGAAATAAAAACGCTCTAAGTACTCAATGAAAGCTGAGAAGAAAGCATTTACAGCTGGTAGAAGGTAGGTATTGAAATAACATTAGGATCTGAGATTACATTTGGAACTTAATTATTAAGCAAATGGAAAAGAGGGGTGGACATTTAAATGAAAATAAATTTTAAAAACATGAAAATAAACCATAAATAGGAATATGAAATGTAAATAAATTTAACAAACAGGATATAAACACATGTACAATAATCTTATATCAAAATCTGCAACAGAAAATCTACTGTAATCACCCAAATGTACTATGGTAGTGGTTGGCTTAAAGACACATTACTCTCAGAATCTAAAATACAACATAGTGAGCACATACTACATGCTAGCACATGCTGAATATTTTATGGTTGGAGCTCTTTTAACAAACAAAATAAAGACCTGTATGCATCTTCTTATACAAATAAAAATCAGTTTAAACAACACAATTAAAATATATATAATAATCTTAACAATTATTTTTAGGCTTAAATTACTTACCAATCTGTGAATAAAGTATTAACACCTTTTATTAGGTATGGGCCTGCTCATTAGGGTTTCGCTTGTTTTTTCCTCAGGTAAACCATGCCCAAAGTCATGTCTTTGATAGCTAATTTCAATTTCCATAAAATGATACAGAACTGAAAGTCATTTATGAATTACTATGAGAACATTTTGCTTTAAGATTATATAAATCTTCTCAATATTTCTAATTGCCTTGTCTTGATTTAATTTAATAGATAATTTTTTATTTGAGATTTATCTTTACTAAATCTTTCCATAGCATTCATATATGAATATGAAATATTTCTCTACCCTTTTTCCTCCATACATCTTCTATTGGTTTGCATCATCGTACAAGATGTAGTAGGTCAATGTCCTAATTTCCACTGATACCTACATCCATGCCTTATACCATATAATTCTGTATAATTCTTCCATTCTGTCTTTGGATCTGGCCATATGTCTTATTTTGTCATATGAAATATAAGCAGTTGTGACAAGCAGAAACTTTAAAAGAAGGTTCTAAATTTTTTCCCACACTGCCGTATCTCTGCCACAGCTGTGAACATAGGCCCTGAATAACTGGATGGAAGATAGAAGGCCAGTGGACATACTAACTCAGTAGTATGAGTTGAAAGCCTTCTAAACAATCTGATAAACAACTGAGGGAAGGCAGCAATCTTATCATAAGTGCCTGTCCAAACCACAGCTGACCACAGAAACATGAGCATACTCAGCCAGGTTCTGCTAAAAGCAGCCCAACTCAGCTGACCCGCATTGAACCATGAACTGAATAAGCCATTACTGTTAAATGCCACTGAAATTGCATGTTAGTCACCCATCATTAATATGGCCCTAGATATTTGATAAAGAAATTGATGCCAGAAAAAGATACTCAATAAAACAAACAAAAACTAAAATACATGGTGTACGAGTAAGCATATGACTAGGTTGTATGCAAAAGTCAGAGAAAGCCCTAAAATAATTTTGTAAGGAGGCAGGGGAAAAATGTAAGGAAACTGTTCCCACAGATAAGAAAATTACTCTCACATTATGTAACAGTGAAATATTTGTTAAAATTCTGCCCTTTGTTAATATTGCACCAAACAACATGAGCAATCAGAAGTTGATTTTGTTTTTATACTCTTGACAGCTGATAAGAGAAAGCACTGACCAAGTCTGCTTACTCAGCTCCACTGAAAGAGAGTCAGAGAGTTGTCAGGAGCAGAAATGGGGACACAATAGGCCAGCTGTGTTTGCTAGCTGGCTTTACCCAGAGAAGAAGTAAACTTTCTTCTGTCTTCAAAGACAACAGGTAGGGCTACAACCAGAGGAAACTGTGTTAGACTTCTGCACTTCAACAAAGACTGGGATACAGGGGCTCTATTTTCCTTAATGATTATATTTCAAAGAGATAACTCACAGATCTTTGAGAAAGATATTCTTGGATTGTCAAACTAGCAAGAGGCTTTTCAAAAGATTTGTATCTCAAAGAGGCACAGAAAGAATTTTCAATTACAAATGTTCTAAAGTAATTGTTCTAAAGTAAGGGGGATCAGGAGCCTGGAGTCAGAAAGAACCCTGTCTAAAGTTTTAGCATGTTGAGGGGAACATTATGGCCTTCTTGGTTATCTATAGTAATTTCAAAGATAGAAAAATGCCTTGTAAATTTCAGGACATGAGTATACAGGTTTCTAAGCAGAATATTTAATGCATAGGTTTACTTTTACTGGATCTCTATACATTTCCATAAGAATAGAATAGTCTAAGAAAAAATGTGTAGTAAGTTTGCAACTAGAATTTGGAGGGAATATAGATAGATCTCAGGATTCATTAAATTGGAAATTAAAACTGTTTCTCATATCCAACCTTGTACAATAGTAAAATATGCCAAATTAAGACATGGTCTCAGGCTAACAACAAAATTAATGATTTTGATATGACACTTTCTGTGAAGACCTTTGAAAGAATTGAAATGATGCCAGATAGAACATTTCAGTAATATGAAAGAGCTTCTAGAAAATATTAAGGGTGTTTTCTATAACACATTACCAAGCCAAAATCAGTAGTGATGAATTGAAAAAGAACTGTTAGTGTAACTTTTGGCACACTGAAAAGAATCTGATAACATTATTTAAAAGCCCAGAGTTTTTGAGACAATTGTATTGACAAAAGCACCATGAATCTGACTAAAAGACTAAAATACATAAAACCTTCTAGCACCTTATCTTTTTATGGGAAGAAAGTAGACTGAGAAAGTTATACAAACAGCATACCAAAGTTGCAGATGTTGGCAAGGATGCAGAGAGAAGGGAACGCGTCTGTTGGTGGGATTGCAAACTAATACAGCCTTTTGGAAAGAAATATGGAGAATCCTCAGAGAGCTAGAAGTAGACCTTCCATTTGATCCTGCAATCCCATTACTAAGTATCTTCTCATAAAAGAAAGCAAACAATCATTTTACCATAAGAACATCCACACTTGAATGTTTATTCAGTTTAATTCACAATCACAAAGATGTGGAAACTACCCAAGTGCCCATCAACTCATGACTGGATTATTAAATTGTGGTACATGTATACCATAGAATTCTACTCAGCCATAAAAAAAGATAGAGACTTTATACCTTTTGTATCTACCTGGATGGTGTTGAAAAACATTTTACTTAGCAAAGTATCTTAAGAATGGAAAAACAAGTGTCTCCTGTACTCAATACTAATCTGAAACTATTAGATGAACAACAACTGGCCCACATGAGAAGAAAAACACAATTGAATTCAAGAAGAAGTGGAAGAAGGGGCTCACTAAGCTCCCACCTAACCTGTAAACGTATATGATAGACCTCCTGGTTGAAAGACTCAAATGCAACTCAGACTTTTCCTAACAATGTAACCTAATCATATATACCCTTATATTAATCTGAAATAAAATAAAAGTAGATAAATAATACAGCAACTTGGATGTAACTGGAGGCCATTATCCTAAGTAAAGTAACTCAGGAACATAAAACCAAATACTGCATGTTCTCACTTATACGTGGGAACTATGCTATAGGTATGCATGGTCATATAAAGTAAAATAAGGAGCACTGAAGTCTCAAAGAAGGGAGTGGAGGGGGAAGTGAAGGATAAAAAATTACCTATCATACTGTACAATTTACAATATTTGAATGACAGGTACAGAAAAAGCCCAGAGTTCACTGCTATACAATTCATCAATGTAACAAAAAATCATTTGTACCCACTAAATCTATTGAAATAAAGAAAATTAACAACTAAAAAAGGCAAATTTTCCAATAATCTCTTTAGAAATCAACAAAGGAATCCCCTTTTAATGGAAAGATTGAGAAGCTCTGGGGGATAATTGGCTGGGGAATGGAGAAGAATCAGAATTTAAACAAAACCCAAAAAACCCCAAAAACCAAAAAAACATTTTTCATCCTGTTACTACCCAACCACATCCCCTTCCCACTACCCAGTAAATGCCAAAATACTGATACAGCAGGAGTTGCAGCTCAAAACGAGTTTAACATCATAAGATGCCAGGTGAGGAGATGGGAGTAAATTCTCAAATCCATCTCCCTAAGAATGTTGGGGCTCAGATTCTTAAGGTGTTTTGCCAACCAAAACGCTAGAGAATTACATCTGCTAATCAACCTGATACAAACTCACAGGGTTGGAAAGCAAAATTATATTCCTGTGTGACAAAGTTCCTGGTGGGGGAGAGAGTCTTGAGAGACTTGTTGGATCAGTTCTCATGTATGGCCACTGGTTCAGTTGACATCAGTTGGTTCTCTCAAAACCAGAGTTTGGAAGGTATTTCAAACACCAATTGAACTCCCCTAGCAATTGAGGGAGTCATAAATCTCATGCCAATCAAGGAGACATGACACTTAAACAGTGAACAGTTAGAGCAGTGGAGAAGTTAGGAAACAATGGTCGCTTAACTTTTAGCTATATCTTATGTGGAGAGTGGGCCTTTAGGAGGCAGGGCCCCCACGGCCTGGGAGATGTTCAGGGAACAACTTCCAGCTGCTTTCCTCCTGCTGAGTCATCAAGTTATTCCTCCTCTTAAAACATGATTTTCTCCTTCTTAGATGTTTTTCCAGGAGTCATGTGTCTCTTTTTTTACCTAGTTAATTTGGAGAAACTATGCAGAAAACTATGTGACCCTTCCCTTTTTATTCCTTATCTTTAACATATGTTAACAATGTTATGCAGTAGAAATCATTAACCGAATGTTTTTGATAAAGTTATTTATTTTTTCTAACTGTAGGACAAAAAAGTATGGTTTTTTGCCTATGTTATTTCCTCATAAACAATCCTGCTGAGATACGATAAAATAAAGCTGATTTTATATTTTGGTATTGGCTGCAGTTGTGACTGCTCCAGACCTGTTGATCCCATCCTTGACTCTTGGATATTTTCTCTCATTCTCCACCATTCTTACTCTAGTTCATTCTCTTTCATGCTGGTTTGCGATATCTATACTTTCATAAAAATCAGACTTTCATCACTATTCTGGCCTTATGAATTTACATTTTTTTTAAATTTAGGTGGTTTCAATCCTAAGAGTAAGGGAACTCGGAAATATTTACCCTGCAAGACTTCAGAGTTAATGACTGTCCAATGCTTTCTATCATCCTCTTTTTGAATAAGAGTTTGCTCTGTAAATTGTTCTCATTTCTTCATTGTTTATATAGGTCCTAACTGCCTGTATCACGAGGTCATATCAAGTCCTGATATAGATCCTGTAATTCTTTACTCTGAACTTGTTTCTATGAGTGGGTGAGGCTTTGGATATCCTGAGTTGGAATGTGTATATTTTGAATGTAGGAAAATAATTGCTATTGGAGAGTGAACCATGGTTGATTGTGTGAGTTGCCCCAGTTTTTCACTAATAGCTGTATCCCTTCCCTTTATTATAAAACCTATTATTGCTCTTTTACTCTGATCTCGTGATGAGTTACATAATTTGCTTTGGCCAATAGGATGCTAGCCAATATTGTGCAGAGATTTGAAAATGCATACTCTGTTTTTATTTTGCACCTCTACCATAACAATGCTCAAGCTGGCCAGCAGGATGAAGATGATACACGGGTCAGAGCTGAGTTGCCCAAATTATGCCATCTGTGGTCATTCTAGACCAGCTGACAGCTAACTGCTGATGTGAGGAGAGGCTGTAAGCCAACTTAAAATTGACCACAAATGCTTGAATGAGTCAGAAAGCCCACCTAAGCTCACCATTAAATCCCACAAATTTATAAACTATAAGAGAACTTACTTTATGACACTAGTGTTTTGAGTTGTTATGAAACATTATCATAACATTAGATAATAGGTATGATTATATTTACTTAAACGTAGCAATTGCAACCACCAGTAAAATAAGTCTAAAAAGATTTGAGAATGGATGAAATTTACTAATAAGAGCAGAATTGAGGCTCGGCGCCTGTGGCTCAAGTGGCTAAGGTGCCAGCCACATACACCTAAGGTCACGTGTTCGAATCCAGCCCCGGCCTGCCAAACAACAATGATGGCTGCAACCAAAAAATAGCCGGGCATTGTGGCAGGTGCCTGTGGTCCCAGCTACTTGGGAGGCTGAAGCAGGAGACTCGCTTGAGCCCAGGAGTTGGAGGTTGTTGTGAGCTGTGATGCCAAGGCACTCTACCCAGGGGGACAGCTTGAGTCTCTGTCTCAAAAAAAAAAAAAAAAAAAGCAGAATTGAAATTGATTGTAAGTAGGGTGTTAGTTGTATTGGTAATCACTTTAAGTAAGTAGAAATGGCTTAATATAGATTTTACTGTATTTTGTTAGTATGTTTGTGTCCCTCAAATTTTTATAAACTTTATACAATTAAAAACAATTATAAAATGACCTAGCATATGACAAAATTACAATGTGTTCTTAGATTATATGTGAATAAAGAGATGGAAAATTTATAAAACTATAATTAAATCTCTATCTCTTCTCAAGAAAATATTCTACTATATTATTCATAGACAACCTATAGATATATGTTGAAATACAATTGTAACATTGATTAGAAGAATCATTTGGTATGATTCTGCCCTTACAAATCTAGGAAAATATTTTTATGGAAGGTTAACATTTGTTACATTTCTTGCTTCATACATTTATCATAAGGTTATGACATCAGTTAAAAGGCACCATTTAAAGAGTTCATTATTTTCTCAATGAATTCAATAAATAGTGACATATCACTCATTAAATTGCCATCACTAAATTGGCTTATGTGATTTTAGAAGATTTGAATTCTACCCTCAAGAAATTCTACCTTAAAAATAAAATAAAATTGGTGAGGAGAAATGATTATACAATGACACCTTATATTCTGCTTAAGTGGAAGAATAAGCACATTTGAAGGACTACAGAAGTAAAACTCAGGAAACTTGAGACGAATAGGGAGGGTTGTACAGTGAAAAGCAGGAGAGGAAATAGGCATACCACGTGCATATCTGAAAGTCAGAAAACCTATCTTTTTTACGTTAATGTTTGATTTGTTGTTCTCAAGGGCGATGGTAATAGGTGAAGAATTTTTTCTTTCCAGTGTCAACACCAATAGCTTCCAAGTAATAAATAAGGAAGTTGTAACCATGCTATATAAATTTCAAAGCATTTTATCTTACCATGAGAGATGATGGTGTGATGTGTTGTCATATTCAGTAACAGTGCACACTTGCCCAGTAGGCACCACAAACAAAACAATTTTTTTATTTTTTAAATATATTTTTTGAGTATTTTTTTATTTTTTCAAATTAATATGAAGGTATGAGTTTTAGGTTACACTGTTCTCACTACCAGGGTAAAGTTCCGTTTGTAGAAGAGCCCCTCACTCAGGGGGTGTGTTATACACCCTCACAATATGCACATTAGGTGAGATACCACATCATGCCCTCCCTACTTCTGCCAAAATACCCTCCCCCTCCCCCCATCTAAAATATAGAACACATTTTTTAAATGGAGTGAATTAATCACTGAGAGACCAACATACTACTTTAAATCATAGAATGTAGAGGTTCAGGTTCTAGATGATATTTTAGTGCTTTGCCAATTATTTTCAGATATATAGAAACTTTTTGAAATCTTACACTTTTTACAATTTAAAAGAAATTTTTTTCCAGTCATTACTGATTATGTTTTTCAATATATGGAAACCTCAGTAAGCCCACTGCTAAACCATTTGGGAACTATATTTTAGAAAGTTTTCTTTGAAGAATATTGTGTCCTCATTCTGATAAATTAAGAGTACTTTATATAATATTAACAATGTTTAATATTTTAAGTGAATTTATTTTATTTTGCTTTATTTTATTATATTTTATTTTATATTTTATTATAGAGGATTCATTAAGGGTAAAAATAATCAGGTTATATTGATTGCATTTGTTACGTAAAGTCCCTCTTATAATTGTGTCCCATCCCCCGAAAGGTGTGTCACACACAGTGACCTCCCACCCCCTCTCTCCTTTCCTCTCTCTGCTCTCCCCATCCCCCACCCTCCACCTGGTTTTAAAACACCAAATTTTAAGGAGTAGTCTTTCATTCTACTATGTTTTGGTGAGACCAATTAAATTTTAGGAGGCTTCAACCTGGGACATCTCTGAAAACCATCCAGGTTTGCAATTCCCTTGGGTTTAACCAAGGTCTTTGCTGAAAAGTCAGCAAAGTAATTCAACTTTTCCTTGTACTCAATCCTGGATCCTTCACTTATTCATAGATTTGTGCTTCCAAGATCCTTCCCTAGTAAACTTCCACCTACAAATCTGTGTTTCAGAGTCTATTTCTGGGAACCCAAATTATGAAATGGCATTAAAGTGTGGAGGGTCAGAAGAAAATATAGCTTTGTGGATGTAGTCAGGCCAGTTCCATGTGGGGCTTACATATCACATTAGTGAAGTTAAAATTTGAATGTGAGGGCCTCCTTCTTTTCTGGGGAGTGATAATAATATCATCTGAAGGGCAGGGCTGAAAAGAAGTGAACTGTCACATTATTCCCTTTGTGTATAACACTGTATCTCTCATGCTTTATTTGTTCTTACTGTTCTCTTTCAGTATCGTTATTCTGTTCATTTGGGAGAAAATGTGGCCTGTTGTAAAGTCTCTTTCATTGTTTAAATAGAATAAGTCACCTTCTTGCTGCCTTACGTAGAGTCATTCCCAGGAGGTTATTTCTGGACTAAGGTCATTGGCTAGAGAACATGCTTGATAATTACACTTGCCACAACAGGAGCAATATAGATGACTGAGATATAGGCATAACTGGGCCCCTCAACCGAACAAATTTCAAACCCCTGTACAATTTGCTCCCTTAACTAGTTACTTTAGCTTTTGAGTTGGTTCCCAGAAATGGTGGATTTTCTGCAAGACAAAACTTCTGAGATTCTGAACACCCTTGATCAGATTTAATGCACATCGCCCCTTATGTGATACAGCACTGACCTGATTCAAGGCTCCTCTTTTAAAAGCCCAGGATAGGCTTTAGTCACAGAGAGGGGTTTGAGGCAAGTCCTCCCATTCTGCCAGCAAGATGTCTGCTGCATTTCCTTTCTTCCTTGGCATCCTCATTGCCTCAGTAATTGGATCTTTGTGAGGCAAGTAACTGGACCTAGACAAAACCTTCTATTTCCACAGCATAAGGAAGCCCTAAAAACAGTGCACTAAAGGGGATGATGGTCTCCTAAGTGTGGTAATGGACAATTCTAAGAATTTTGCTGAGTGAGTAGATCACACAATATGATCAAGGCAAAATATATAAAAGCATATAAGCGCTCTGTATGAAATGTCCAAAAAAAGCCTCCCTTTTTTGTAATAAAATAAGACACAGTATAATGACAAGCTACTTAATGCACTAATTTCAAATATACTTGAAAAATAATAGGAAATGGACAACAACTAAAATTTCACATAAATGGCTGAGGAAAATTCTAGCATAAACTCCTGGGCAAGCAAGAAATCTATTCTAAATGGCAGAATATGAATTTCATGTTACATTCTGTTAAAAAACAGTGCTCTTGGTGGTCATCATTTTTTGAATGACTTAGCTAAAATCATAACTTCTTATTGCCATTTTAGTGCAGACATTGATTCTGCAATTGGCAGGTATTCTGTGACCTGTGAAAAAAGTAAAGTGCATTTGGGAAGTTTGATAGTGACTTTAATGTTTCCCACAGCTTGACTAAACTTTTAGACAGGATTCTTCCTGACTCTAGACCCTGACCTTACTTTTCTTAGAGCATTTACTTTAAAAATTTTATGGTAAATTATTTTTTTTCTCTTTAAGGTGAAAATCCTCCTAAAAGCTTTTTGCCAATTTTATAACGCAGAAACGTCTTTCTCAAGAACCTGGGAGCCAGCTCATTGAAATGTAATCATCTGGGAAGATAGTACACCTATTCCCCAGTCTCTGTGACAGGGTAGGAACATAACTTTGACAGTACAAGTTATAAAACTATGCACTGTCATTAATTTAGGTGATAATTTACTTTTCCTTTGTGTATGGCCAATCAGAATACACCAATGGTCTATGATCCCCCCACACCAACTTTTAAAGATTCTCCCAAACTTTGTTTCAGTAAAGTTGAGCTCAAACTGAATTCTTGTCTTTATCTTCTATTATAGTATAATAGCCTTGAATAAAATCATCTCCCCAGTTTAAATTTGTCTGATACACTTTGGGCTTTGAAAATTGGCATCAGGCAGTACCTGAAAAAATATGTCTAGATACTACAGTATCAATTATTTTATAGATTTAAAAATTATAAAATTTATGTTTTATATCATTCAGTGCCTTAGCAATGTTTTTGCAGCTTTTCCTACCTTCAGAATGAGTCACCAGTCGCAGTTTAAAGACACCATTGAAACTAAAGCCTCATCCAAAGAGTCAAAAAATTCTCCAAGACAATGTTTATCTTAATAATTACATGAAGATCAATGTCTATGAACAAAGATGTTTCCAAAGTAACTCCTTGCTCACTTTTGGTGAGCACAGATTTAGCTAAATGCTTTATGTATACAAATCTCCTGTTGAAAATTTTACTGAACAGCTAGTGAGATCAAGCTAAAGGTGTATGCCCATTTGGATATTTTGAATTTAAAATTAACATGGTGCTAAATTCATTTCTATTGGTGAACCTAATCTACAGTGAATAAAGACACAGAGAAGATTTAAAAGAAGACAGACCATTCTTTGGATGTTTTGTTGAATTCATGAGCTTGATTGGAATTACTCTAAAACAAGATGTTTGCCTGGAGGGGTGGAGAGGCATAGAGTCTACACATTTATAACAAGTGAAGAAAAATGATTTAAAATTCTAAATTTAAAAGGCTGAACTTTTTCCCTGTTAGATCAAAGACCCTATAAACAATGTATTTTAAACATTAGATATTCCAGTTAATATGGCTTCGTAATAAACAACTTTAAACATTAGTTAACTAAACAATAATTTAGTTATGAATCTACAATTTGGGAGGTACTTGAGAAGTACTGTTTGTCTCTGTTTCACCGAATACAAATCGGGCTCCTTGGACAGCTCTTTCTGTATGCGGTTTCTCCATGTGGTATCTCCCAGCACAGAAGATTCAGGAAGCCAGACTTTTTACAGGTTGACTGGGGGCTCTCACAGAGCTTGTTTTGAGAGAGCCACAAGGAAGGTATATTGCCTTTTCAGACCTAGCCTGGAAGTCATGTAGTTCTTTCACACTGTATTTGTCTATGTAGTTACAAATAAGGGAAAACTTAGACTGTTAGCAGCTATCCATTGAGGCATGTTAGTGTTGTATTTTGTGAACATTTAGTATAGGACATATATTCACATAGCAATCTCCTGAAAATATAATCTCTCTTGTGGAAAATACAATTTCTCTATAAATAGTAAATGCCACATTCTGTAGCTTTAAATTTACTTATTTTTACAAATAGATTTAACATTACAATATTGTCTCTTGGAGGTGTCATGGGAATTAAGAAAAAAAAAGCTCTAAGCTCTTAGCATACACTTGGCACTACGGAAAGTGCATGAAGTGCAGCATCTCATATAACCCTCACAATAAGTTTATAATATAGTTACTAATGTTCTCATCCTGTAGAATAGAAAACAAAAGATTCAGTAGGGTTGGTAATTTTCCACAGGTTTATGTGGAAACCTGCATGCAAATAAAGGATGCAAAAGGGGATGCACACTTTTGAATTCATATTTGACCACTAAGTAATTGCTTTTCACAGCTTTGCCACAACATACTGGTCCCTCAATTTAGGGAAAAACATTTCAGAAATAAGGGAAATTACTCAAGATCATGCAGCTTTGCGGTCATTGACCTGGGACTAATGTTTAAGATTTCTGAATTCTTGCCTACACCAGGCTGTTTTTAATGAGTTAAGTAGAACTAAAAATCCTTGAAGATATACTTGCAAGAATTTTTTAGAAGGTGACATAATATTTAAATAGATCAGAGTAGGGCTAGAGTTTACTCTGGATAATAAGCTGAGCTGGTTGCCAGATCCCCAATGATCAATTCACTTTATGAGAATGCTTACAAAATTATTCTTACTACAAAGACTTAGCAGCTGTACCAGCACTTGCTAGTGTACTCAGTTACCTCCAGGTGGTGCCCTCAGTCTTCAACAAAGTCCACAGATGCCCCTACCCCCAGCTAAGAAATAGCTAAATGCTGGGTGTACACAGATTTGCTTGGTTACTTTTCATCATTTTGACCATCTTTTCTGTCTCACCTCAGCACTATAAGCTTTTTCTGGTTCTTATTTTGCAAAAATTAAATTTCAATAAAACAAAAAGAAAGTTTCACAATTTTTAACCATATATATGTCCATTATAACATGAGTTCCAAACAATGCACTGAGATAAAAGATTTAACCCATTTTTAAAAATGAATAAAACAATTTATTAGTGCTAAATGGTATTTCAGATATAATCAAAGATGGATAAATATTTTGATCTGTGACTTTTGGCCTATAAAAACACTTCTCCCCCCCCTCTCAAATTTCACTCCTTTTATGTATAATAAATACATCTTGATTTCTTTAGGATCATTCTGATTTAGGCCTGTTGCCCTTATGTCATTAGCACTAGTGTTCTCTTTGGCTCTCAAAATTGTCTCAATTTGAATGATAAAGTCATCCTTCTTTGGAACCTCTGTAAACCATGTGTAAGCCCCAAAGTCCCCATACCCCATTCCCCACAAGACATTTGTTTGATTTGTATTTTTATCAATTTCATATTGGGTGGAATTCTTGTCTTTCTGTAATGAATATTTAGTCATCACTGTGTGTATTAGTGCACACATGCTCGTCTTTTTCTTCTTTAAGAATTTGTGAATATTTCCATGACCTCACAACCCAAGGAAGTAGAGACTGAAATATCCTAAGTTACTCTGCCTCTCAAGCCCACTCCATGCTTGTCTTGCTCTTAATCTTAAAGGTCCTGGCCCATGTGTTTTAGGTGGAAATTTTATTGTTGCAAGTCACAAAATCTTAGCTTAATTTCACTTAAACCAACAAGAGAATTTATTATGTCACAGAGAGAATAAAAGAAAGAAATCTTGTGAGGCAACTTTGGAACAGAGCCTCAAGCAACTCTGGAACAGAGCCTCAAACAGTGTCATGACCACATGGTCACCCCTAGCCCTGTCTCTCTGTCTCTCTGTTTCTCTCTCTCTCTCTCTCTGTTTGCCTATCTCTCACTTTCTCCTTTCTCATCTCTATTCTTTGCTTAGATTTTTCTGTCTATGGTCTTCATCCTTTCTAAGCAATCTTCACTGTGGTGACAAGCAGGTTATAAGCAGCTCAGACTTATGTTATATCAGTGAATAATGTAATGTCTCTTTACCTATAGTACCACCAAATGATGAGGCTGATTCTTCCTGAAATATTTGGGCCATGTGCTCATTTGAAAACCAGTCCTTGTGTTCAAGAGTAGAGATCATTCCAATTTTCCAGGCTTTTCATGGTCTGTTCATCTTTGTAACCATACAGTGATATTGTCTCTAACACGGACAGGTAGACAGCAAGGCAGCAAGGGAACAGAACCTCTCTAGAGGAACATAAGACCAGAGAAGAAGAAGTGGATGCTAGGAACCAAACTCCCGGCTATGCACTATTCTGCTTCCTGGCTCAAGTTAAAAAATTTACTTGTGTATAGTTTGCATAATTCAAGAGTTCCAAAATGAAAAAACTAACCTCTAAACATAATTATATTTTAGTAAAAAACCTTCTTCAATATACCTGTCTGGTTCCACTTAATCTAAGCCTATGCTTCACTAATTTTAGGTTGACTATGCCTTTTTATTTTTTTTCCATGATTCCATCATTGCTCTTTGCCTTCTAAAGACTATGGATATGGCTAAGAAATAATTTCTTTCCTAGTCAGGCCAGATGTACTTATATAAGACACCAGCAAATGAAGCAAACTCAAGACTGCCGGGTTACCAAACATGGAGTTTCTCCTCATCCTTGTCCCACCCTGTACCCTGATCTGCCAGTTTCTTACACAGTGTATCATCCATGGTAGGCAAATAGCACGAGTATGTTGAATGGTAAACACTACCAGATTTTAGGATGTTTTGTTATAAAAAGAAGTGGTTGAAAATAAAAGATATAGTATCCTAGTTACAGTTTATTTTATTTTATATATAAAAAAGTTATGACACTATGAATTTAAATGTTTTCTTTTCATCTGGAAAAATTAATAAATAAATCAGCTTGACTTATTTATGACATGAAAATTTATTGAGTGCTGCCTTGTGCCAGACCCATATTACCTATTGTTGATTGCAAAGATCCCTAGTTCCAGAGCATAAATGTAGTGAGGAACATGGACAAAGAAAATCAATTTATATTTGGAAGATGTTCTTAATCATGGTTGAACATCAGAATATAGCAGGAGTATATCAAAATACACATAGCTAGGTGCAATCCCTAAAGACTGGTAAAGTTTACAGTGAGACCGAATTCATGCAGATTTCTAAGATTCTTCTTAGGTGACTTTTGACAGGCATGTCTAATTCAGTGTGGACATCCTAATCAAAGGTTTTCCAACTAGGGTGGCTCTAAGATCCTTTGATCCCTTTTAACTCTACATCTTTGAGTATATATTAAGATGCTCTACACAAATGTATATACTTCTTGGGGGACAGAGGCAAGATGGCTGATTGGAGCCAGCTTTCCACAGAGGCTGAGGAAAGAAAGAAAGTTAAAGGACAGAAGTTTAGCAAGTAAGCTGATGGTTTAGAGCTGAGCCAAGAAAGAAAGTTGAAGAATGTACATCAATGTACATCAACCCTGCTGAGGTGAGCTGTGATCCCAAGGAAACAAACAATAAGTACAAAATCCACTGCCAAGCCAGTGGGAGTCCCCTCCCCCAAGAGAATGGCTTGCAGTATACTCTACAAACAAGCGAGCAAAGTTCAGATCCTCTCCTATTTTATCCCATGGGAGATACCCTCTAAAAACAGGAGCTCTTTCCCTAGAGAGGACTTACGAATGTGCCATGGCACACTCCTGCCAAACATAAAACTGTTTATATTATCTACCTGCAATTCCAAACACCCGACACTCCACTCCACTCTCACCCTAAGGTCTAGAGGCTTGACCCAAATGGAGTCCAGATTCTAGGGCATTTTCTTGAGGTGTGGACAGGGTGTGAGCTGTTGCTGGTCTGTGCTGAATCTGCAGCATAGGAGTAAAGAGAAGATGGTGAACTGAGGGAACCATATGAGAGAAGGAAAGATGGTGCCCATGAGCAGCAGCAGCAGCAACAGTGGGAAGAATAGGGCTCACACCTCTGGGGATATTTTGGAGAGACATTCCCCAACTTAATTGCCGGTATTTCTCCACAGCTGAGATTTCAACTCAAAGTAACTGATTCACTAGGGTAGGACAGAGACCAGCTGAAAACAAGACCTAGACCAACTTAGCTCACCACACCAAGCAAGTCCCCAGTTTCTTAGACCATAGCACTGTACAGGTCCTTTGCAAAGCTCTAGGGGAAAAGGTACAGACATCAGTCCCAGAGCTTGGGCAAGGGGCTGGTTAATCACTACTCCAGGAGCCCCCAACCCCACTTCCCCTTAACTGCTCATCTAGCCAAATGGTATAAATAATCATGGGTGGAATCAGCAGAAAAACTCTGATAACATGAATAACCAGCATACATCAACTCCCTCAAGGAACGACATGGTGGACACAACTGAAGATCCCACTCATACACAGATGGCTGAGATGTCAGGAATCAAATAGAGAATTTGGATGGCAAGTAAGATTAATAGAATGGAGGTAAAGTTGGAATTAGAAATTCAAGGAGCATTTCAAAAGTTGTCTCAAGAATTCAATGAATTCAAAGACAAAATCACCAAAATTGTTTTTTTTTATACATTGAGACAAGAATTTGCAGCCCTCAAACATCTGAGAAATGCAGTAGAAGGATTATAGAACAGATCAATAAATCAAAAAGTTGGTTTTTTGAAAAGGTCAATAAAATAGATAAACCATTGGCTAACCTAACCAAGAAAAAAAGAGCAAAATTTCTAAGTTCATCAATCAAAAATGGTAAAGATGAAATAACAATAGCCTCCTCAGAAATTCAAAAAATCCTTAATGAATATTATAAGAAACTCTATTCTTTGAAATATGGAAATCTGAAGGAAATAGACCAATACTTCGAAGCACACCACCTTCCTAGACTTAGCCAGAATGAAGTGGAAATGTTGAATAGGCCTATATCAAGTTCTAAAATAGCATCAACTATACAAAACCTCCCTAAAAAGAAAAGCCTGGGACCAGATAGATGGCTTCATATTTAAATTCTACCAAATCTTTAAAGAGGAACTAGTACCTATACTACTTAACCTTTTTCAAAATATCGAAAAAGAAGGAATACTTTTCAACACATTCTATGAAGCAAACATCACCATGATCCCCAAACCAGGAAAAGACCCAACAAGAAAATAAAATTATAGACTGATATCACTAATGAATATTGATGTAAAAATATTCAACAAGATCCTAGCAAACAGAATCCAGCAACACATCAAACAAATTATAAACCATGACCAAGTGGGTTTTATCTCAGGGTCTCAAGACTGGTTCAATATACATAAATCTATAAATATAATTCATCACATAAACAAATTAAAAAACAAAGACCACATAAACCTATCAATTGATCCAGGAAAAGCTTTTGATGATATCCAGTATATTATCAAAATATGATACCAACCATCCTTTCATGATTAGAACACTCAAGACAATGGGCATAGAAGGGACATTTCTTAAGCTGAAATGTAGAGGTCATCTACAGCAAAACTACAGCCAATATCGTATTGAATGGAGTTAAATTGAAATAATTTCCACTCAGAACAGGAACCAGGAAAGGTTGCCCATTGTCTCCACTACTTTTTAACATTGTAATGGAAGTCTTAGCCATTCCAATTAGGCAAGAAAAGGCGATCAAGGATATCCACATAGGGTCAGAAAAGATCAAACTTTCACTCTTCGCAGATGAGATGATTGTATATCTGGAAAACACCAGGGATTCTACTACAAAACTCCTAGAAGTGATCAAGGAATACAACGGCATCTCAGGTTATAAAATCAACACTCATAAATCTGTAGACTTTATATATACCAACAATACTCAAGCTGAAAAAACAGTCAAGGACTCTATTCCATTCACAGTGGTGCCAAAGAAGATGAAATATTTGGGAGTTTACCTAACAAAGGACGTGAAAGATCTCTATAAAAATAACTGTGAAACTCTAAGAAAAGAAATAACTGACGATGTTAACAAATGGAAAAATATACCACACTCATGGCTGGGAAGAATCAATATTGTTAAAATGTCCATACTACCCAAAGCAATATACAATTTTAATGTAATCCCTATTAAAGCTCCACTGCCATACTTTAAAGATCTTGCAAAAATAATACTTAATTTTATATGAGATCAGAAAAAACTTTGAATAGCCACAACATTACCTAGAAATAAAAACGAAGCAAGAGGAATTATGCTACCAGACCTCAGACCATACTATAAGTCAATAGTGATCAAAGAGCATGGTACTGGCACAAAAACAGAGAGGTAGATATATGTAACAGAATGGAGGCAAGAGGTGAAACCAGCTACTTACCATTACTTGATCTTTACAATGCAATTAAAAACATTCAATGGGGAAAAGATTCCCTATTTTATTTATTTATTTATTTTATTTTGTTGCAGTTTTTGGCCGGGGCTGGGCTCGAACCTGCCACCCTCAGCTTATGGGGCCGGCGCCCTACTCCTTGAGCCACAGGCACCACCCAAAGATTCCCTATTTAACAAATGGTGCTGGGTAAACTGGCTGGCGACCTGTAGAAAACTGAAACTGGACACACACCTTTCATATTAACTAAGATAAACCCTCACTGGATTAAAGATTTAAACTTAAGACATGAAACTATAAAAATACTAGAAGAAAGTACAGGGAAAACACTTGAAGAAATTGGCCTGGATGAATATTTTATGAGGAGGACCCCCTGGGGAAATTGAAGCAACACCAAAAATACCTTACTAGGACCTGATCAAATTAAAAAGCTTCTGCACAGCCAAGAATACAGTAAGTAAAGCAAGCAGATAGCCCTCAGAATGGGAGAAGATATTTGCAGGTTATGTATCCAAGAAAGGTTTAATAATAAGAATCCACAGAGAATTCAAACGTATTAGCAAGAAAAGAACAACTGGGGTGGGCAAAGGACTTGAAGAGAAACTTCTCTGAAGAAGACACGCACACGGCCAAGGATATGAAAAAATGCTCATCATCCTTAATCATCAGAGAAATGCAAATCAAAACTACTTAGAGATATCATCTAACTCCAGTAAGATTAGCTCACATCATGAACCCAAAACCAGAGATGTTGGTGTGGATGTGGAGAAAAAGGAACACTTTTACACTGTTGGTGGGAATGCAAACTAATACATTTGTTTTGGAAAGATGTTTGGGGAACACTTAGGGATCTAAAAATAGACCTGTCATTATATCCTACAATTTGTCTACTAGGTATATATCCAGAATAGGAAAAATCACATTACATTTGTACCAGAATGTTTATTGCAGCCCAATTCATAATTGCTAAGTCATGGAAGAAGCCCAAGTGCCCATCAACCCACGAATAGATCAATAAATTCTGGTATATGTACACCATGGAATATTATGCAGCCTTAAAGAAAGATAGAGACTTTACATGTTTCATGTTTACATAGATGGAGCTGGAACATATTCTTCTTAGCAAAGTATCTCAAGAATGGAAGAAAAAGTATTCAATGTACTCAGCCTTACTATAACCCAATTATAGCCCAAGAATATGGTGAAAGGGGAGAGAGATGAGAGTAGAAGGCAGAGGATGGGTAGAGGGATGGTAATTGGTGGGACTACACCCACGGTGTATCTTACAAGGGTACATGTGAAATTTACTAGGTGTAGAATATAAATGTCTTAACACAATAACTAAGAAAATGTCATGAAGGCTGTGTTGACCAGTTTGACTAAAGCATTTCTGATTGTGTGTAAAACCAGCACATTGTACCCCATGACTGCATTAATGTACACAGCTATGATTTAATTAAAAAAAAATTTAAAAATTTACACTTCTTGAGTAATGATGCAAAGAAAGATTAGGATCTATTGTAAAAACTTTCTGCAATTTTATTCCAATGTTTCAGAGTGACAGAAACTCTCTGATATTTCCTAGGATTCATAGAGCTTTGGCTTTGTAGAGATGAAATACATGAAACTGTACAGATAAAGAAGAATGGTGGTTAACTCTACTATTTCATCATGGTCAGAGTTAATTCACAAGTTTAATTTTGTTACAGTTTTAAATTTGTGTATCATAAGTTTTCTTAAAGTTATTGCTATTGTGAATGTATGTTAGGAAAATATTGTGACAAGGCAGTAAAATACCACTACTGTCTCAGAAAGTTACCAAACCTGTCACTGAAATCCAAATATCTGCATTCTTCTTTTGTCCTTTCTATTTCTTTTCTTTTCTTTTCTTTTTTTTTAACTTCAGAGTGGCAGGAACCCAAATGAGACAAAAAGACATTTATTAATTCATGTAACTGAGAACAGCCAGGATTCAGGGAATTTATGTGTTCTTTCTGTCTCCATAACTCTCTATGTAGGCTTATTAATTCTACATAAGGTGGTAGAGGGGAAGAAAATGGATATGGTCACCCCCACTTCTGTATTCCTATAGTGTAGCAATCTCAAAGAGGAGAAACTCTTCCAATTCAGTCAACCCAAGAAAGGATATTCTGGCTTGTGTCATAAATTCAATCCTTGGACAATTCAGTATGGTCTGTCAGTATGATCCTGTGAATAGAAGCTCTACTAAATGATATGGAAGGTAGTCAGTGGAAGTAGTTTCCCTAAAGAAATGTGTGTGTGTGTGTGTGTGTGTGTGCATACCTGCATGCTGGAGAAAGAGTTGATATGATATGTCCTTCCCTCATTAGAAGAAGGAGAAAAATAGATGTTAAGTAGAATAAATCAGCAGAGAGTCACTGGATATTTCCTAGGAACTATTTTCCAAACAAAGAATATGACTTCACAGAAAGCTTAGAACCAGAAGTTAAGATTCCTCAGTAAAAAACTTTGTTCCTTGGGTAGTATTTTAGAAAGCCTAAAGAATTCACAGGAAAATATTGGTTTAATTTATTTAACAAAAACCCTAAAAGATCTCATAGCTAAAAAAAAACAAAAATAGCGTATAGAAAGCTATTATTTCATTTAGTCATGATAAAGATATATCCAAGGTTTTCTTTTTTATTACAGTTTCCATTTGTCCCTAGCATGTTCCTAAGTGATGTTAGTGTCATCGTTGCTTGTTTTAATCTGAGAGCTACAAGAAAAGTAATGTCATTTTCACGCTGCTTTGTTCTATCACAGTTGTCCAATACAAGAGTGGAAAGCCCTGGTCATGTGCAGCTTTCTCTTACCTTCTCTTCCTTCTTCTCTTCCTCCTCCATTTTTTAAACTTGCACCCTTCAAGGTATACAGAGTAACTTAATCTTTCCAAAATAGCAAATAGAATATGGTTTCTTTCATGTTTTCCCACTAAGGAACATGATACATAAAAATGACTTGCATCTTCTATATTTTCTTAGTTTTTAACAGTATTTTAAATATCTCTTATATCAGGATGCAAGTTACACTTGATACCAAAGGAAATTTTCTAGCCTATTTCTTTCTTTCTTTCTTTTTTTTTTTTTTTTGTTAAAAGTTCTTAGAAATATAATGTTCAAAATATCATCAACAACATACTATTAGAGTAATACGGAAATAGCTTTCACTAGAAGGAAGAAGCTGAACAAATACCTGTGTTACAGAAGGATTAGATTGCCTACATTTAATTCCTGGTTCTGGTTCGTTTTTTCTATTTCAAATTAATATGAAGATATATATTTTTAGATTACATTGTTCTCACTTCCAGGGTCAAGTTCCAATTGTAAAAGAGCCCTTCACCCAGGGGTCATATTATACACCTTTGCAATGTGTATAAGGGGATATCACCCCATGAGATCTCCTTATACACAAGTCCTCCCTCTTTCTCCTCACTCTCAGAAATAGAATTGAATAGTGTGGTTCTGTTTCTTATAGCTATTTGTTTTGGGGTAAGTTATTTTGACTTTCTGTGCCTCAGTTTTTCCATCTATGAAATGGTAATAATATAATTATATATGTTATAGAATTGTGAGAATTGTTAGCAAAGTGCTTATAACAGTGCCTGGTATGTAATAAATATTATATGCATTTTAAGTATTATATATGTAATTCTTAACATAATTATTATCATTCTTATTACTATTAACCTGTTTAAGTTCTTATTCACAATACTGTCAATCTGCAATGGACACATTCACAAAGCAACAAGTTTTCGATCTCTGAATGGTGACAGTTGGAGATTAACTCACCTGGTCTTAAATATGAAATTCAGAGTAGACTGATCATGCATTGTACAAAAGGGCACATTTTAATGTTTTCCTTAAAAAAAATAAAATCCAAAGGAAATAAAAGTCTGATATTAAGAAAAGTGACATTAACTAATTGAAGTTATTATGCTATTTGCATTAATAAAAAGCTTAACCAAAAGACAACTATAAATTGAGTTTTTAAAAGATCTACAAAATGATATCTTTGCTTTTGATTAACCACTGATACATTGGTACAAAATGGGATGTGTTTTCCTCCTTCATATTAGAATCAGTTGGAATAATTGTGTAACTGGGAATGTGTTGAAAAGACAACAGCAACAGAAGTTGATTATTTTACTGAAACTTGACTCAGTTTTCCACTGTTAGGACCTAGCTGATACAAAGATTTGAAATCGTGCAACTATTAAACGTCTAATGAAGCTATAATATGCCATGATGCAAATTTTGGATACCAGGCAGATTTCTTTTTTTGGAGAGAGACAGAGACAAGGGTAATTTTTTAGAAGATAGAAATAAATGCTGATGGAAATTATTGCAAATATAGGACCATTACAATCACTTTGGCTTTATATAAGACCTTTCTCTACATAAGTAAAAAGTTATGTCTAAATCCTTTAGAGACATCCATATATCATGTGGGATAGTTTTCCCCATTTGTTTTTGTTATTGTTTTTTATTGTTTTCTGCTTTATTCAATATAGGATTTTAATTCCAAAAAAAATTGTTTGGTGATAAACGTTTTAGTACTATTTGTCTTAATCATTGCAAACAACAATATACTTTTAAGTTGTAAAAATATTAGGGCACAATTTTGCACGTCGAGGACAATCAAGCTCTTTATTATTTAATATTACACATGCATGCTCATGTGTGTCTTTGCAAAAACATATAATTATATTTGATTAAAATCATAATCAATTTTTTTGTAATAATTACCCATCAAAAATATGTAGTGAGTTCTGGTATCAATCCAATTCCTCCTTACCAAGGGTTTTATGATAACTCTTAACCTATCTGACTGAGGAAATAGTTCTGTCTGAACCGAATTCAACATCTTTGTGCTGTGCATCCAGCATTCTTGTGTTCATCACCACTTTAGACA
Organism: Otolemur garnettii; assembly: GCF_000181295.1. Classification (NCBI taxonomy): domain Eukaryota; kingdom Metazoa; phylum Chordata; class Mammalia; order Primates; family Galagidae; genus Otolemur; species Otolemur garnettii. The sequence continues at coordinate 27,768,031 of NW_003852403.1, forward strand.
TCTGCTTCTTTTCTCTAGGTTCTTATTAGAGGCAGAATGTAACTGTTGCATTGCAGAATTTGGCTGGGTTTTCGCAGATCTTGATAATTTGTCATACCTCAGAATACAAAAATAAGGGTTTTTGTGCAGTATCTTTTAAAGTTTATTTCTAAGGAATAATTTCCTTCCTTTCAGTGGATTTTTCAAAATACTAGCAGATTACCTCCCTGCTGATCTTAAGAACATCTGTGTGAAGCATCAGCTCTTTGTCCCTCCTCCATCTCTCCATTCTACTAGCATCTGGGTTTTGTTTACCCTGACTAGTATCCTTCTCACTCAGGGGCCATGACAATCCTCCCATCAACCTTTCTGATAGGAGAATTCACTTTTTCCCTGAAGACAGCACTAAAAGATTTTGTTTTGGAGACTTTTAAAATAATAATATTAGCATTTATTTGGCTTCTAATTTTCATCACTTATTCATGTCAATATGCCTTAAGATACACATTTTAAAGCCTATAAACTGAAAGGATAATCCTATCATTTAATGAAACAATTATTCTCAACTTCTATGGCCCGGATCAGTAAGGAACATCGGTTAAGAAAATCTAGTAAGGAATGCAGAGTTTGATACCTTCCTCCTCACCAGGAAAATGACAGATTAGCCATTAAATATCAAGCAGATGTTGTATAGGAAATGTACAAATTAGGTGGTTTGAGCTAGTAATACTTGACTTGCCTGACACAATTTAGCAAATAGAAAAAAAAGGTGGTGATTTTTTTTAACCTGAAGACAGAGTTAGGGGACTAGCATACAATCTGAAATTATAACAACACGCTTAAGACTTTAGTTTATTTGCATATGAGGTGCAACTGAGGGGAATCCATAATTTCATGAGTGTTATTAAAGGGATTTATTCCCTAGGAATATTTAGAAACCACTTTGGTATGAGTAGTTCTGTAGCCATTGATATAGAAAAAGAATGAACATTGGGAAAATACAATCTGAAAGTATATGTGAGTTGAAGTACCAAAACCAACAAAACAGTTTAGACATGCACATGGTATCTACCATGTACCGAATCTCATCTCATTAACTTTTAAATTTTCACCAGGTAAATGTAAAGTGAATTTTAAGCCAAATAGCAGAAAAATAATACTAGTATAGTTTCTTAGTTCTCCTAAATCCATTTATGTTCTGATGCCAGTAATTATTTATTCTTGTCCTCATTTTCAATATTTGTAAAACGGACAGAAGAATGAATAGCAACTTCACATACCTGAGAAGTAAATGAGTAAGTGCCCGCAAATTTATGTTTCCAATAATACTTAGAACTTCTGAATTTTGCTATACATATTATTAATTGTTCTACAAATATTCACCATAAATATTAGCTATACTGTAAATACTCCTGTCCTGTAAATATCCCTATACATTACATATAAGGGAAAGGGACTATCAGTTAGCATTATTTTCCTTGAATATGAAAGTAGCACACATCATTGTACAGCATGTATCTAATTTGGCAGCTAAAAAACCAGAAGATTTTCCATAATTTTGTGATTGCCGGAAAAGTTCTACTAAAACCATACGCCCCAGAGTCTTGTATAACTGATATTGAGAACAAAGGAGGTGAGTCTTATTTGGTTGCTAAATCTTTGGAGACGATTCCCATGTGATGTTCTCCCTAACTCAGAAAAGGGTTTTAGCAATAGATCAGAAAATACTGATTTGAAAAAGAAGCTTTCTTAAAAATATGCTCTCCAAAATGTTCCCAGTTCTATTCCCACTGATTTTTCTTTTTTTTCTTTCAATAAAATGTCATATTTTTCTGCTTATAACATTCATTATTTATTGTTACCACACTTTCATGTTCCCATAAGCTGTTCATATCTTAGAACTTTCAGCAGTATGTTTGCAATTTCATGGAAAAGTGCTATACGAGGTTCTAGTTCCCAATATTTCTAGGAATAGAAATTTATTATTGTTGTTATTGCTACTTAGGTGGTGGTTGTTTTGTTTAAATGTCATTAATCTTATATTTACTAGTAAAGTAAAAAATTGTTTCTATTTTTGGCTATTTGTGTTTCATCTTACATTGAATTTTCTTTGGTCATTTAAAATTGTTTATTTTTTCCTATTTTTTTTCTGAAGGCTTTTTGAAGAAATGTTATGTGACTATTTTATCTCTCATATGCAGAACAATTTTTTCCCATCCCATCATTATCTATTTACTTTGTTTAAGAGTCCTTTGGAATATGTAATAATCAAATAGATCTTTTTCTTCTTTGATTTTTAGAAGTATGTCTATCCAAAAAGTTTATTCTAATATACTATGTATTTTTTTTTATTTTTTATTTTTTGTAGTTTTTGGCCGAGGCTGGGTTTGAACCCACCACATCTGGCATATCTGGCATATGGGGTCGGTGCCCTACTCCTTTGAGCCACAAGTGCCGCCCATATTCTAATATTTTAATTGTATTATTTTCTTCATTAAGGATTTTTCTCAGGTGGCTCCTGTAGCTCAAAGGAGTAGAGCACCGGCCCCATATACCGGAGGTGCAGGTACAAACTCAGCCCCAGCGGAAAACTGAAAAAAAGAAAAAAAAAATTTTTCTCCAGGTGTAAAAGACCTATGAATTAAGTATTAGTACCCTCCAAAATTCATGCTGAAATGCAATCCCTTATGTGGTAGTATTGAGAAGCAGGGCCTTTGAGAGGCAATTAGGTCGTCAATTGGATCATAAGCAATTCTCTCATCATGAACAGATTAATCCATTGGGGTATTTGTAGATGATTGCATTAATAAATGAATGGTTATTACAAGAGTGGCATTACTGGATTAAGAAGAAGATAGAGACCTGAGCTATGATGCTTATTTCTCTTACCATGTGACGCCTTGTGTACCTTGGAAATCTGCACAGTGCACCAGGACAAGGGTTCTCAGCAGATACGACCTCTCAGCCTTGGACTTCTCAGTCTTCATAACTGTAAGAAATCAATTCCTTTTTTGTATAAATTATAGTTTCTAGTGCTCTATTATAAGAAAAAAAAAACAGGCTAAGACATAGGTCCTGTACTTTCCTGATTAAAAGAATACTTATTTTATTATTTGTTTTTATACTGTTATAGAGATTCAAAGGTAGACAAAGAAAAAATAAGCTTTACTTGAGGAATGTAAAGTTAGTCCAACATCACTTAACTATCAATATAGTTTATTATGTTTACAAATTATGAGAGAAATTATTTTACTATTATTCAAATCTCAGTCAAAAAATGTTGGTATGTGTGAAACATAATTTATTTATGTTTACTTATGCATTATTGTTTGAAACCACCTTGAATTATGTTTTGAGATTTATATTTCTCTTGCTAGTAGAAATCTGAGTCACTTCAATTCTTACTAAGTTTGTGGAGGTGGAAAGTGAAGTAGTCTGGAGTATTCTATGTGCCATAGTGTTTATGAAGAAAGGATACTATCTTCTTTTTGTTATTGTAGTGCACTGAATCCTTTGAGATGTTCATTTTACCAGTTTGTACTGAGAGTTTGGGGGGGGGTGTTTTGTTTTCTAAATAAAAATGACATACTGCTAAGTCATCCTTTTTTACCTACTGCACAGAGACTGAAGGTTCAGCTTCCTCTCAGCTAATGTCACTTTCCTCTCAAGGGTCCAGAAAATATTTGGTTGATTTCATTGCTCTCATACTGCTCCCAGTCTAAATGAAATTTATGTAGCTTTTTAAGAACTTGTACTTCCTCAGGGCTACCCATAGGTAAAGAAGATAGCATTCTACTGTCTCAGCATTAAGAGTCAATGTTTTATCTATCTGCAAAACACCCCACATAATGCTATCTGTATTTCTGAGTTTAGTATTTTTTTGTAAAAAGAAAAATATCTCCACAAAATTTAGTGGGTTAAAATGGCATGTAGGCCTGCTGCAGGAACTTACACCTGTAATCTTAGCTGTCTGGGAGGTCGAAGTGGGAGGATCCCTTGAGCTCAGGAGTTTGAGACGATCTTGAACAAGAGTGAGGCCCTGTCTCTACAAAAAATAGAAAAATTAGCCAGGTATAATGGCAGGTGCCTGTAGTCCCAGCTACCTGGGAAGCTGAGGCAAGACAATTGCTTGAGCCCAGGAGTTTTGGGTTGCTGTGAGCTAGGCTGACACCATGGTATCCTAGCCTGGGCAACAGAGTGAGACTGCCTCAAAAAAAAAAAAAAAAGGTAAAATGTCATATATATATAATTTTATAATATAGCCTGGCTTCCTGACCAAGTGGTGATTCCTGGCCAGTGTCCTGTTGCCCTTCAGCCTTCTCTCTCTCCCTCTTCACACACAATACAAATTTGCCCACATACAGGGATAAGTCAGAGTGAAGGAAAAACACAATTCTGTGTTTCCTCCCAAGTTTATGATTCCCTTTATTCCTGGGCGTTTTTATTTAACAAAGAATGTGGTAGCTTGCCTCTTCATCTATTTCTGAAAATCTATTGTTTATGCCCTGGGTCCTTCAAGGCTTGGACTTTTAAAACCCCTGAGCATGGCATTGGCTGTATTGATTTCCACATTCTGCTGTCTCCTCTGTTCTTTGAAGCTGTAAGCAGAGAACTGCCTAGCTCTGCTTAAGTAGGGGAAATTTCATGAAGAGTGTCAAGAGTGTGGGGAAAAATAACCACACTGAAATGCATCAGATTTTCATCCACCATATTATTCTACAAAATAATACTCAGAGACTCAATAAGGTAGCATTTAGAGAATCTAAATAATGTATTTCAATGAATAAGTCTAGAGAAAAACTGAATAAATATGGTAAGGATTTTCACAGAGAAAATTCTTCACAAACTTTATAATTAATGATCACTTGCTGGACCATTTTACTTCAAAGTAGAAGACTTGATTTGTCACTAACCTCACTGCCATCCAAAATTGCTCAGAAGGTTCTAGCTAATGCAACGGCAATAAAATATAAATAATGTGGTCAGATGAATTATTAGATGTATCTTTATTTCTAGATGACACGATTATGTCTTTAGAAAAGTGAAAAGACTATCAGATATACAAAAATTTGTAAATAATATAGACAGTTTTATATATACTTAAGAATCATTTTATATATATATATATATATTTATGATTTAAGAAAATCATACATCTCTAGAGCTATTCATAAGCAGAGGAGAGTATATTTGCATGTAAGTATACTCGTGGCTCATTACATTGTGCAATCATTTAGTGCATTGATGGAATTGATGACCAACAAAATAAAACCCCAACTTCTTTGGGGTTTTATATGCAAATACCTTTATGCAGATAGTTGTTGAATTACTGTTTCCTGGCTACTTTTGATGCTATTTTCCTGCTTCCTCTTTCTCAGATTTCTTTTCTTATTACTGCCTTGTCTACAAATCTTCTGCTTCTGAAAGATGAGAATTGCCCATATTTGTCCTTGCCTCTTTCCCTCTCCATTTACCATGGCTCTCACAGTGATCACTCTCAATCTCATTCAGTCTCCTACACTCCACTGACATCAGAGCTTCTTTCCTATGACTGGGACTCAAATGCACAACAAAACTCTCCAGAGAATTCCAGCTTCCTCAAACGCTATTATCTCAGGCATGTCCTTAGTGTTCTCTGTGTTATGCAACTCAAATTTACATTGTGCAATGTGGAGCACATACCCTTGTCTGTCTGGAAATAATTCAAAATAGAACATAACTCAGTTTATTATCCTGACTTCATTATCCCAGCTAAGATTATTATAGCCCAACCAGTTTTATTCCAAATTGCTAGAGAGGAAGGTGATACGCTGAGATAGCAGGGATTGCAGTAGAGAAGGAGTTTGATATTACAGAGAACTGAGCAAGAGGAAAGGAGAAATTTCTCAAATCCATCTCTCTGAGAATTGGGGGCTAAGAGTCTTAAAGATAGTTTGATAGGCAAAGGGCTAAGGAATTAGGTCTGCTGATTGATTGGGGATGAACTCATAGGCTTGGGAAGCAGAAATTGCTGGTTGGCATCAGCCAGTCTATTGGAATGCAGACTCTGGAAAATATTTTAAAGACCATCTTAGATATCACAATGGTAATGTTATCTATGGAAACAATCAAGAAAGCTATGACTATTAGGACCATACAGCAAGTTAGGGAAAAATGCCAATATATATGAATATATGTCAATTATGCCTGTATCTTTGAAGGCCTCATCCCTTACCACAGTTCCCATGCTGTGGATCTTCATTAATTTTATAAAAGGTAGAATTCTTGAATTTCTTTCTGTTTCTCTGCCCTCTTTATTCTGGCCTCTTTGCTATTTTAAAATACTTCCTATCTTGTAATTCCTGCTGTTATTTTCTTATTTCAGGTAATCCAACTCTCATATAAACTATTAAAAGATCTTTCATTTTTGTCAATACATTTTTCTGTCGCCAGTCATAACCTCCAATCCATTTCCCCTCATCATCAGATTTAGGACCCTGAATGCAAGTATTTAATTCAACAGACATGCTAAAAACAAACAAACAACACAAGCTCTAATGAATTCCTCCCTCCTATAGGTACATTCTGACCAATGTAATCTGAAAATTAATGCCTTTTGAAACATCCTCACCCTTCTTATATATCCAATTCTTATTCTAACAGTCTAATTCTAGTTAAACTGAACTACTTACTGATCTTACTTTTCTTTTTTTTTTTTTTTTTTGAGACGGAGGCTCAAGCTATCCCCCTGGGTAGAGTGCCATGGCATCACGCTCACAGCAACCTCCAACTCCTGGACTCAAACGAGTCTCCTGCCTCAGCCTCCCAAGTAGCTGGGACTACAGGCGCCCGCCACAACGCCTGGCCATTTTTTGGTTGCAGCCATCATTGTTGTTTGGCAGGCCTGGGCTGGGGATTCGAACCTGCCACCTTAGGTGTATGTGGCTGGCGCCTTAGCCGCTTGAGCCACAGGCGCCGAGCCTGATCTTACTTTTCAACCTGCCCATCCCCAACTCTGAGAATTGGTTTATTCATCCCCTGTATCTGCATTTCCCTATTTTGCCTTCACATGCTATAATTTACTCCTTCTTTATTGCACAGTTTAAATGCTATATTTTTAATGAAATAACCTCACCTCTCTTTCTGAACTCCACAAGCATTTTAACTGTAGTATTTTTATGGCATCAATCTCATTTGCTTTACCTTAATATTAGAGTTATTTACATGCATTTAAATTTTTTACTATTTGGATCTCAACTTTTGAAATTAGAACCTGTGATGTAGGGATTTTTAACCTCTTAGCTTCATCACAGTATTTTTCATATACTAGATGCTGAATATTGTTAAATGAATGTTTAAAATAAAATTAACAGAGTTTGACTAATTTGAACATTTGACTAAATTATTATAAAATGGGTTCTGATATATATTTATTGAGCTTTACAGAATTTGAATTGAAGAAAACATTATTTTCCAACTTATATAACAGCTCCCAGCTGAGAACTTTATTACTACTCTTAGTTCAGACTCCATTAGAAACTGAAATGTGCTTTGGAGGACAGAATACTTCATCTCTCTTATAACTGTGGAATAGAATATAAGCTGTCTCTTGTAATGTCTACCACTTTATTTTTCTACCCTTGTATAATCCTTTCCTTGATAGTGTGGGTGAGACCCGTAACTTATTTCTACCAAAAGAATATGAAAAAGTGACGAAATATCACCTTTATGACTACATGATATACTAAGTCTCCATCCTTCTGGCAGACTAGCTTTGGTGTCTTCTTTCATTATTAGCTTATTGAAGAAAGCTCTTGTGTGAAACCCACAACAAAGATCTATGGGTTGACTTTGGAAGCTGAGGGCCCCAGTCCTGGACTTGCAAAGATGACAAATCAATAAACAACCATGTGAGCTTAGCAGAAAATTTATAGTCTCACATGAAACTGTAGTCCCTGCTGACTCAATGATTGCTGATTTGTGAGATCCTGAAGCGTAAGATTCAGTTAAGTTTTGCTCTGACTCTAATCTCATAGAAACTGTGAGATAATAAATGTACTTTGTTTTAAGCTTTTAATTTGTGATAATTATTACACAGTTATAAGATAAAGCTAATACATATTGTGATGCCTGAGAGTGGGTGCTTGTGTAAGGAATGCTTACAAATGTGAGAGTAGTCTAAAAGCTGAAATAATTTTAAGAATCATGATAGAGAAGGCCAAAATTACCTTGAACAGACTGCTGGTAGAAATTTGGACTTGAAGAATACTACCAATAAAGGCTCAGAAGAAAGGCAGGGGCATATTTTGGAAATGGAGAAATAGTGGTCTATGTTAAGTAGTGTCAAAAAACTTAGCAAGTTTGTCTCCCAGTGTTATGTGGATTTCTAAGCACTGAACATGTTATATAGCCAGAGGTTTCTACACAAAGTGCTGCAAGGGCCACCTTGATTGCTTCTTGCTGTTTGAGTGAGGGAAGAACAAGTAAATCAAAAGGAACCAGGACTTAATGGCTTTGAAGATTTTTCAGCCTTTCCATATGGCAAAATCTGTTAAAATTAAGAAATTGCCTTCCAGGGCGGCGCCTGTGGTTCAAGGAGTATGGTGCCAGCCCCATATGCCAGAGGTGGTAGGTTCAAGGCCAGCCCTGGCCAAAAACTGCAAAAAAAAAAAAAAAGGAAATACTAATCACAATATTCTCAACTTATCAGAAAGTAAGTGATGGCGGTAGAATTTATATAAATATGAAAAAAAGAGTCAGCTGGTCAGATTTACAAACCTTGT
>NW_003852403.1:27776791-27902079 GCF_000181295.1 Otolemur garnettii
AAAAAATGCAAAAAAAAGAAACTGCCTTCCACAAATGAGGAAAAGGGTGTAACTATATATCTTTTACTAAAACCTCAGAAAGATTGAAAGGTCACAGTATTCAGTCAAGGGATACCTTTCGAGAGTCTAAATGTAAGCTTTTGAATCCTCTCAATCAAACCATAAGGCCTGTAGGACTCTTGAAGGCATTATCCCTCAGCCATCTCAAAGAAATACAAAGATAGAGAAGGGGTTATCATGGGAATAAATATGGATGGATCCCATGTATACTGAAGCCCCATGAAGACCCCCAGAATTCTTGATAAAATTGTTTTGGCAAAAATACTTCCAGATGAGACTGAACATGACAGAGAGTACAAAATGATAGAATCCTGTTGTATCCTCCCAAATGCTACCATTGCCAAAGCATGCGAACAAAACTACTCATGCCAACATGTTTCACGATTGCTTATTATGGAGTTACAGTGAGTTTAAGGTGAGAAAAGTAAAAAGCAATTCAAGAGAGTCTGTCCTGGCCACCCGGTGTAGGCCTCAGCCAAGCCGCAGGCATTTCCATTGTCTGTGTGTTTCTCCCCTGACATACTCGGGGCCTAGATTGTAATCTATGATGTTATGTCTCATTCTTTATTTTATGACCCTCACTCTCTGTCTTATGACCCTCACGTGCACTCCCACCTTGAAATGTGGATAAAAGAGAGGCAAGAGATTGAGTTGGGGGGCTTGGTTTTGGGAAACACGCTGGTGTTCTGAGTGCCCCCGGCCGAATAAACCCGCTTCCTCTAATCAACTGGTGCCTGGAGTCTTTTGTCTGTGTCGGTTTCCTGCTACAAGATGGGAGCACCTCTTTAAAGCATTTATTTTGCAAAGGTTTAAATAATGAATTTTGTTTTTCCACTGAAAATGTTATGTCTATTTGGATGTTTCCAGATTCCCTGGTTCCCCAGTTCCCAGCATCCAGAATGAGTACTGGTACCAAGTCCAGCGTCCAGCTGATAAAATGATCACAGACAGAGCAATCTCACACACAACATTTACTGCAAAGAAAAAGTATGTCTCAGAGAGAGAGAGGGGTTATTCTCTGTGAACTGAGAAAGAACCCAAGTTCTGAGCACACACTTTCTTTTATATGCTCACAAGTTTGTTCTGCCTTCTCCTGGCATGATTGGTCACTGTTTCTTACTTTTGGGATGATTAACAGTTGATGTTATATAACAGGTTACACAACAAGTTGCATTAACAAGTGAGGTGATACAACACTTTTTTTGCTACGTAGGAATCCTCCTGGAATCCTTCAAGAAAACTCCATCCATGCTATTCTAATTAGAGGGTAACTGAGTTCCAGGTTAGTTAAAAGTCACTGGGAGCTCCTTACTTTATGTGTCTCCACCAGGAACAATTCCTAGCTGCAATTTGGTTCCTAGGAACAATTTCTATTCCCACTGTCTGTCCTTAGCCACTTCCTTGCTATCTATTTACCCTCTGCCAGATATAACAAATTCACTGGAAGAACTCATTGCAGAGAATTGTCATTTACTATATCGTTTGTAAAGATCTCAAAATCTTTCTGATATGATTAAGAGCTTCCCCAGTATTTTCTGAGAGATGTAGTTTTTCACATTTTCCTAAGGTACAGGAGAGGGTATAGGAAGGGAAATAAATGACAACCAAGCAAAACTTTTGTGACTAAGAGTTATTATAAAAAATTTTTTTTTGTTATAAAAGGATCATTTTTATAAAAGCTTACTAACAGTGTGTTTTTCTGCAGAAATATCTCCAGGACAAGAGATCAGTAATGATGGGTAACAGCAGTGTAGTTTACAGATACAGTTGGTAAGTCAAAGCCAGAAAGCTTGGTATTCTGCTTGGTATTCACCTTGGTATTCGGCCTTTACTGTGGCTATTCCTCAAACTTTGTACTCTGGGTTAAGCTCAGTGGCTCTCACTACAGAGAGTAGTGTTTATAAAGTAGTATGTTTATTAGATTGCTAATAGTTTGTTTGAGTCACTAAACAATTTATTTTTTTAGTGAATTCTATGGGCTAGTATAATAAGATAAATTATAAGTTAAATTATCCTTTCGTAAGAATTTCCAATAGCTTCTTATCACATCAAAGATAACATATTTAGGCTTGGCGCCTGTGGCTCAAGCGGCTAAGGCGGCAGCCACATACACCTAAGTTGGCGAGTTCGAATCCAGCCCAGGCTCGCCAAAAACAACAATGACAGCTGCAACCAAAAAAAATAGCCGGGCATTGTGGCGGGCACCTGTGGTCCCAGCTACTTGGGAGGCTGGGCAGGAGACTCACTTGAGCCCAGGAGTTGGAGGTTGCTGTGAGCATGAAGCCATAGCACTCTACCCGGGGGACAGCTTGAGGCTCTGTCTCAAAATATATATATATATATATTTAAAAATCCATGAGATTGTATATAATATGGCTCTTTTTAAAAAAAAATTTTTTGGTATTGTTTTTGCCCCTTATCTCTTGCTAACTGTGTTACAAATTCATGATTTTGTTTTGTTTCATTTGTATATTTATTATTTTAGTTATTCTATATGATCCAATTCTTAATTCAAGGTTATTTGGCAATATAATACTCTTTGTTTATAATGGTCTCCTGAAACACACATATACACATACACACACTCTTGAGATTTTTAAAAAGTAATCTCTACTAATTATCTGGGAAACTTCTTTTATTGCCAACCCACATTTGGTCTTCCTCTTAAAATATCTTGCAAAAAATGTGTTTTTTCTGTCTTGTACTCATTAATTTTTATCATTTGTGATATTCTTTTTCTCAATCTTCTTAGACTATAATTCTCATGAGCATCGATTTTTCTCTGTTTTGCTTAGCATGGTTATTTTGTGTAGGGCATTGTAAATAGAATAAATTAAGTATTCAACTGATATTTGAGGAGAAATAAATAAATATATAAATTTTTATTAATCTTTGTAGATTTTTATATAACTTCTCCATTAGTATTCTTCCTCCTCTTATTTGCTAGTAGACCTGATATTTTTGTAATTTAAAAAATATATAAAATTACTGTTTATATGATGATACTTTGAAAATTCCTAGTTAGACATTGCCTCTTTCAGTCTTGTTCTCAGGTTTCTGGGATAGAAACCTATAATATCTCAGTCTCGGAGAAGTAAATGGGGCACAATAAGCGTGCAACTCAAAAATAAATAACATTAATTCTTGCATAATGTTAGAATTAATGAAATGACTTTGATTAAATCCCTGAAACAGATTTTTTTTTTATACTTCAATATTTATTCAGGTATAATTGTTGTTCAGTTCTCTCATCCTATGTCAATTAGATTATTTCCTTCATCATTTTGACTATGATTGGGAGTCTAAAGAACACAATAGTTTACTGCTAGTTACATGTTTTCAGCATAAACCTTTATTTGTTATTTTCCTGAGATAAATTGCCTACATTTAGTTGCCAATTACTTGCATATTCCAGAGGACAACATGGCAACATTGCTCAATACACAACATATGAAAATGTGCATTGTTGGGAGAAATGGAAATTTGAATCATTTAAGATTTTATCTATATATTCTTTCTCTGACCAAAGGTACTCAATACAGTCAGCCTCTATTTTTACAATTTTTGTATTTTTCTTTTTTGAAGCTATAGAAATGTAATGATATCTAGCAGCATGATGTGAGGGAAGCCGGGAAAGATAAGTTCTGGGTCCCTTTGCTGCACTCATTAATTTCATTAAATGAGGAAATTCCCTCTAGTTTTCTAAGTTTCAGTTTTCTCATCTGCAAAATAAGTGTAATACCTATTTGTCTAAAGTCTGAGAATTAAACTAGGCTATGTCTTATGAGATCACTCAGCTCTAATGTCTCTCATCCTGGCCTAAAGAGTGTGTATCAAAGTGGAGCTACTGCTTAATAAGTAGAGCACAGATTTGCCCACAGTTAGTGGACCAATATAATTAAATTTTGAATTACTAAAAAAAAATTGTGTATTGGAAAAATTAAAATAAAAAGGCACTATAGATGTCTTCTCTCAAGATTTTCACCTTTCTCTCGGCCTGTCAGTTAGCTATATTCATGTTGCTCTACTTAATATTGCTAAGAAAGGAAAATCTTATTTTTAAAAATTGAACAAAGAACTGCATGTTTAATCACTCAAGATTTTGATTCATTTTTCATTTCTCAAATTATACAATCTCATACATAAAGGATACATTAAAAGAGGCAGGTGAATTGTCAGTTACTTTTTATTCTCCTTTTCTCAAAAGTCTGTGAAATGCAAATCTCTAAGCAAGTGAAAAGATTCCAGAGTCTTCACATTTGTAGGTAGCAGTTCTGAGCATTGTCTGATGGCTGGTGGCCATTTGAAATACTCTGAGTTGATGATTTTATTCATCCTCCATTCTGGAATAGAGGTAGACATTGGCTAAAGGAGCTAAATTTTAAATACATCATGAACACCACAGTCTTTGGATTGGCAGCAGGGTACTGGGGAGTCAGCAGAGTGCTGGACGTCAGGCTAGCAGGGGGTTCTTGCTCTGTCTGTGTCAAAAGCTTACATCTCCTTTAGCATTAGGCATTTCTAGTTGGCAACATCTCTGGTCCACGCCGGTAATGCCTGTCAATGATTCGGGCATTAATATTCTGTCTTTTTTACTTAGACTTACCTTCCTATTTATGGTTGCCCTCAGGATCTCTACAGTGTTTTTGCTTAACTATTAGTTGCCAGTATATTACTAAAATGAGTTTGTAGTATGTTTCTAGAATTTACATTTGTAAAATTTTTGCAGAAGCCAACATAGATACAACAAAAGTTTACTAGGTAGAGAACTCAAACATTTAGCTTATCCAGTGCCTCAGAGACCTTTAATGCTTTTTTAATTTGAAAATTAATATGTAAAATAAATTAATATAAAATATAGATAAGAAAAAACAACAAATCACTTACAGCATCAAAGCATAAAATAACTACTATTATTTCATGTTAACCTTTACTCCACTCATGTATGTCCTGTTGCATAAGGAACATATATGTATGCATATGTATAGGATTATGAATATGAGCTTAGTAAGTACGTCATTATCTTATTTAATATACAAAGAACATTTTCTCAAACCATTAAATTTAAAAAAACAGAATGCAATGATTATATTTCTCTGAATAATGTAGAATTTATGCCATGGCTACTGTTTGTATCCAGTTTGAATATTTTCATAATTATTAAAAAAGGCTTTTATAAATACTGTTAGTCTATTTATTGATGTTAATATTTTCTTATTTCCTTGGTTAGAAAGTCATAGTCCTAAACAGGAGGATCTATGTGGACCATTGCCAAAGCCTGCGCTGAGTTTTGTCCTTTCCTTAAGAATTTAAAAGTTAAGAAAGAAATGGACAAGGTTTTTGAAAGCATGATGTTGCTAATGGACTGTCTAACAGAGAGAAAAAAGGGACAAAAAACACAGCACACAACAGTCCCTCTGTTTGCTTAATCACCTGTGGTTTAACTTGTTGTCTTTGAGAGTTTCTTTTAAAGCATTTGAAGAGTACTGAGCAGACAGGAGGAGTGTGAACCTCCTCTGTATCCACCAGAACCACATTTGGAAAAGTCCTATAATGTCAGCCTTTATTGGACACAGTAAAGAAATAAACACAGGTGACCCCCCCCCCCAAAGCCCTCACTCCTGTGACTGGTATTTTCCTTCTCTTTTCTTCTCTTTCCTTTCTTTTCTCTGTCCCTGACTTCCTCCTCTCTTTACCCCTCTTTTCTCCTCCCTCCTTTTTTCTTCCCTCCCTCCTTCCTTTCTCTCCTTCTTTCTTCCTTTTCCTCCCTCCCTTCCTCCTCCCCCTTTTCTCTTGTAATGCCCTTTCTTCTCTTGGCAAGTAGAACTTGGAAGTTGAACTTCTTGCTCAAAACTAATCTTTAAGTAAAACCTTCTCAGCCCACAGGGAACCTTAGAGTTGCATATGAAGATATTCAAGTATAGCTAATAGAATCTTAGACTTCTTTATATAGAACAATGCTACATGTAGGTGTGGGGAACCTGTGACCTTGGGCCCATATGAGACCTTTTGGATCCTTGTACTGTGGCTTTTTGACTGAATTCAAATGTTACAGAACAAATCCTTTTAATATTATACATCCTTAGAAAGGCTGCATTTCACAGACTTAAAAAACAAAACAAAACAAAATAAGTATGGCTGCATAAAGTGAAACTATGCATATAACCTCAGCTTTGCTTTCTGCTTTTCTTGCCCTTGTCTTTGTGGAACCTACAGGCATTTTATAAAATTTATTGAAAGCTATATCAAGGATGGGCAATCTCTAGGAAATGCTGGTTTGAATTGTAGTTGATTATATTTTTCTGAGATCATATTAACAACTCCAGTAGTATGTTTAAAAAATCTAGATGCATAATGGAAAATAATTGATTTGTATATTTTATGTAGAAATAAAAACAATTTCTGAATATCTTGTGAAAAATCCTGAATCAGTACATATGAAAGAGTGATCATATGAAACAGCTGTTAACCTCTACCAGAAATGTGACATTTCTTTGAATAGCTTCCTTTTTCTTATTTCTTTTAAATGTTATTTATATTTAATATTGCTGCAGATTATTTTGGGACATCATTTCCAGTTGTTTTTTTTTTTTTTTTTGAGTCAGAGTTTCACTTCTTCATCCTCAGTAGAGTGATGTGGCATCATAGCTCACAGCACCCTAAAACTCTTAGGCTAAAGTAATCTTCTTGCCTCAACCTTCCAGATACCTAGGACTATAAGTAGCCATCACAATGCCTGGCTATTTTTAGAGAGGGGATCTCCCTCCTGCTCAGGCTGCTCCTGAACTCCTGAGCTCAAGCAATCTACCCACCTTGCCCTCCCAGAATGCTGGGACTACAGGTATGAGACACTGAGCCCAGCCACATTTCTAGTTTTAATGCTCTCCAAAATGAGGTTTCAGATTAAATTGGTGACTAACTGCATGTTGTGTCTAGAATGTTAGAAGCTTGAAATGGTTGAGAAACTCTGAGCTTATAAACTGAAATCCAGATTTCTAAATCCTTTCTGATTATAACAAATCTAAACTAGAATTGCATTTAGACAAAATAACTCTGATATCACAAAGAATATTCTGGGTTATAGCCTAGAGTACGCTAAAAATGAAAGAAGTGACTCTGGAGGAATTTATTTTACTGGTTTGTTCTTAATGACAATTTCTGGGGCAGTGAAATTGGAAAATAGAACCAGCAGGGTGAGAAGGGAGTTAAAGTAAAATGGAAATAACATTTAACCAACGTCTGTCTGTTGTGAAAGATAGGCTAGCTAGCAGAATGAAGATGGTCCCACTTAATTATTTGGGAAGGGCTTCAGGCTCCATCTGGGATGGAGATTGTCTATACCCACTTTGTTGGGCTGAATAAGAGGAGAAAGTTTCCATGGGTAGGCTGTCCATCCATACAGCCTTTTTGATTTATGAAAGAAAGCTGGATTCAAATGATGAACTAGAATCACCACCTTTTGATAATGAGAGAAGATTTTTGAAACCAGAAGGACTGCGTCAATCTTCAACTAAGTCTGGTCAGTAGTACAGGTGATAATTAAATCATTCTCGGCAAGGGAGCTTGCTGCTCTAAAAACGTGGGATTGTCTCATTGTTCTGTCCTCCGCAATCCAGAGAAGGGCCTTGACATGTATTATAAACACAGTAGCTTGAAATTGTGACCAATTCCTTGTGCCCCGATTGTACTGATATTACGTGAAAAATTAAAACTTGCAATAAGGTTTTTAAATTATACAGGCCCCACCAAACTGCAACAAAAACAACAACAACAAAAAAATAGCCAGGCATTGTGGTGGGTGCCTGTAGTCCCAGCTACTTGGGAGACTGAGGCAAGAAAATGTAAGCCCAGGAGTTGGAGGTTGCTGTGAGCTGTGTGACGCCACGGCACTCTACCAAGGAAATAAAGTGAGATTCTGTCTCTACAAAAAATAAATAAATAAATAAATAAATAAAATAAAAAATAAATAAATTATACATCTATCAGTTTAAAAGGAATTTTATCATTTCATGGTTAAGAAAAATCCAGAGAATCCATATATTTTGCACAAGGTCAAACTGCTACTATGATAGTCTAGTCTGTTTACCCAAGGACCATGTTATGACATCAAATGATACTGCCACTTGCATAAAGTATTTAATGAGAACAGAATGTCACCTGCCGCAGCAATTCACAAGCTCTGGAACAACCATAATGCCTTTCACTGAGTGTTGACCTGTGTGAATTCAAACTAGTGGCCTTCTGATAGAAAATCATAGAACCCTTATAACACGATATCATATTCTTACCAAATACTATTAAGTGACTTTGTGTACTATCAGCCTTCCAGACTCCATAAATATACTACTAAGATATTTTAAATTACATCCTGAATATATATAATAAATTTTTAATTTCTTATTCCCTTATGGTCTCTTTAAAAAAATTTTTTTTTTTTTTTGAGACAGAGTCTCACTTTGTCGCCCTCAGTAGAGTGCTGTGGCATCATAGCTCACAACAACCTCAAACTCCTGGACTCCAGCGATTCTTTTGCCTCAGCCTCCCTAGTAGCTGGGACTACAGGAGCCTGCCATAACGCCTGGCTATTTTTAGGCTCAGGCTGGTCTCCAACCTGTGAGCTCAGACAATCCACCTGTCTCCTCCACCCAGAGTGCTCGGATTACAAGCGTGAGCCGCCACGCCTGGCCTTCTTTTAAAATGTTTTAAATCTAAAATATTACAAACTGGCCTTCCGCACGTTTCTGTCTTTTATCACCAGACAAGGACCAGGCTTGCTTGTCTTTTTTTCTAATAATTTATGTGATTCTGATTCCTGCAAGCTGAAGTTTTCATACTGAAGACTAAGGCAGATTTTTTCCCCTTCAATTTTCAAAATGTCAACTCCTTTGGAGGATTTTTTTTTTTTTGGAGGATTGTTTTTATCCTCCTGCTTCCATATCGATTTCTTCATCAATTGTTCTTATCTTATAGAAAACTTTTTATTGCTTCTTCCAAAATAATGAACACATGAGCAGTTATGTGACTTAAAACACATTTGCTTCATGGCAAGAGTTTAACATTTTCTTATGACTATTCATATCTATCAATTTAAAATGTATTCTGTATATTTTTTATTTGTAAGTGCTATGTATTTATTTATACATTATATGATATTAAGTTAGAGAATTTTTCATTATGAGATCCAAAGTCGCTCTTTCTCTTAATTTGCTGTGGTGATGGCACTGTAGAGCAGTTAAAAATAGATAATCTAGTAAAAATGAAAAAATATATATTAAAATAAGCCCCTCTCTTATATCATAAATAAAAGTCAATTCAATGTATTTTCCTGGTCCAAAAATTAACAATAAAAAAACCCCCAAATGATAAACCTTTCACGACCTTGGGATAGGTAACAACTGCCCCAACAGGATATACAAAACAATAACTACATAGTATGAATAAAATCATTGGTAAAAAAAACTGTATTAACATTAGAAAATTCTTTTAATCTAAAGACACAATTTTGAGACTATAAAAGCAATCCACAGAGTCAGGAAAGATACTTGAAATGTCTCATAGAACTTACATCATGAATTTAAAAGAAAAGACTTATACAAATGTATAAAGAAAGACTCCTTCTCCTCCTTCTCCTCCTACAAATGTATAAAGAAAGACAATGGCCAAGAGGCATGAATTGGCACATTACAGAAGACAATGTCCAAACTATGAATAAGTGTATGAAAAGGTGCTCAACCTCAATAAAATAAGGGAATCACAAATTAAAGTCAGAATGCTATATTTGAGCAAATTCATCAGGAAGAATGAAATTAGAAAGACTGACAGCACAACGTTTTGGAAAAGATGTGTAGCAAGTAGAACAGCGGCTGATGGATGTATGAAAAGGTACAGGTACCAAGGAAAAATATATGTAACTTTTTAGTACAACTAAAATATAACATTTCTACTACTAAATATGTATCTAAAGAGATGTAAATGAAATAATAATGTGATGCTTCCTGTTTGATTCCTGAAAGCTTTTAACTTCTCTCTTTTTTTGACTCTCCCTCTCTTTCTCTTTTTCAATATTCCACAGCAATTTCTCTACTCTTAAGTTACTCTCAAATCCCCCATCTCTGTCATCTTATCTCTCCTGCAGAGATATTTATTATAGTATAAATCCAAATTGCATAGCTTATGCCTTCTTCAATATTTCTTTTATCTGTTTCCCAGATTCTTCAGAATCATGGAAGTTGTAGGGCCTTACCCTAAAGGTAAGAACCTTCCTTCTTAGAAATTCGAGAATTATAAACATTCATAATTCAGAATTGAATATCCCTTTATACTTTTCATATATAGATTAAAATTAAAAATTTTTCTCTTAAAATTCATGCATAAATAAGAAAACAACTGAAAATCAACACATCATTATTTAAATTTTATTTTTTTGTCTTCTAAGGCGGGACCACACCCATGATTTAAATTTTTAAACAAATTTGGAATGTGTAACCTACAGGAAAGGAAAAAGGTTTTAGTTAGGAGAGTGACATTTTTCATGGCAGGCAGCAGAATGTAGGATTCCAACTAGGAATGGTGGTTCACATCTCAGAACACTGGGAAACTGAGGTGAGAGGCTTGACAGAGGCCAGGAGTTCGAGAATGTAAGACTCTATCATCAAGAAAAATAAAAGGACCTGGCCTTAGATAAGTGAAGAAGAGGACTCCATACGGAAAAGGTAAACATTTACTTTCCTGTGTGCCTAGTGTTATTACTTATCTCCACATGTTTTAAAGAGAGATTCATAAAAAGAAAAAAATATATAGATATTCTTCATGCTTTACCTGTCTGTGTTTGTAGCCTGGTTACTTAGAAAGGAGAAAGAAAATTGTTTAAGCAATGGCTGTGTCAAGTGTAACTATTACATCATCAAAATAAAGTGGTGCGTGATTCTAAAGAACTTAGAGACCATCATAGAAAGCTGCGTTTAGAGAATTGCTTTTCTTTCCTACTACACTTCTTGTTCATTAGTACAATTTTTAAGAAGTATTCTGATTTTTTTCTCTTTCACTGCATTTCTTATTTTCTTTTAGAAACTTAGCAGTAATTAGCAGTGTTAAATCAAGAAGGTGCTTGTGGCAGAACCAGAAGATTCTCTCTTTATCAATACTGTCTTAATAGTTTGCAACACACACTCCCAGCACTTCCTGCATGTTTCCACCCATTCATGACTCATTCAGTCAGTTCAAGGAGGAGTCTGAAAACCACTGGGATAAACTCATGGTAGGAATTCAATAACAATAGTTTCTCCAAGAAATGGAAACAGACACACAGGTTGTATTAAAGCCTAGAAGGAGGTGTGCACTGGTGGAAAGAGAAGAGAACTTAAATATGCACTTAAAGTAATGATTATGGTGTGATAACATGACACCTAATATCCCACAGGGGAGATAAAAAGCATTAAATGTCTTCATAATACCACAGTACACATGATTAACAGCCTTGAATGTGAATGTCCTCCTATAGCAAGTTAAAATTTAAAGCTAGAGTAATTTCGGAGGAAGATCTGAATGGTGAAGTTTGGCAAAGTTCCAAGGCTGCTTTAAATGATGTTGCATAGTAAAAGACTTCAGAGCAAATCTTAATAATCTCAGAGTTGGAATTAAAGAATTGTTTTAATGTACTAAGCAAAAGGAATTTGTAGGTAATAATAGTCTGTGTAAATAAGACTGTTAATGCTATTAACAATGTATATTACATCTGTGAGCATAATAAACTTTTGGATTCATTTTTATTATTCAATATATGAGGTCATTTGTTTAGTCATTACAAAAGCATTTATTGTATAACTACTATAGGCAAGATTTTTGTTAGAAGAAGTGAGTATAAGGATTCATGAAATATATGTCATGCTTAAGGAGTCACGTTCTGTTACAGAGGTGTGCAACTGTGTAGTCAGTAGGGCTGTTTACTATTATTCCAGAAAATAGTAGGAGAGAACTTCTGAGTCCTTTACAGTTAGCTATGAATATGTGCCTTCCTTTCACTAATGAAATGTAAAACAAAGTGTCTTGTGTTAATTGTATATGTTGACTGTGCCTTTATTCTTTCTATGGCAATAGGTGAAGTTCAAATGTGAATGCTTCATCAGCCTAGATATCCAATTAAAACAGTGTTACGCAAAACCCTCTGGTACTCAAGATGGCTATGAAGTCTGAGCAAAAAATTAGTTACATTTACTGCTTTAAGCATTGAATTTTATTGCTGCTGTTGTTGTTATAATTGAACACGCCAGTTTTGCATTTTAAAACTCCAGTTGTTTATAGCTCAAGTATCCTCCTTTTGTCTTCTTAATGGTTCTGTCCATGAACTAATCTGTATTCTGGGCTCTCAGATACCAAACAGCATGTCTGGAACCACGTCCATACACACACAAGGTGGGGAAGGGATAGGCTATTGCTGCTGGGGAGGGATGGGGGCTAAGTGATGTGGGTAGTTGCCCATCTGGGGGCAACTACAGGAGAGACCAAATGTGGAACAAGGCACAAAACAAACAGATGTCCAAGAAATCCTGAGTCATCAAAGAAAATAGAAGAAGAGAAAGAGAGTGGTAGAGACAACTGTGGTAGAGATGCAGTCCTCCCAGAGCTAGGTGGATAAAGAGTGAGAGGAAGCGAGTCCAGAAGGAAAGACGAGGCAGCTGATCCACTGTCAGCTAACGTTTACTGAGCATTATCACATGCCAGTTATTTTACTAAGCATGGTTGTACTTTAACCTCATTTAACCTGTATAAGCACCCTGTGAGGTAGGTACTATTAAGTATTTCTGCTACATTCAAAACAAGTGAATTCAATATCAGAAAATTTCAATGATTTCTCTTATCAGACAACTTTTAAAAGAAGCTAGTATCCAGCTTCTTTTAGTGTGTTTCTACAGTCAGTGCTCATAATTTCCAGTGTTACACTTTCTAAAATAAAATGACAAGGAAGAAACTAGTGGATTTTCTTTTAGCAGAACTTGTAGAGAGACCCCTTTGCATTTGCTCAAATTTAAGATTTTCAGGAGATTCTTGTCCTCATTTCATATTTCTTTATCGATTATCTACCAACTACTTATACTTACACCCATTCTAACCCTACTGGTATTTGTGTAAGATAAACCACTCAAAGATGCAAAACCGTTCATGAGAAATTGCTGACTTGTACTCGCTCAGCCCGAATCCCAGAATCTTGATTCTAGTGTCAGGTAGGGGCCATCACAGTCCAGGCTTTTATAAGTCAAAAAGTTATAAATTAAAGACAAAAGAATTGATGAAAAGGCTGAGTTTACTCTCGAAAAGGGAAGTATGCACATATTACCTCTTCATTCATAAATGATTATTTTTAATTTGGCGTTTCTGATATTAGTGCCTAATTTCATAGCCCATAGGCTTGATTTTCCTCAGCTAGTTGGAGTAATAGTTTGCATGTTGCCTAGTAGAATCTGAAAATCAACTGATGCTTCAGGTAGTTATTACAGAGCCTTAAACTTTGCACATTTATTTGTTTTAAAAATTGATTTAAAAGAGACTGCTTCTCAAATAGTCTCTCATTTCCTCAGTAGCTCAAATTGGCTAGCCAGTCATTAAATACCTCCAATATAAGGAATGTCCATACTTTGCAAAGTATTTGCTGCAGCTACCTAAAATTCCCTTTTCTGTTTCTTTGTTTGTTTGTGTGCATTGTGTTTGTTCTTTGACTCCGTGGTTCAACACTAAGAAGTCATTAAGCTTACATACTTTGGCATGAAGAAAAAAAACTGCTGGTTTAACATAAAGTGTTGGTGATTACATTATTCAGACTTCACTGGTAATCTGTTTTCCACCCTTAGATTTCATAGCTCAGGGTTTTGCTTTGTAATTATGTCAGGAGACAATCACAGGGCTTAGCTCTGGAATGGCAAATGGGGTTTGTTTATTAAGCCCGTATTAGTAATTCAGGATTGACTACCTTGTCCAAGCTCAAAAGAAAATGAGTGGAAAAATCTCTTACACATCCATCATAGTTGTAGGAGGCAGAAAACCAACTTGAATGTGTTGTCATTTTCTTGACGACATTTGAAATGTGATATTAATTTGTAAAGAAAATCTGTCCTCTTTTTTTTGAACTTCATTTTTAAATTGTTCAGAAGAATTTTAAATTCTCATTTGGCAATATATAGTTTTAAGTTTGAACTTAACTATAAAAACAAATTTAAAATAAATTTCTATTTCTAGGAAAAATGGAAGTCAAGGAAACATCAGGTCAAGTGCCTGAATGAATCTTGGCCAGATTTACTGCTGTTAACAGAGAAGGTGTAAGCCAATTATCATCTGGGTATAGGAGACTGATCCATCTGTCAGCCGCAGCAGAGCGTGCTGTACAAGCTTCCTTGTCCTTCCAAGTTTAGAAAAAGAAAAGAAAGAAATGTCCATTAGCTAGGCACAAGGACTCTTCACCAACAGAGTTAGAAAGGGTGTCATCTGTCTCCCACTACTGTTCACATACCCTCTTCTGATCTCTTGCTACATCTTGCCATCTCTGAGTATAATCTCTTCATTTCCCTATTTGCATTCTCCTTGAACACTCTCATTAGCACTGATGCTAAGGTCTTGCTTTGGAATGATATATTCGTTACATTGATCAATGTGCAGTGTATAATAGGCAGTATAACCCATGAAGACACAAGATAGTCTGTTTCAGGTTCTCAGTTGAAAATCATTAACACAATTAATGTTAAATCAATCTGAGAAAAACACTATAGTTCTCTATTTTTTTTTTTGATTATTGAGTTTTTCCTTTTGGAATAAAACAAGTAAATTTTGATTGATTCTCTCATTTCCTAAATGTTGTTCTCATTGAACTCATCAATAAGCAGTACCTGGAAGCTCTCAGATGATAAATATAAAATGATTTTAGTGAGAAACAGACAACTGTTCCATATTGAAAACATCCCAAAGGAGTATTTAATTTGGTTTAAAATTGAGGCTAATCTTTTATCAAAGAAGGAAGATTAGACAATTTTCTTTGGGAAATTATTTACTTTGTAAACACATCATTTTTGGTGCATGCTTACTATTCCTTTAGGAATCAGTATAATCAAATTTGGGTATGAATACGAGGTATGTGGGCTGGGTGCAATGGCTCAAGACTGCAATCTTAGCATTCGGGAGACCAAGATGGGAGGATTGCTCATGAGTTTGAGATCAGCCTGAGCACGAATGAGACCTCTTCTCCACTAAAATGAAGAACTGAGGCAAAAGGAATGCTGGAGTCCAAGAGTTCAAGGTTGCTGTGAGCTATGATGCCACAGAACTCTACCCAGAGTTGCAAAATGAAATTCTGTCTCAAAAAAACCAAACAAACAAAAAAAAAAACTAGGTATGTGACCTAAACTCACTTCCTGAGTTTAACTTTTGTCATTGTGTATTTCATAAGGTTGTTGTGAAGATCAAATTAATGCATGAATATAAAATAATGGAATGAATATGACAGCTTGGTGTTTGCCTGCATAGGCTGCGTAATCAAATAGGCCTAGCTTCATCCCTTACTATGGCCTAGACTTCATCCTTTACAATGGCCTAGACTTCATCCCTTACTATGAAGCCTGGGCATGTTACTTAGAGTCCAGGAAATTCTAATTTGTTCACTTGCAAAGTGAGAATACCTGCTCGAGAACAGGATAGAAAGTTTTTGAGACAGTACATGCAAAACACTTAGCATGGTGCCATATGTATAGAGTCTTCATATCAAAGCTTGCTATTAACACTTTTGTTGTGGAAATACAATGTGATACAGGTGCTGCTTTTTATTAATCTTTTCTTTTTTTTCATCATTAATGAGCCTTGGGAATGCCTAGCCAGATCCTAAGATTTCTTTCTTTACACCATTTTTACACACTGATCTTTCTGAGTGCCACTTTTCCTTGTCAGTTTTCATAATTTTCATTGACCTCTTCACTCTCTCAGCCCCATGTGTCTAACACATATTTAATTTCTTGAAGGCAAAATTGTTCATTGTCCCAGTGGCCTTGGTAGGATCCTGGATACACTTAGTCAAGAATAAGCCTCTGGAAAAATATGACTGGCTCTAAGTCTCAATGTTTTCATATGTAAAAGAATAATACTAGTAATACTTACCCTGTAGGATTTTGTGCAGTTGGAATAAGATAACAAAGCTCTTAACACAGCACTTGATGCATTACATAGGTTTGGTAAAAGTCAGGTCATTTTATTTTTATTGCTTAACAGTCCCAATATTAGAGAGTTTCTCCTTACATTCCTTCATAAATTGTCTACCTCTCACATCTACTCTTTAATTTTATAGCTATAATGTGGGACACAATTGAGTTTTATTTATGTCCCTTTGAATTGGACAGTTTTTCAAAAGGCATTTTCCTAAAAAAATTTTTAAACAACACCAAATATTTTGCCTTCTTAAACAAAGAACCTCCAAAGTTGACCACCTCCCTACATTGACTACCTCCTTCAGCTAATCTAATTTTCATAAACTGGACTTGTACCTCATGTATGTTGACCAGTTTGTTACAGTCCCTTAGGTTGTCAATTTACAAAGGTTCTACTGTATTTATATTAATTAAAATGGAATTTACTCTCCAATGATTTGTAATATTTTAGACATATTTAAACATTCACCTCCTAGTCAAGAATGGATATTCCCCATTCACTAATAGTCTGATGGGAAATGATAGGATGAGAGAACTCTGCCTCATGCAGGAATATTGTTTTCACGTGTGTTACCTCTGCAATTCAACACCTTTTCCAGGCAATTATGTTTAGAACCATTATATCTAGCAAATGTAGCAAAACTAGGGACAATTTCTTAAAATAAAATGCAAGCAACTTGCACCACTTGTCATTTTTTCAATTTCCACACGTTTCCTAGAATATAATTTCAACCCTTATCTGCTGAAAATGACAAATAAAAAAATCTTGAACAGAAATCACGGGGACATAAGGTTACTCAGGAGGATTTGTTTTCCACATCTCCTTTAGAAAACAGCAGAGATGTTCTAGTAGTGGCACATCACCCAGAGATCCACTGTGTGTTTTCCCTGCATTTTCACATCAAAAGGCCAGGATTAGAGGGAGGTAGGTGGGGCACCTTGAGTATAACATTTAAAGAAGAATAGCTGTCATCTTGTTCCTTGGAGTTATAACATTATTTTTGATAGTCATTCAAAAACTCTAACTGGTAGACCTGCCATCCCTTCCTTTAGGAGCAATTCTTTTCCTTGTAAATCTGTACCTTCCTCAGGCATCAGTTGCACTCCTATTACCTGGGGTAAAAATCCACAGTGCTTCCCTGAACATATTGCCTCCTTTCTCCTTCTCCTGCCCCAACTTTGCATGTTTTTTTACCTACTACAAGTTAAATCTGCTGATTTACAAGTTATACAGAATAATGCTAGTTAACAGTAAATAGGTAGTAACAGTTAATTAATGCTAGCCCCTCCTGAAAACACCTCCCATACTTTGACATTTGATTTTCTCAGTAACTGTGAGTTAAGCACAATTATCACCTCCTTGTTGAGATGAGGCATACGTAGTAAATCACTTCCCAAGGTCACATGGTCCATAAAGGACAGGGTAGTTCTGGCATCTGTTCTCTTAACCATTAAGCTGTATTGCCTTGTAAAAGACAATCTGTTAGGGGTTTACACTAAGTATTAAGGTTTATCTCAGTATTTTTAAGGCATGTTTACTTTATAAATTGAGGTTTGTGGATGTTGCTATTGAATGCTGCTGCTGCATTTTATGCTGCATTTTGTTGCTGTTGCTCTTTCATTTGTGTGCTTATTTCACACCTGCCTGAACCTTGTGACTAAGTTTTTCTTTTTTTGACTGTGTTGAACTGAATCCCAGTTCAGGTCTTCCCATTTAGTCATGGAATGTTTTCCCATGTTTTTTATTGCTTAAAAACCCAGAAAAGATTAAAAGCAAGCATTTTCTAGAAATCACTCATACATAAAAGTCCACACAGGGTAGTGTAAAGACATAGTTTGGAAAGATCTGCACTATGAAATCTTTAAATATATCTGGACCAAAGAATGAATGCCAAAATGCCAAACCATGTACATTATGGGAAATTTTTCTTTGATTTTTATTTACTAGAAAAGCCCAAAAATAGTTCTTAGGATCAATTCAGAATCTTCAAATTTTCTTAAAGACAAAAGTATTACTAGGGCATTATACCAACCCACAAAATGTGTACCTATTTATTTACTCATTTATCCAACCAACGTTTATTTACATAAATAGGTAAGAGTTTGAATTTTGACTTATCATTTACCAACTTTGTTATCTTGGAGAAGTTGCCTAATGATTTAAGCTTCTGCTAAATAGGAATACAAATAGTATCTGTCCTTGAGGACTACCAATAGTATCTACCTGGGTCATTAAATGAGGAAATGCATAAAAATTACATAGTGAGTTATTAAAATAAATCTTCTCCTTTCTTAAACTTTTCTCTTCTGAGCTACCCACAACCCTACTATCATATGAATGAATAATTTGATGGTACAAGGTCTATCCACCCTTGCAGTAGTTTTTTTATTCCAGTATAACCAACACATGTAATTCCCAAATTCATCATTCTAAAAGCAACAAACATTTATTAGTCACATAGTTTCTGTGGGCCTAAAACCCGGGAGAGTTTTACTAGGCAATTATGGTTCAGGCAATCTCACCCATGGTTGCAGTCAAGCTATTGAGTGGGGCTATAGTGTATAGTGACTTGATTGAAGCGGGAAAATCTGTTTGCAACCTTACTCATGTGGCTGTTGGCAGGAGGCTTCAGTTCTTCATGTGTCCCTCTCCACAAAACTGTTTATAACATGGGTCCCCAAAAATGAATGATGAGAAAGGAAGAAAAGAGTTCAAAATGGAAGAGTTCAAAAAGAAAGTTCCAGTATGTTTTAAACCTAATCTTGGAAGTGACATGCATCATTTCTGCTATGTACACAACCAAATGTAGTACAAGATGGAAGGGTGCCACAGAAGAGTATAGATACCAGTAATCTGGAATCACTGTGGCCTATCGTGGATGATGGTTACCACAATCACCAGCCCCCTATGCAAAACTTAACGTGACTCTCGTGTTTTAATGAGCTAAGTTAGAATTCTTTATTCTAGTTTCCCATCACTTTGATAAAGGTTACTGAGACTACTTCTCCCTCCCATATTTTCCTACCTAGTCTTGCCTTTCGATGGCTCTGATTTGTAGCTTGCACACTAGTTCCTCAGCAAACCATCCACACCATGCATTCCAGGACTTTCTTACTACATTTTTTTCTGCTAAACTGCCCTATCCCTTCTTACCCAGGAATTTAAACTCTTTTCATGGATTCAAAGTCCAGTCTAAATTCCATTCCCTTTATGAAAATGTTCTGATTCTTACACAATGGATCTTTCCATTTTTTCTGAATATCAACGGCCATTTCTATAAATACCTTGTTTAGTAAGTACTTTATGGTTTCTGATATTTTATTGTAGTGTTCATATTCCTCTCTTGTCCTCATAAGTTGAGGTGAGGTTATAAAGTTCACTCGTCTTTGTTTCCCCCTCAGCAGTATGGAGTAGTTACAATGCACTCCTCAAGTATTTGGTCTCATTCAATTGAATTACTTAATGGATAAGTAATAAAAGAAAGGCAGTTTCATGACTTTAAGTCTGATGGAGTTCTAGATCTTGTCAATTCCCTTACTTTTGCCAACAGATGGACAGGTAACAGGCCCATTAGGTTAATTTTAATGATGTGGATTTTGTTACAATTTTAAATGGACATAATACTTTATTGTAGATAACTGTGTTGAAATGTCATTTAATGGTATTCACCCAGGCTGAGAAATATTCATTTAAGGCAATTAAGAGCAGATGATAGTATTAATTATCTTCATTTTATTCTCTACAGTGTATTTTCCAAGGATAGTTATCAGTTATAATTTGATATACTGAAAAATCTTCCTTACACTTAGGATGGCTCTATCAAAAGAAGAGTCAAGCTCAAGTAAACTGTAAGATAGATTTCACTTTTATAGTCTATTTTCTGAAAGCAAACACAAAAACAAAAACAGGCACAACTTTAGGGTATTTTTGCATTTTAATGAGACCATAATGTGGTTGGCATGTCAGGATGAGGTGATCAAATACTGCTGTCTAGTTTTTCACTTTCTGATTTTAATGCTTTATAATTGAATAAGCATATAATAGACCATCGAACATCATTTTATACTTATCTTTAGAGAAAATGATAGCAGTAGGTAGTATTAGGCAAATGCCTTATTTCACATATTGCTTTAAGCTTACAGAATTTTGTAGCCAATTTTGGGTAAAATTTAATAGAGCTATTACTTTAAAGAATTAAAGCTTAGATAGTTCAAAATATAATGTAGGCTACATTTCTGAAGCCTATGCTATTATTGAATCTTAAGAGAAAAGAATGTTCATGTCTAAAAGAGGCATGTCTTCTGTATTCAATAGCATCTTTACTAACTAGTCTGCATCCTGCACTGGAGCTTTAAAAAAATCTAGGAATTTCCTTCTCTACCCGGTTCAGAGACTTGGCAACTTTCCCAAGTATATTGTGGATATGACTGTTTCCCACCTCTGCTTCCTGAGTCAAACAACAGTCGATGTTTCAAGTTACCCCTGCTTCTTTAAACCTCTGTGAATTACCGAGGTCTGTGTGTATTTTTCTAGCAATGAAAGCACCTCCTCCAATCATTTTTCAGATATTGTCTCATTTAGATTTTTTTTATAACATCAGCATGCATTAGTATTATAACTTCCATAACTTGAGTATCACATCAGATTATCAAAATTGAAATAACATTCCATGTGTACAAAGATAGGAATACTAACAAAAAAGTAATGTAAATAAGAATGAAGAAGTGAAAGAAAGCAACTGTTACTTTATTTAATTTAAGCTGGTTTTGGAAAGTTTATGTTAAAGTCAAAAATTTTATTGGCAGTTTAAGTTTAAAACACATTCATTTAACTATTGATATTTACACACTTCAGGTGATCATATAAAAAGTGTTATTGCATATGAAAGTACTGGATATAACAGAATGCAATCAAAATCAATTTTGTCTTCCATCACAACTTTTTAGCTACATTTAGATGGATACTTTTTAATGGCACCTTACTTCCTAGACTCCATGCCCTATCTGCTCCTGGAAATTCAGTTAGTCAAAGAAGGTAGTGAGCTGAAGACTGCAGAATGGATTTGTGCAGCACTTAGCAAGTTCTTCTCCTTATCCAGTGTGCTAAACAGATATCTAAAACATTTCCCAGTGATCCTCACTTTCTGGTATTCAAATCCTTTTGTAATTCGTAATTCCCAGGCCCCTTGGGTTTGCACTGGATTTAATGACTTTTTAGAATCACTGCTACATAACAACAATGATATTACTTTTGTGATTAGGGTGCAAAGGACTGTAACTTCATCTTGGTAGCCAACTCTTGTCTTCTTACTTGACACAAACTACCTCTGGAGAAACCTACAGCAAGGCTTTGGGGCAGCATCAAGATGAGACAAGAGCCAGCCAGAAAGTGAGGCCCTCAGTTGAACGATCTTACAGAATTAAATCTCCCAACAACCATTTGAGCTTGGGAGTGAATCCTTTCCCAGCTGAGCTTTGGAATCACTGCAAGGCAGCCACTGTCTTGACTAAAGCCTGTGAGAAGGAAACTATAAAGCAGAAGACCCATCCAATACATTTCCAGATTTCAGATTAAACCTGTGAGACTGTGAATGCTTGTTATACAGATCTAAATTCTGTGGCAATAAAAAAAAATGAGTATCTAATAGACACGGTTTAGAGATATGTTATGAGATTTTGTGTGTGTGTAAATGTGTGTGTGTATTTGTGGTGATGGGTGTGGTAGAGAATACTGATCTTGCTGATCTTGGTTTTTGATTATGAGATGTTATTCATAGGCAATACAAAAACTCTCATTTTACTATATTGAAGATCTCATTGTGCTTGGGTGAGCTAATTTAAACTTTATGTGATATAAATTCTTACATTATAAAGGGAGAATTCTACTGCTCCCTCTGTCCCTTGTAGGCTTCTTACAAATAAAAAAAAATGCTTTTTGATTACAGGAAAAGTTCTGCCATAATATACAAAATCACGAGGAAGAAAATACTAATAAAGACAACTTAGTATAATTAAGTGCCCTGGCTAACAGTTGGGAGTGTATCTCTCAGATATTTTTCTGATAATTAAGAGGTCGCATACTAAATAGGAGAATTACAGAAACACAGAGATATATCATTTTTAAATGATGTAAATATGATGCTAAACTCTATCTTTGGAAACCCCGTCTATTTCATTGTCCTCTGATTAAGACTGAGGAGCCCATTTGGGAGCACTTGACTTTGTCACTAAGAATAAATAAAATGTAGAAGACTGGTTTATTGCCTGGTAATGTGTTAGATGCTTAAAGAGCAAAGCTAAGGCATCACAACAAACTGTACAACAGTGTTTCTTGAGGCAGAAATTTAGATTTAATGGAGTTGCATTTATCAGAAGAACAAACAAAGGGAAAATGTAGCAGAGTACTATAAACTTTCTCTCTTCATATATATATATTTTTATAATTACTTGTTACCATGATAATATAGACATAATTATGTTAGTAGGGCATATTGTTATTCTTTTCTTATAAGAAAAATAAGATAGTAAATTATTGTCCATATCATATTCCCTGGACATAACCTAAAAGAAAAAGTAACAATATGTTAAGAAAGAATACCTAAATAATATAAGATAAATATTTAACATAAAAAACTGCCTAGTGTTCTAATATTTGGATTTTAACTTCCAAGAAAATATAAATGCAGAGGGTAAAATATTTTAAGTGATTCATAACTATAAATTCTAGAAGAAATTTTCCACATAAGTTTCTTGCTGCAAATTAATTCTCTGGATCCTCGCCATTAATATAGGATGAATTTTAACATCCAATTATTTAGGCGAATTTGAATTATCCTTGCTAAAAGGTTATTTTTAAATTTTTGATTTTTAAAAATGTTCCTCATTGAGTTTAATTAGATAATGCATTGTTAACAACTATCAAGATTGTTCTTAGAGGTAAAAATTAAACATACAATGGTAAGTATTTTATGAGCGAAAATGTACAGAAACGTGGTAGAACTTAAATATTTTTGCATACATCAATGATTTGAAACATAATTATCTTAGTGAATCGAGATCAGACACTGGTAGGATACACTTTCTTGTCAGTATTTTCCACTCCGTATTTTCTTGTCAGTGTAATAGATGGCAGTGTGGTACTTACATAGTCTTTGCCAGTCTTGTCACTGTACTCTCCCTAAGTGTATCTCAGTATCAGACCAATATTATTCATAGAAGCTGTTTCTTATTCTTTTTTAAGATATTACATTTTTTTGATATTACTGCTTCCACATTTGCTCTTCAACTTTATAAAATTTGAAATTAAATGCAAATCTTGAAAGTTAATGTAAGCTAGTCCTATCAGTTTATCTTCTCACTGCACTTTGGAAATCATTATTCCCCATACTTATGAACTTAATTAAGGCATTTTAAACTATTTATTTCCAGTTGTGAGACAAGCAACTTCCACAGTGGTTGTGGGAAGGATACATTACTCTCTTTTAACAAGGGAAGCCAAAAGAATTAGTTAAGTATAAATAGAAGGATAATATGTTCCTGTTTGTTTATTTCCATCCATTACCCCCATTATAATTATTAAAAGTGTTCTCTTTCATAGTGAAATATGTTTGATTTTCAGAACAAATTGCATGGTTATCCTAGAGTAAACAAACTAACAATAAAGTAGACGCATTATCTCCTATTCAGGTTACATAAATGAGAAAGTTGTAGTATAACCAAATACTTAGATAATTATTTTTATATGAATAAATTTATACATCAATTACATTGTGGATTTAGTAAGTGTTTTATGAAGTTTTTATAAACCAAGCTCAAAGCCAGGAATTTACTAATTATTATGAATATACTTTCTAGAAGGGGAGATGGTAGTGTCAGTATAGATGTTACATCTGATTTGAATACTTATATAAAGAGAGAGAGGCATTTAGGTATCAGGACCAAAAACAAATAGAAACTATTTACCACAGAGCAAGGTGACAAGCTTTCTGCATAAGCTCCAGACACAAATAAAAATACAAAATGCAACTGGCTATAAACTTAGCATGGTACCTTCATCTGCTCAGGAGAAATCGGAGAACAATAGGGCCTCTAGAGACTCTGAGATGTGGAGAACCCCCAAATAACCAATTTGACTAGAAGTGTGGATGGTCAATTAGAGAAAATCAGCTAAAACTAGAGAGAGGTGAAAATAGTTGTCTTCTCCAATAGCAAGTGATTACAAGACACATGGTAATACTGAAGACCAAAATAGTTCTCCCCTATGAACTCTAAAAATCCCGTTTAGGGTGCAACCTCAAGAGAAATCATCATGGAAGGAATAAAAATTGACTAGTTGGAGGAAAAGAAATGATGGAAACAGAAATTTTCAAATAAAAGCAGGGGAATAGAACAGAGGGAATTTCAAAAGAAAGATATCATTGCTTTTAAGATATTCATTTTTGTGTGTGATTTTTTTTCTGGACTCGTATCTTTTGTATTACAATAATACTCTGCCCTGTTATATTACAAATATTTACGTACATAATTTATTTCTCTCCAATGTCTTTAAGTGCCTGGTTGACATTTTGTGACAAATAAGCAGAACCCATAACATAACGTTAATAAGACAAATAATCACTGTCATTTACTGAGCATTCTATGTCCTTGATACAATGACCTTCCTTTCTTCCACAACTCCCAAAGTTGGATTATTCCCATAGGCAAAAAGCTAATAGTCACAAATCTTGTCCTCCACGATTTCCAGACACCAAGAAACACCAGAACACCAGACTCCTATTATTTGATTCTTAAAACTAGAAAGATGGTGACTTTTTGTTTGAATACACGGCTACCCATGGCCCCCCACTTTCTAGCCTGCCCAGTGTCTTTAGGCAAAACATTAAAATGATAAATATAAACTGGTACAGTTTTACCTAGTCTCCATACCCTTTAAATGTCCACTTTAAGTTATTCCCTTGTTCCTTTAAATTGTGTGTGTGTGTGTGTGATTTTTTTTGTTTTTTTTTTTTTTATTAAGACAGTCTCACTTTATCGACCTCAGTAGAGTGCTGTGGCATTACAGCTTACAGCAACCTCCAACTCCTGGGCTTAGGCGATTCTCTTGCCTCAGCCTCTGGAGTAGCTGGGACTATAGGTGTCTGCCACAACACCCAGCTATTTTTATTTTTATTGCAGTTAGGCCAGGGCCGGGTTCAAACCCGCCACCCTGGGCATATGGGGCCAGTGCCGTACCCACTGAGCCACAGGCACTGCTCAATTGTGCTATTATTTTATCATTTTGCTTAAATTACATAATTTTTATATAACCAATGATTATTTCAATAGGAGCTATTTTTTAGGAGATATCAGAAGTTATTTTGATGACTGGGTAACTAATTTCTCTGTTTTTAATTCATATATTTTGATGTTATTTAAATATTGTCATAAAATATGCTCTCATTAAGAGAATAGTTCTGAAAAATAATCAATACCCTCACTTCCTAAAGAACATTCCTATAGGGAAAAATATATATATATATATATATTTTTTTGCATACATCAATGATTTGAAACATAATTATCTTATATATTTTTTTATATAATTTATATAAGTATCTTATATATATATATATATTTTTTTTTAGAGACATTTTATTACCCTAGGTAGAGTGCTATGGTATCACAGCTCACAACAACCTCCAACTCCTGGACTTATGCGATTCTCTCGCCTCAGCCTCCTGAGTAGCTGGGACTACAGGCACCCATCACAACACCCAGCTATTTTTTTGTTGCAGTTTGGCCAGGGCCAGCTTTGAACCCGCCATCTTTGGTATATGGGGCTGGTGCCCTACCCACTGAGCCACAGGTACCACCCATCCTATTGGGAAAGATAATGTTAATAATTTTGATGAATGGGATGATTTCACACA
Source organism: Otolemur garnettii (assembly GCF_000181295.1). Taxonomy (NCBI): domain Eukaryota; kingdom Metazoa; phylum Chordata; class Mammalia; order Primates; family Galagidae; genus Otolemur; species Otolemur garnettii. The sequence continues at coordinate 27,802,938 of NW_003852403.1, forward strand.
TGTAGATTAATTCAGAATGTTTGCTTGATCAGCCATTTCAAACAGACCACGGACTAATTACTTTGATTCAGCTGGGAAGTAATACTGTTAGAAATAATTAAATGCCTTTCACACCAGAAGAGTGATTTGTATATCATTTCCCATACTCAAAATAGAGACTTTAAAGTATTATGAATCATATCTTTTAGAACACAGAATGTATAGATTACAGTGATAATAGCTGCTTTTGTGCTAATTGGTTCATTGTTAAAGTTTGTCACCTTTATTATACAATGAATTATCATTTACTTCTTTCCTGTATATCCTTCTTTGGTCAAAAAATATATATATATAAAGTGAGGTGATATTTTTACTTTGAATCAAAGCACATTATGTTAGTGTTTACTTTTATTTTTTCTAATTTTTTTTGAGACAGTGTCACTTTGTCACCCTCAGTAGAGTGCTATGACATTATAGCTTGCAGCAACCTCTAAGTCTCAGGCTGAAGTGATTCTCTTGCTTCAGTCTCCCTAATAGCTGGGACTCCAGGCACCGGCCACAATGCCCAGCTATTTTTAGAGAGGAGGTCTCGCTCTTGCTCAGGCTGGTCTCAAATCCATTAACTTAGGGCAAACCACCTGATTCAGCCTCCCAAGTGCTAGAATTACAGGCATGAGCCATAGCACCCGGCAGGATTTACTTTTAAACTACTTATTTTATATGATTTTGGATAAATTTTGTTTTATTCTCTACATTTGTCACCTAATCCTTAATGTAACAGGCCATGCATATAAGGAAAGGTTCAAAGTAAGTATTTTGTCTAGAGTCAGATGTGTCAGAATCCAAAAGAAGATATGTAGTATAAAAACATTAATATCAGAATTTAACTTTCAACTGGGTTTGTCAAGACATTATTAGACAAGGTGTTTGTCCATCTCCGTAACATTTTTTTTTTTCCAGAAACACAAAGAGGCTCTATTTCCACCTTATTTTATTATTCCGCTTTATATTTTATCTGGGCTTTCCAAAAACATATGGGAAAGAATTTCCTAAAATTCTTTCAAACTGGACTTTTAAAATAGCTCACATGATTTTTGAGTTTGTTCTTTATATTTCTCATAGAAATGTAGCGATATGTGACTTTAATGAGGGAGCAACTATAAGATGGAAGAGCCCTTTGGACTGATAATGAAAAACGTATATGGAGCAATTTCCATGTCCTCTAAAACCACCAACCAGGGACTAAATAGCTGTCATGATAATACACAAAATTTTTTATGTTAAATTGCAAAGATTAATGCTTAATATGGTTTGACACCAAGCCTATTATATCCTAACCATTATAAAGGAAATACTGCGGCAATATGCCAATATAAGTAGTGAAATAGTGTGATTACTGGAAGAGACACTCCCCAAGGTATGACCTTTGAAGCTTAACTTAACTAACTTTCTTGATTTTAATGATTGTTTCATGCCATTCTTTTTGAAATCTTGTCTTTAATAAGGTCACAGTTGAGGACTGTCACTTAGCATATGGTAACCTAAATTGCTGTTTTTCTTTAATTTTAATGCAGTTTCATGAATCTGTACTTCCATGCATATACAAAATATCAAAAATATTCCTGTTCTCAATCCATGAAGTAATTGATTATCTGAAGTCAGCCATAGCCAGTGTTTCTGTAGTTCTGCTTTTTATGGGCAAGCTTTTTCACATGAATTGGTCTTCTGATTAACATTCCTACATAATAAACCATCCTAACTTGGTTATGTAAAAAGTTAAATAAAAAAAAGTGAAGTAAAAATAGCATTACATTTACTCATGGGTACATTGGTTACAAATTTAGAAATGGCATAATAGAAGCTCCTTGTTTTTGCCCCATGAGTATTTTGCTGAGCAGGTTCAAAGCCTAGAAGTTACTTGATGACTCTGGAATTGTGTAATGATTTGTTCATTCATATGCATAGCACCAGAACTACCAGGACTCAAAAGACTAGGACTGCTATCCAGAGAACCTATAAATGGTCTCTCCATGTGGACTGGCTTCCCCACAATGGTGGCTGTGGGGTTGGTGGGCTTTTTATTCAGGGCTCAGGGCATCAGGCATGACTTTTCCAGCAAACAAGGTGAAAGAAAGATGAATCAACTTTTATAACCTAGCCATGCATTGTCACTCCTACGATATTCTACTGGTTATGAGTAAATCATAGCCTACCTGAATTCAGGTAGTGAGACATTGAGTCCCATCTCTCAAAGTGAGAACAAGAAATATGTGGTCATTTATTTTAAAACTGTCAGAGTTGGCTTCTTCGAGCATATTAATCACCTGAAATTATATGCAAAATATTTTTTGTATATGCATTTTCATTTTGAGTTGGTCTAAATTTTCTTTTTAGAAGTTGACATTATGAGCAGCACCTGTGGCTCAAAGGAATAGGGTGCTGGCCCCAGTGGCTCAAAGGAGTAGGGTGCTGGCCTCATACGCCAGAGGTGGCAGGTTCAAACCCAGCCCCAGTCAAAAACTACAGAAAAAAAAAATAAGGCATTGACATCACACTAATCAAATCTCACATATTATTTCTTTGACTATACATGTGTCTTGGGCTTTAATGGTGTTAACATAGTCCAAAGACCCTATTTTCATCATGAGTTAGGAGCTCTTTCTTCACAAAAACATTCCCTCCAGAATAAAATATTCAGGCCTTTTAAATGTCAACAAATACCATTAATAGTTTTGAAGATTTACTATGAAGTGTCTTTTTATGTATTTTTTAAAGCTACAATACTGATAGATTATCATACATATTTTTAAGTATGGTTGATTTAATTTTTAAATAGGTTTTTGACCACAGCATCAGAGACTACAGGTACTAAATAGTTCCCTGAAACTATCACCTTCATAATTAAGCAATAATTTTTATTTCCACTTTATTAGGATGGGGTATGTGATTATTCAGATGGAAAGATGGCATTGTGTGTTTAACAAGACGGATTGAGTCTTTGAAGCCATTTACCTGCTGCTTACCTCTCACGCTCTGATTGGCTTCTTCTTTCCAGTATACTGACCAACCTATTTTTAGAGAATAGGGAGAGGTCTACCTTTTGGTTTGATGTCAAAATTAGAAAATATCCTTCTAATAAAGGAATAACAATGGTAATTCTGTGTGCCTAATATCCTGCTTGTAACTTTAGCTATATGGGTACGTTTACTCCCAGTTGTTAGGATTAGGAAAGTACCTAGAGGACAATGGCACTGAGCTGACAAGCGTAGTTAGGATTTCACAGGTAAATATGATGCAGACATATATCTAACTTATGTACAACTCGCTCTTATGTCCCCACATTAAAAATACCTGACTGATGAATGAATTGCACTTACACATAAAAACTATTACAGGTAATAGATAAATGTACCTGTTCCGACTTACATACAAATTCAACTTAAGAACAAATCTACAGAACCTATCTCATTCATAATCCGGGGATTGCTTGTAGGGACAAAGAGTTCTCTAGGCAGAGTGAACAGATTGGGTGGAGGCAAGAAAGTAGGAGAGACAGCTTATCCTGGGTTTATACAGAGAACTGCAGGGAAGTAGTTACAAGCACAACAAAAAGAGTGGAATCACACTGCTGAAGTATATAATTTAGAGCCATGATTTTGGCTTAGGAGACTACACTACCGAAACTGTGCTTTACGAATATTATCTTCAAGAGGGTTTGCATTAAAATGAAGTGTAAGAGGAACTTGAAGCCCAGTTAGGGACTAACGTCTTTAAGTGTTGTTCCCTTTCCAGGAGATCTCTGAAAGATGCTATCTTGGTAAATACCCTAGACACTGAAATGAATTCATTTGCAAAAATATGTTCAAAAACTGATTTTTCTTTTCAATAACAAAGAGAAAAACACATCAAGATCTTTCTTTTAAAAATTTGGCATCAATATGTATGCCTGTATTGAATTTCTTAACTACTCAGACACTCTCAGAGGGTGTTCAGAATTTGTATTTCAAAATAATCATAATCAGCAACATGTGGAGAAGGGCTGCTTGATTGCAGCATACTCTCACAAAATTGGAGGGGAAAAGACAATAAAATATTAATAAAAAATAAAATGATAAAATAGGAAACAGATAAGTACTGAGAGTGATCAATCCTTGAATGCCCATGTGGAGCTGCAATGGGGCCTGCAGCGTGGAGGTGTTACTGAGAGCGATGGGCTATGCGCTCAGAGCTCTCTGCTCCAGAGAAGCCAAGCTCAGGCGGGACAGGGGCCCAGGGAGTGTTGGCAGGGGCAGGGGCAGCTGGAGAGCGACAACAGCGCCCACCAGAGTCAGAAGAGCGCTTGCAGCCCCAAACCTCAGGCACTCAATGAGATGGGCGCGGGTGACCCTTCTAGGGCTCTTAGCTGGAGAATCAGCCTGGGAGGTTTACACACCCAAAGAAATCTCCCTGGCAAATGGGACACAAGTGAGGCTGACATCCAAGTGCAAGTCTACTAATACCAGCCGTGGGCTGTGGGCTGACTTCAGTCTCCTGGAGCTTCTGGCCAGATGGGGCTGACGCCACTGTGCCATTTTTTACACTACTCCCAAGGGCAAGTGTACCTTTGGAATTATAGACCATTTAAGGACAGAATCGGCTGGGCTGGAGACCTCTACAAGAAAGACGCAACAATCAACACAGAAAATAGACAGTTTATATACACAATGGCACCTCTATCTGTGATGTCAAAAACTCTCCTGACGCAGTGGTGGGTGGTCCTAGGATGCTCTCTGTTCATCAGCATAAGGAAAAACTCTAAAGGGAATTACACTAGCTGCAGTGTGTGTCTGTGTGTATATCTTCTCAGACTGCTCTGAACGCAAACGTCTGGGGAAAATATATATATATAATTTCCAATTCAGTAAGACTTCATTTTTAGAGATGCCCCAGAGCTTTCTCAGAATCTAATCCAAATTCTATCTTATGCTTTGGGAGGATTAGAAAGCAAACTTTGCAACTTAAAACTACAACTTTAACATGGTCAAAGAGTTTACTACTGATCAATGACTTGGAAAAAAAAGAATGAGACCATAAGCCACCCAGTCATACCAAATTGAGCTGGGCAGTTGGCAACAAATGACATCTTTTTGTGGTATTGAAAAATGCTGACTGAGGCAATGTATTATTCTGACTTCTGGTCATCACATACCATATTCAGTATTTTATCCTTATAACATTTATTATTTTTAAATTATGAGTAACATCATTAAATATGAAACTATAATGTATAGCAATATAATTACATATATTTATAACATTACATATTCTATCATATATGTATATATAAATATTGATATAATCTATTAAATATTCATGTTATAGAATATATTAACTGCTTATGTAATAAAATATATCCCATTGAATGTTTGTGTAATAGAATATATTTTATTACATATTTATAGTTTAATATAAGAAATGTTACAAGTAACTATGCATGAACTTATTTGTGTGAAATTCTGATTATTTCTTAATTGATTTTTAAAATAGTGTTTCGTTTTTAATTATGTGTCAAATATTGAAATACTAATTTTATTTATATTTGGAATAAAAAGTATTTCAGTGATATTTAAAAGGATGGTAATTCTTAATTTTGTTCAATTCAAAATGGATATTCACTTTTCCAGTTAAACTTTAAAAATTATATTTTCACATCATTAAATTGTGAAATTATATATGTGTGTATTTATAAGGAAAAATGTAGTCATTTATTATAACTATCAAACATTTTCTCCCCGTAATTTAAAATTTCCATTATTTCTGGTTGTAATTCTTCTTATAATTAGAAAGAGATAATGGATTATTCCATAAAGCTTATTCAATTTGCTTTAGTCTATAAAGGTTTGACATCAGATCTTGTAACATGTTACAAGGTGATGAGTCAGCTCACTAATGTTTTCTTGGTTTATTCCACATGCTATTCCCTTTGTTTTTTGTGGAAACACATTGTTAGTTTTACTTTTCTAAATGATTATACATAGTAGAACCTCTGTAAGCTGACCACCCAAGGGACTATAATAAACTGGTCAACATAAGGAACTCAGCCTACTGTACTGATACATATATGTGGTGCATGCCCAGTCTATGAAAATTAGGTTACTAAAGGGGATGGTCAATATAGGTAGGTGGTCAACTATGGGGATTCCACTGTGATGCATTCAGGTCTCTGTTTCATGTTCCATCTATTTTAGCTGAGGCCTTGACATGTCTGTATATAAAATTACTTTATACACTGATTTACACATTTTCATCTTTTTAATTTACTATGTCCTAGCACTTGTACTATTAATTACACAGTTTGAAAGATGAAGATACTTATTTTTTTCCTTTTCATGAACTATTACATTTTCAGTGCTCTCTCTAGATTGTTGCTAAAATTTAAAATTGGTAACATTATATGTAAATAAACAGATAAGACACATGAGCAAAAAATATAATCAATATACAAGATTGTTCAATATCTGACACACATATGTTTCAGACAGTGCTGAAATATTGAGAGATTTCCTAGGTCACTCTGTGTCCAGCACAAATGAATAACTACAAAGCCAAATTTGGAAATTTCAAAATAATAGCTGAGAATAAAAGTTTTAAAAGATCTCAGGGAGGGGAAAGGGGACCACAAAAAGGTCAAACAAAATATAAATGAAAGTCATATCCATATCAAAACTAGATTATTACATAAAATGGAATGATGCTTCTAATTTCTAGTGGAAAAAGTATTTTTCAACCTAGAAATGCATTTCCAACTGTCCACAAATGTTAGAGTCAAATACAGATATTTTCAGCCATTGCAGAACTGGGAAGTTTTTATTTACCATGCATCTATTTAAATAAAGTTATTTGCGCATGTGCTCCAAAAACAAGAGACTAAACTAGTAAGTAGAGAACACATATGTGATGCATATCCAAATAAACTCATTTGTAACAACTACTTCCCAGAGGACCTAAACATCACCTACCATTTTGTGATTTTCCTAATCATTCTCCTGATGTGGAATCAGTTTTTACTTGATGACATTTTAATATAAAAATGATTAATCCATACCTTGAATTCTTGTTCCAGATAGAATCTGGAGAATTGAGAGTTCCAGGGAGGCAGAAAGGGAGGGGGAAAGGAATCCAAGTGATCTGACAATCTCATTGATAATATAGAGTAGGAAACACAGTTCAAGGTTTAATGGGTGTCTGGAATTTAATGGAGGAGTATAAAGAATATAAATACCAATGAACACCCTTAGAGACAACCAGGTAAGAATGAAATGCACATGATGAAGAGATCCATCAATAGACTGATTAGGAATGTAGTCCCAAAAAGGCTAGAGAGAACTGTATTGAATTATATTGAGAGTAAATATTTGGATTAAGAGCAAGTTAAAACTATGAATTTTTACAATGTAATATTATTATAATAAAGAGTGGCTGGCAGAAGTATACTGTATAGTTGTGATGTAGCTATGTTCTCTTGGTAGATGTTTTCTCTGAGCAGAAAGACTTATTTGCTAGGAGCACTGGTTATGAGAGAGAAGCTGATGACAATTTGAGTGGCCAGTGGAACTTGTCTGCTTTTGGGAATGAGAGTAGAGAGGTGGTTGCTCGGCTGGGAGGGCTCCAAAGATATATATCACTCACACACACACACACACACACACACACATCCTACAATGAAATCTAAATTCTCAGTTTGCTTCTTTTCTTTAAAGGGCCAACCATAGTTTATTTTTGATTTGTTTTTCATCTTGATGCTAAATGAAGTATCTGGTCAGCTGGTCAGTTTTTTTGGCTGGGGAGGAAGGAGGTTTGAATTGGTGCAGCTGTTCCACAACATCTGAAGCTATCCTTATCTCTTGGCCTCTCTTCCATGTATAACCTCTACACATGCCTCTCTCCAGGAGTTCGCTGGAGGGATGAGTCTCTCTCACCATGTTTAATTCCACAGTAGTCCTTCACTCTGGCTTCCTATCTCTGATCTATCAACGTGTTCACTATGTTTCCATCTACTATCTGTCTTTAAGCGTATAACTTTTTATCTCTTAATGAATTTCTTCTTTTTCTTTACAAGATTGTTTTAGTCTTCTTTGTAAAATTTTACTCAGTAAAACCCTATGCTTAGTCAATTGTCATCAAGTATAAGCCCCTAAAAATATTAGTTTGGAAGAATATGTGTATATGGAGTGATATGGAACAAAGAATTAAAATATTCATAGTGCTCATAAGTCAATTCTTGATAAAGCCCATGAGATTTGGTCATATTTTTATAAGCTGTAATAAAGGCCAACTATATAATTTGTTGAATTTTTCCTCTATTTTTAATTCTTTTTTACTTCACAATATTTGCATAATTCTACAAGCATATACAACCACTATGGGGAAAAATGCATTGAGAGAATATTTATTAAGTATCTACTATACACGAGTCAAAAATCTAAGCCCTAGGAATACAGAAATGAACAGGACAAAAATACCTGCCTTCCTGAAATGTATTTCTTGTTGGGGAGATGAATTAAATGGGGTAAATATGTAAAATACATAGAGTGACATATTATAAAAGAAATACAGAGATGTAGAGCAGGAAGGTATGGCATATCATTCTGGAAAATACATTTTATAAGAAAGTCCTAACACAAAAGTGACTTTTCAATAGAGATCAGAAGGAAGCTAGTCATAAAAATATCTCAGGGAAGTTTTTCCTACATAAATGTAATAAACAGTGCAAATTCCCTGAGGTGAAAATAGACATTTGAGAAGCAGCAAAGAGGTGGAAGTGTCCAGAACGGTTACTAAAACAGAGTAAAAAAGCTTTGAGAGGAGAGAAAATTAACTTTTATTCTGGTAAATTTGGAATGCTACTGAAGGTTGTAGTAGAGTAACATGATATTTTATAGTACATGTTGAATGAATTAGCTGGGCATCTAATTTGAAAATAGCTTCCAGAGGTAAGACAGGGGCAAGATCAGTTTAGTGGCTATTTCATTTCTATAAATCATGGATAATATATGCACACAGGCCACACATGTACATGCACAAACACACACACACATACACAGAGAATAAATATAACAAATGCATTCTGGATACACATATTTTAAACTCTAATGAAGTATAATTTAATTGCAATAAAAGTATATTCGCTTCAAGTCTATAGTTTTAGATTGCATTTGGGAAATGAAGACACTCTTGAGACCACTACCAAATCAACAAAGAACATCTCCATCACCCAAAGAGATTCTACTAGCAACCATTAATGTGTTTGCTGTCCGTATAGTTAATTTTATGTATACTTACATTTTACATAAATGATAACACACAATATATTCTTCCTGGCTGCTTTCATACAGCATATTTTTTTTGAGAAAGATCCATGTGTTTGGGTGCATCTACAGTTTGTTCTTTTTTTTAATTTATTTTTTATTAGATCATAATTGTGTACATTAATTCTATCATAGGATACAGTGTGTTGATTCCATATGCAGTTTGTACTTTTATTAGGCAGAGACATTCCATTGTATGAATATATGTTATTTGTTTATCCATTCATATATTGGTGGACATTTGTTTGTTTTCCAGTTTGGAGATATTTTAAATAAAACTGCTATGAATATTAATATGCAAATCTTTTATGGACATAATACATTTGCATTTATCTTGGGTAAATACCTAAGAGTTAAATAGCTGAATTTAGGCAGCCGATGCATGCTTCCAAGTAACTACCAAACTGTTTCCTAGAAAGTTGAATAATTTCATATTCTCATTAGTACTTTATTTCAATGCTAATATCAATTTTCTCTAATTTTAGCAATTCTAGTTTGTGTATACTCATATCTCATTATTCATTTGTTTTTACATTTCCCTAATGACTAATAATGTTGAGCATGTTTTCATGTGCTATTTGTATGTACTGCTTTTCTTTTTCTATTTTTTTTTTTTGAGACAGACTCTCATTCTATTGCCCAGGCTAGAGTGCTATGGTGTCAGCCCAACTAACAGCAACCTCAAACTCCTGTGTTAAAGAGATCCTTCTGCCTCAGCCTCCCAAGTAACTGGGATTACAGGAGCCCACTATAACACCTGGCTAATGTTTTCTATTTTTAGTAGAGATGGGGTCTTGCTCTCAGTCAGGCTGGTTTTGAACTCCTGAGCATAGTTAATTTTCAACTCTTGTTGATAATGCTGCAATAGGCATCCCTTTATGGTTGCATAAGTAGACATATCTTTATTTACTTCCATTAGGTATTTACTTTTGGGTAGAGAATAGGGAAAACAAGAGAAGAAAAAGAAAAAGAAGTGAATTTTAACCCTATTTGAAGAATTGCAGCCTGGACAATAGAGTGAAACTCTGTCTCAAAAAAAAAAAAAAAAGCAGTACGTACAAATAGCACATGAAAACATGTTCAACATTATTAGTCATTAGGAAAATGTAAAAACAAAAGAATAATGAGATATGGCTAGACACTCAGCCTTGGCCTCCCAGAGTGCTACGATTACAGGCATAAGCCACCATGCCCAGCCCTATTTGTATGTATTCTAACATGAAGTATCTGTTAACTTTTGCCCATTTAAAAATAGGATAATAAATTATATACATGTATACACTGGAGATATGTTATATATTAAAGTACTTTTTCTAGGATGACTTTAGTAACTTGTCTGACTTTTTAATCATCATACACACACACACACACACACACACACACACACTTACATATATACACAGGGTATCCTGAACGACATCTCCCTCTAACCTAATCATATGATGACAGTAAACCCAATTGTGTATATGTGTGCGTAAGTATGTGCATATGTGTATTGTGGCCATTTTATTCCAACTTGTGGCTTGTTTTTTTTTTCTTAATTATGTTTTGAAGGGTAGGGGTTTCAATTCTGAAATCGTCCGAATTAATATCTTTTTTAAAGGTTCTTCCAATGTGTATCCTAAGGAACCTCATAGTGTTAACTTTACAAATGTTTTTTAGTTCCCATCATTGGTTATATCATTAAGTAATTATATTATAATAATATTTTTTGTCACCCTCTAGACAATTGCCTTTGATAAAAATCCAAATTGCCTGAGATATATTAAGCCTATCAATAAGAAGCTCCTCCCTGCTGAAATAAATTGACAGCTTCTTCAGCCAGGTGGTCTTCAAAGACGCCAGAATTTCAGTGAGGTAAAATTAATCAAATTCAAATCTGTGAATATATCAAAACGTTTGATATGGTAATATGAAGAATGAGAATTCTTTAAATAGGGTTAAAATTCACTTATTTTTCATTCTTTTCTCTTGCTTTCCGTATTCTCTACCCAGAACTAAATACCTAATGGAAGTAAATAAAGATATGTCTGCTTAGGCAACCATAAAGGGATGCCTATCACAACATTATCAACAGAGGTGAAAATTAACTATGCTACCTTCATTCACTCAATAACCAAATATTTGTTGAGTGTTACCATGATATAACTATATGTAACTCTGTAAACTAGTGAGGGAAAAAGATATACAGACACATAACTAGAACATAATCTGAAAAAGTCTAGGTCATATACATGTAACTATAATTATAGAGGTTCATAGAATGGATGCGTTTCTACTTAGTAAATCAAACATATCCAACATTTTTCAGCACAGGAAATTGTATGGACATACACTCACACACACACAACCACATTAAGCAATTTACTTGAATCACAAGTCAACTAATTTAGCTCTCTGCTATAGGTACTCTTAGTATTAACTCCATTTTATAAGTGAGAAAAATGAGATAGAGATTGTAATTTGGTTCAATTAGCGCACAACAGGAATTAAAATCCAGGCTGCTTGTCCCTAGAGTCCACACTTCTACCTGCAATATTTACATCTATTACTTTATGGAGAACAAAGGTCATACTTCACAGAGGAGGTGACATTTTAGCTATTCGAAAAATAATAATCTGGAGGTTTATGAAGGAATTCTAGACAAAGAGAAGGGATGATACAAAGACCCAACATATACAACTTCAGCGTGATCTCAAAATTTGTAAATTCTTGGGGTGCCATAATAATGTAGAGTCAGAGAGCATGCATGCAGGAAGTGTAGCTCAGATAGTAGTAAGGAGACCAGCCAACAATATGGAAAATTTTATGATTTTCCACTTCAAACTTCTTTTTTTTCAGATGAGATGGTCTCAAGCAAATTTGTATTAAATTGAGAGAAAAGATGGATACACAGCAAATAAAACAAAATGGTCTTTCACTGTCTAAATTATGTCTACAGGAGATCTTTGACTTGAGACTTTGAACATAGAAATAATTAAAGCCATATGACCAGAAAAAAATCTATTAAGATTGGAGGGATTTATATTTATAAATAAATCCTCATTCTCAAATTCTAAGATTTCTTAGCTTGTAGATCGACTCACAGGCTCCCAATCTTATGCTAACAGAGAATCATCTACAGAAGTTTTACAGTCTCCTATTCTCAAATGATATCACAAGAGTCCATGGGAAATAACAAAATAACAGTTAACCTGACCAAAAGCTAAACCCAAGTCTGTAGAGGAGTATCCTTAAATTTAGTGAATAGAAATGGAGGATACCTAGTTTAATTTGAAGTTCAAATTCAACTTGGTAGTCGCATTTTATCTGTCAGCTAAACCACAGAGGACAATAGAAAAGGGAGGTCATCCTGGAGAGAAAATTGACTGCTGCTTTATGTGTGAATCGAAGTCTGTGGCCAAAGCATGAAATATTCTCAATCCCTGCCCAGGAGTGCTTGATAATTGCTACAGATGAAATGATTGCTACATATTTGCTGCCTCTCTTTTTTCTCAGTTTCACTTCTGACTCAATCATTGTCCAAGAATGGCTAATGAAGGGGCTGACACATTTCCTCAAATAATAACTGTTTTGGAATTTTTGATTGTCTCTTTTAGGGATGGAGTATGAGTGGTCTATAAGAAATATGTTATTTCTTTCGATTTATCCCTTCCTTGTAGTTGGAGGGCAGATTTGAAGGTGGGAGGTGAAACAGCCTCTTGCACCTCAAAATAAAAGCTGCATATTGAGAATGGGAGACATTCTCATTATCTAGAAGCCTGAGTTTCTGATAATAATGGAAATGCTTTTCTCTAAATTGCACATATGCAAATAAGTATATATCTTGTTTAACCACTTTCATTTAGGGACTCTTTGATATAGAGCCACAATAGAATATAGATGAAATATGAGAAAATAGACATCAGCTAGGTGTTAAAATGCTCATACAGGATATAAGGAATTTGGGACAAGCTGTAATAAAACCTTCTAAATGTATATTGAGTTGGAAGTCCATAACTGCCTAATTTGCTGGTAAGATATTTTCAATTTTCATATGATCTTAACATACCAAAAAAAGATAAACATTGGTGCAATAGCTTATATAAATACTTTAAATGTGATACAGAAAACTTAGCCAGGAGAAATAAAAGAGAGAAAAGAAACAAATGTATGGTGTAAATATTAAAAAATATATTAAAAACCCCAATATGATAGCCCAATAGATACATAGAAAAAGAAACATTATATTTTCCAAGAGAATGAAGGCAAATAGTAGAAGACATAAAAAATAATACTAACAAAACTAAAAATATAAAAATAATTTGACTTTGTAACTAGAACAAGTCCAAGGTCACAGAGGTAGCATATAACCAAACCAGATTTCAATCCCATTTCTGTGTGACTCCAGAGCTAATATTACTTTTCTGTATAAAGTATAAGAAAAATTGGCTCACTAATAAACTCAAAAAATACAAATTAATTTAATATATGAGTCAGTAAAATAGTTTCTAGCAGTAACACATAATGCTGATACTGATGTTAAAGAACATTAATTACTCATGGTAAAGTTAAATTAGCATTATGAATTTGGAAACAACTTGTCAAAATAAATTCTAAATGATTTATAGTAGTATTTTGAAGAAGCATTTAACAAAAAAGATATTATTAAAGAGAACTAGGCTTAAGAGTAAAATAAAAATGGAAATCACATTAATTATTTAAAAAAACAGAGAAAAAAAGGCATGTAACATAATTTAGAGTAACATATTTAATTGGAACAAAATACATGAAACTATAAAATAACCTTATAGTGGAACTAAGACAAAATTTCTATAAAAAAAAATTAATGTAAATGACCTATGAATAGGTATCAAAGTAGTAAGATATTTATATTATATTACAAGGCAAAATTATTTGAAGCTGCATACACATATATATATATACACATTATACTGTATATACTTAATGAAATAAATGAATGTTAGGAGCTTTTGTTATCCACGATATTGGGAGAAAAACTCTAAAAAAAAATAAATCATTTAGAAAAAATTCCAGAAATAACAAATAAGTTCAAGGACTGATTTTTTTTCATACAATCATGCAAATACATAAGTCATTAACTAAGTATATTCACAAAAACAAAAGTTGGAGGTGGAGGGAGAGCCAATGAGTCAAAAAATAAAAAGTGACAAGGGGAAAAATGCCACAGGTACATGTGAAATTAAGAGTAATAACAATACTTTGGGCAGTGCCTGTGGCTCAGAGGAGTGGAACACTGGCCCTATATGCCAGAGGTGGTGGGTTCAAACCCAGACCCAGCCAAAAAAACTCCAATACTTTGCTCAACTCTATGTAAAAAATCATAATTCAAATGACAATAAGTTCTGGGTTATGACAATTAACACTGCTAATTCTAAAAGAAGTTGGAAAAGTACAAACTGATTGTCATAAAATAAATTAAAATAATAAAAATAGTAATTTTGAATCTCCTGTGCACTTATATTCCTGTCTCAATTCCTACTTTATTGACATGATAAACAACAGTAGACATAGCTTTACTAGAATTTGTATGGCTCATATATAAAGTTAAGGCTGATGGAAATCATATTTATTAGAATTTATTATATTAAAGTTGGAATACACATTTAGAATAATTATGTTCTGCAATTATTAAAAAATAATCATTAACCTTGTTTCTGTGTGCATGTTTTCCTGAGTATTTATTTGGTAATTTGATTAATCTTGTACATCTGTCTTCTATTCCCTAATTACCCCTATAGTTACAGAAACATTATATGGTCTTCAATTCTGTCTACCTAAGAATTCTCTACTGAATCATAGCTAAAGGGGGGAATTGTTTCTATATTATAAATAATGTTACAAGGCCCCTTGTCAATATATTCATATGAAACAGAGATTTCATTAGCACACACATTTAATTAACTGCCAATTTTTCTATTCATCATATTGTTCAATACCTAATTATTGTTTGTTGAATTGTTAACTGCTTTTTCTCCCATAATGAATAATTTCAAAGAATTAAGACCTGAGAGGGATTTCAATATCATTTGATAAACTTCCCCCAGAGGAAAATTATCTGCAAAGTATTTTAACCAAGTACCATTCTTTTTCTCTTAATTTCACCAGTAGTGGATAAAATACAATACTCAATACAGTCATTTCTATTATTGAATCTCTGCAACTGTTTATTCTATGTTGCTGCTTGTTCTTATGTCCAGAGGAAGAATGTACTTATGATAAACCAAATTCTACCTGTTCAAAAATAATTATATAGTCCCTGTAGCTCATTTTCCCAGAGCACACTCCTCTTGGTTTTGTCAAACTCTCTCTTGCCCCATCTGTTCTCTGTCAGTGGGTCCCATCTAGCTTTGTTCTATACAGGATCTGGAAAACATAATCAAACCTATAGTCTTGTTGGTACTAAACAAAGCCAACTCATAAAAGCCATTAGGAGAATAAGCCTCCCAGTAGTATTCCAATCAGTAGGATATGCACTCATGAGAATTTGATTTATGGACACTGCTCTCAAACGGGAGAACATTTCCTGAACTACATAAAGAACTACATTATCCACATGCAAGCCCTTTACAGCCCTTTATAGAATGTCAATCTTTCCCCTTTTGTTCTTTTCTTTTCCTGAATCCACAACCAACCCCTAAGGCCTTTAGTTGTTGTGATTGGAATGTGTTGACTCACTCATCTGTTGTAGCACTGTTCTCTGTATTTTGATGTCTTTCTTTAGTACCTTTGGAATGTAAGAAATATTAATCTATCACAACATTTTATATCAACTAAATAAGCATATGCACTAGTATAAACATTTTCTTTATATTTCATATTTAAATGAAACAAACTGTTTCCTTACTGTATTATAATAAATTACATCCACAGTAGTTTTATCCAAACCAGTACTACTAATATTTGCCATTTGTTTCAGCTCTTACACAAAGTTCACGTTCTACAAAGCAAATAGACTTTATAGATCTCTTACTATTAGTTTTAGATATCATAAAAGAAAATTTCCCCAGTTTTACTAAAGATTCTAAAACACCCCTTTTAGAGGAATGTTGAACCCCAGGTCAACAAATAGACTATAGGTCTCTTACTATTAGTTTTGGATTCCAGTACTCATTTCACCATTTATCGACAAGATAGGCATAAGAGAAACATAGAATTTTAATTCTATAAAATGCTAATTAATAATATACACCACTGAGATTAATGTGAATTTTAAAGGTAGCATAAATAAAAATACCTAAAATGGCGTGACTGAACTAAGTGAAAATTTGTGGTAGTTATTATCATTTTCTTCCTTAAGTCAAATAAACATCCTCCTCTTTCTTCTCCTTTTTTGTTTACTTGTCAAATCAAATATTCATCATTTGACTTATCATTATCTGTCTTCTTAAATATGAATTTCATTCTTTGATTTTGTCTGTTTAAATTCATTTTGTATTTAGTCGGATATTGTACATCAGGGACGCCATTTTGAGTTCTAATTATATTTAATGAAAATTTATTTTTTTCAGTTGCCAGTTACACAGATATTTTATATGTATACCTCCTCTTAAGTTCTCATCAAGTTAGTCCAAGTCAGGGGCTTATCATTCCAGCACTATTGACAGAATACTGTACTACTTGCTGACAGCTCAATTCTTTCAGATGCTGCTAAGTAGCATTAAATGCCCATCACACATGGTCCCTGAATATGTTATCATTATCTTTTTATTATTATTCAATATTTTCCATTGTAATTGATGATCTGGTTGAACTGTATTCTCAAAATAGAGGGTATGGTCCTTGAGGGACACTGTGTCCTTTGTGTTTAGTTAGCACAAAGTAGGCTATCCACATAATTGTTTCTTATTTCTATTTTCCTTCTTCAAATATAGTAAATTGATTTAAGAAACTAAAGAAATAAACTTTATACTTTAAATACTTCTCAATGTATAAGGAGTTCCTATGAGCATTTAATTTTTTTAATTTCAGGTTAATGTGAGGGTACAAATAACTAGGTTATATTTGCATTTGTTAGGTAGAATCCCTCTTACAGTACTGTCCCAAACCCAAAAGGTTTCCCATATACCCTTACATTGTGCTCGTTAAGTGGGAGCACACCCATCCCCTGTAGGTCAATTGGCAATTACTTCTGGCTGTTTGCAGAAATCTTTCTTTCATCTTGACTTTGAACAGACTGTCTACATCGTTACAATGTGTCTTGGAGATGCTGTTCGAGTTGTGATGACCTGGGGTTCAACATTCCTCTAAAAGGAGTGTTTTAGAATCTTTAGTAAAACTGGAGAAATTTTCTTTTATGATATTATCTAGTATGGCTTCCATTTGTTTGGGACATTTTTCTTCTTCTTCAAAGATACCTATAATTTGTAAGTTTGAACACTATGTGAAGTCTCATAATTCTCTAAGCAAATGCTCTGCTTTCTTTTTCTTCGTTTTTGACTCTTTAACTGCCTGAGATAGCTCAAGAGCTTGATCCTCTACGGAGATTCTTTCTTATCCATGGTCTAATTTGTCATTGATACTTTCTACTGTATCTTTAAATTATGTGACTGACTCCTTTAATCCCTTAAGTGCTGCTATTTCATTCCTATATTTTTCATATCTTTCACCCATTTTTTGGTTCTATTTCTGGATTTTCTCTTGATTATTTTCCACTTTCCAAACAATTCCATTCATTGTTTTTACCATCCATATTTTAAATTCCCTTTCTATCATTTCCACTGTTTCTTTGTAGGTAGAATCCTCTATGGTAACTACCTCATGATTACTTGAGGGAATTCCTCTGTTATGGTTTCTCCTGATGTGTTTTTTTCTTGTTCACTTCCTTCCCTTAATTTTTTCTTCTCACTACCTTCTTTGCTTTAAATTACCTGATCTCTGAGCTGAGGCATTGAAGTGGCCTTTTGTTAAAGGGTCAAAAAAGATGAGAAGGCTAAAAAATGAGAAAGAAGAAAGGAAATAAAAAGATTTTCTTTAAAGGAAGATGTGATAAAGTAAAGAATTGAAGAAAAGGAGAGAAGCAGGACAGAAAAGAAGAGAAGCAGGACAGAGAGAGAGACAGGAAAAACAGCAGTATTCAGCAGGATGCTTTGACCCACACTTGCAATTCCAGTACTTTGGAGAGGATGCTGGGTGAGTCCCTCAAGGTCAGGAGCTCCTTATCAGCCTCGGCAAAAGCAAGACCCCCACCTCCATCAAGTATAGAACAATATTAACATTAGGTCACAGTGGGGACCTACCAATACTGTCTTTCCAAAGACCAAAGATAAAAGGACACCCTAGACCATAAGCTGATGGCCTTCTTGAGCCAGACCAATATTATGACCCCCAGCCCTCAGAGAAAAGTAATAATAAAAATAGATAAAATTAAAAATATAATTATATAAGATAAGGGGGGAAAGGCAGATATCTTAGTTGTATGAGAAATTTATGTGGGAAAGATGACAGAAGACACAAAATTTCTACCAAAAGAGGGGAAAAAAGAATGGAAATTTAAAAAAGAACAAAAGAATAAAAGGGGCTGAAAAACCATAACAAAAATGGATCAACCCTTTCTTGAAGAAAGTAAAAATGAAAAAAGAAAAATGCAATCAAACCAAACCAAGTAAAGGAATAACTAAAACTCCAAGAAAAAAATTTGAGACTAGAAGCTAAAAAAGAATATATATATAATATATATAATGTGTGTTTGTGTGTGTACACACTGCAATATATTACCTAGATTCCAGGTGGCACTGTGGTGTTAGGAGGCAGAGAACGCACATGTTGATTATGTTGTGTAAGATGGGGGCTGGAAGCCACTATCTACTTGCCAAGGAGACCCCGTTCTATCTTCCTGACTTATTTGCCTTCAATCAGGGCCTGGTCACTTCAGCAGGGTTTAGTCCCCACAGGACTGGGATTCTGAAGCTCTTGCCAGACTTCCCAGGAGACAAATCTAGGCCTTCAAAACAGTTCTTCCTGAAACAAAGTAGCCTTCCCTGGGGAGAAAGCCGTTGTTCAACTCACCCCAAGAATGGTTACCTGAACTTAGCAGGTGTGTGAGAGCCAGCTGTGCACAAGTACACTATGCACTATTCTTTTTGGGCAGCCTTCTCACAATGGCAGCACTTGCAAGTAGCCAAGCCAATGGGAGTTTCACACCTTCTGCTATTCAATCTCAGCCGCCAGACACTGTTTGACTTTCCTCACTCTCTCAAGCCCTTCCAAGGCAACTCCAGAGAGCAGCTCAGTCCAAAAACAATAAAACTGCAGGACAGCTCGTGCCTGTCTCCAGTCCTTCATGGGAGAGCTGGCCCACCTCTACCCCATACCCAGTCACTTGGTCTCTGTGCTGGTCCTCCTCAGCTCCAGACCTCATTGGCTCCTGGACTCCCCTACTGCTTCACTGTGCCCCTGGAGTGATTTTTCTGGGTAGGAACCTCCAGCCAGAGATGGCTGAAGTTCTTTCTCCCCTGTCTCACCATGAATGGCTAATAAGGACATGTCTCTAGTCTGTCATCTTGCTCCACCCCCCATCAGTTATTTTTTTCTTAACACCCAATACTTATTTTACGAAATGAATATATATTGAGACATTTCTGTGCATGCAATTTGGAGTTTTTTCCACCAGTATTTTTCATTTCTGGAGGGGCAAAAACTATTTGACAACTCTGTGTTCATTATGGAGCTTTTTGCTGAGTGAATTTCACTAATGATGTGGGCTATCAAATGCTAGAAATTAGATGTCTTTGTACTTCTTACTCAAGTATGTAGAAATTCTACCAGTCAAATATATATGCAAAGTACTTCATATCTTTCATGTATAGTTATAAATACCAATAATTGAAGCCCCAAGTTTTTATTTTTTTTGTTTGTTTACTTTCTTTAGTATCCATCTATTATGAAAGATAAGATGCTTGAGTTTTTTTTTTTTTTTTTTTTTTTTTTTTTTTTACCATGGTTACTTGTTCCTTCTTGATTACATCCTATTTAACATACACTCTAGGATAAGCATTTCTCCACCTGCTTTATTGATTATCCTTATTATTTCTTCCTATGAGATACTTATTGAACCTTATTCTATTTATGTTTCTCTTCCATTCTCTTTTTAATTGGAGTTTTTTTATATCTTTACTTTCACTTTAGTGAATAATGCAATAGAGGCATATTCATTTATTCATTCTTTCATCTATCCTTTCACCAGTACTTTTTGACTGAGGAACCCAAGTTTCCTTGAGAGAAATAGGGAAGGGGACAGCTTCTGGTCACTGATTTATAAGATTTGGATGAGGAGGGCTAAAAAACTATACAATGGAATATAAGGTTGGGATATCGAAAGTTTTAAGAACAGTACACAGTGATTGATATTCTAATAGCTTTCTGTATCATCCCTGGGATTCAAATTGCATCGCTTTCTAGTTGCAGCTTTGATATGAAAATATAGACCTAGTCCTAATTAACTTTTTATAGTTTACACACAGTATAACTTAATAGAAATGAACTAAGTTTGTGCTTGATATATTCACCTGAATACTATAAGTTCATTCTATTAATGTGATCTGTACATGCAAGAGAACCTTAGCAATGAAGATCTCTGAATTTTAAGAGCCAACAATGATCATAATTAAATGATGGCTAAAAGGAGGATCCAAATTCATTGTATCATTACTCTACCATCAGAAATAAATAATAGAAGTAAAGCATTGTATTTTGTCAACTTCTCCCTGTGGTAATAGAAGAGAGTAGAGAGCCTGAATAAGTGTGATGGAAAGGAATGAATTGATCTGGTCTAGAAGGAGATGTGGTTGTAAGAGAAATTTACGCACCTAATTACTATGCAGGAAGGTATAGAATGCAGAAAAGCCTGAGATAAAATTAATGGCTTAAAAAATTCTGAGAGCAGGAAAAGCCATTAACTATTATGCTCAAAACAAAATAAGCACATGCTAGAACTTTTCTTATTTTGGTGTGAGGAAAACATTGATGTGTTGGGGATAGCAAAACATATTCTCAACTGATGGAAATAAATAATATTGATTTACCAAATTCTCCTCAAACTTCTATAAAGAGAATAAATATATTTTCTTTAGAAATACACACTTGGGACAAAATTAATATAATTCCTTATTATTGAGTATATCTATGAGGTTTTCCTAAGATTTGAATTTAATCCTGAGTATATCATTGATTACTATTTTTTGCTAACAGTGTGGTGTTAGGAATAACACATTTTAAAATTGACTCTTACATTTCTGCTAACTCCAGGACCAGAAAAATATTTATATTCCCACAAATAAACTTCAAGAAATCAAAGAAGTGACATTAAAAAAGTGAATACAGGGTGGTGCCTGTGGCCCAAAGGAGGACAGCAGCGCCATATGCCAGAGATGGAGTGTTCAAACCCAGTCCAGGCCAAAATCAGCAAAAAAATAAAAATAGCGAATACATAAAAATGTTAATTTAAGAGAAGAAAAATTTTATTTTGGCTGAGAGGATATAACCAGTTGGGACATTTTAGTTGTAAGTGATAAAAAAGAAGAAAAAAAACCCCAAAATTCAGTGTCCATAAGCTAAAATCTAAAGCACTGATTATCATAACTGAAGCACATCAGACTGTAACAAAATAAGAGCATATACTTTTAAATTAGGTTATTTACTAGTTATCTGACTTTAGGCAAGTCACTTAAAGTCTCATTATTCAGTTTCCTTATATATACAATTAGATAATAATTATAGCTACCTCAGAGTTATTGTATTAGATATATTAATCTTACAAAGTACATAGAAGAATGCTTAGATATAGTATTTGTTATATGGGTATTATTTATTATTAATATTATTATTATAACTATCTAGATTTAGAGCTACTTTCAGGCTCAACTGAATCTAGGCTATAAGAAATTTCTGACTATAGCTTTCTATTCTTATCTTTTTAGCATATATATATATATGTATTTTTTTTCAGTCTTATCCTAAGAAATACACTACCACTATTTTTCTACATCAAGATAGCCATCAGTAGCAGCCAGATTATATCTCTTAAGCTTAGTTACTTCTTCAGAAAATGAACATTTGTTTTTCCTAATAATTTCAAAAATATTTCTAATTAAGTTTCTCATTAAACTTGATTGGATCATGAGTACATTATTAAATAACTGTGGTTAATTGGTAGCAGTCTTTTTTGGACATGGCTGAGACATACTTTGACCACTGCAGGTGATGATTAGGTCAACTGGTTGCACACATTGTGAACTAGAGGTGATAGAGAGAGGACAACTGAAATGCCACTACAGAGGAAAGTAAAAAATATCTGTATGTGCTTTTATATATATGTATTTATACACACACACTGACGAGGTGCCCTATAGTCATAGATATCCATGTATGAAGAAATCAAGGCAGGTTAAGAATTAAGAAAAATAATTGATTTATCAATGATCTTGGCCTCTGGCCACATCTCTCCATGACAAAGTTACTATGATACTGTGAACATCAGCAAGCTAGTTTTTCTAGGGTCCTTTGGGTGGGATTCCTGTTAGGTTCTGCTCTTGGGAGGTTTAAGAAACCTAAAAGCAAGAGAATAAAAGGACCTCCTTTTTTTCTGTTTGTCTGCTGTTACTGTCCACATTCTTCCAAGAACAGCCCTATCCCTTAGAAGTAGCAATTGATTTCAACTTACTGATTTTTTTTCAGCAGTCCCAGCAAGCACCTCTTCAGAGGTAGTAGCTACAATCAAAACATCCCTTCTTCAGAGGTCTAGTCTTACCTCAACAGGGATATCCCTTTTATAGATTTTGATAATCCCTACCTCTTAACCTTTGTCCATCTAAGCCTCTGAGGAAGGGGACTGGGGACAGGAAGGATAGATATATTTTGCAGTGATTGCCTTTGGTTTCTACAGTGTTACTACATTTTTTCTCTATCACCTGTGTGGTATTTCCGACATTAAAACATAGCCATAGTCCAATTTTAACGGTTTATGTAAAATGAAATGTTTTATGTAATATAGTCCTGGTCTGCACATGTTCTCATAGATTTCTTGATGCATCTCTTGCCTTAGATACTTTATATCCCACTTGGTTGACCAAATAAATCTTTTCTCTCTATCAAATCCAATGCTGGTCTTGTCTCATCATTTCTCTTGATAACTATTGCTCTGTGATGCCTCTTGCAAGGTGAAGTTATACAGGTTTATCTATATAGAATTCCAGGGGTACAATTTACTTCTTATGTGAATGTGGGCAATTTATTAATCTGTGGATAAAAAGCTTCCTCATATGCAAATCATAGACAATATTTACCTCATGGGTTTTTAAAAAAAATTAAAAAGAATACACCTAACAAAGAAAATATCTCTGGGTGTACATTTAACAATATCAGGATTTATTTTTTTTCATATTCAATATTAAAACTGGCTCTGTAGGTAAACTAATAGAATTGGATAACAAAACAAAAATGTATAAAAGGAGAGAGATTATATCAAGAAGAATCATAATAAAATACAAACTTACTAATATGGGTAAATCCGTACAAATTGAATTTTTAAATAAATGATAAATATGACAATTTTTCTTTTATGTGGTGGTTAATAACAAGAAGCATCATTAAGAAGAGTTCCACAGCCAGAGAAAAGTTCTACTAGGGATGTTGTCATTTGAGTCAGTAGGAAACACTCATAAGCACAAATAGTATGCATCTCTTCCTGACTCTGCAATTGATTAAATCATTTTGCCAAGCTACATCCATCACAGAAGAAGTATTCAGTACCCCTGAATTTAGCAAGCTAAAATTACAGCTTTTTTTCTTAATGAACTGCTTGTTAAGTATCTACTAAAACACTACTAGGTGTTAGAGGCCCTTTGCCTGCTAAGTTTCTATTTGGTTACTCTTCTTATTTCTAAAGAGAAATAGTTATGAGATAATTGAACTTTTAAGTATGTGAGGTGATTTTAAGGAAGGATATAGATGTTGTAAATTTATTCGAGACAGGAAAGAGAGTGCTGAGTTAACTGGAAACAAAGATCAATAAAATTCTCCTATGGATTAATTATCAATCTAAACCAGGGGTAAACTTTTATATTTTTTTTAAATAAAGGGTCAGGTTGCAAATATTTTGGTTTCTGTAGGCCAGTTTCTGTTTCAGTTACACAACTCTGCTGCAAAAGTATAAAAGTAACAAAAGAAAATATGTAAATGAATGAATATAATTGTATCGTAAGAAAACTTATGCTAAGCTGGCAGCTGAGTTGTAATTGAAGGCCTGTTAGAGTACTGTTAGTCAAGGCTGTCCAGAGAAACAAAACCAATAAGAGATGAGGAGAGAGAGAGAGACAGAGATATTGATTCATTTTGAAGGATTAGATTACAAGATTATGGAGGCTGACAAGACTGTCATCTGTAAACTTGGAGGACCAAGAAAGTTGGTGATTAGTTCAGCTCCAACACAAAGGTTTGAGAACCAGATGTTCTGATGTTGGAGACCAGGACAAAATAGATATCCCTACTGAAGAAGAGAGATCAAATTCACCCTTCCTTGGGTTTTTGACCTTTTGGGGCCCTCCATGGATAATATAATGCCAACCCACACTGATGAAAGGAGACACCCTCACAGAAACACCAAGGAATACTGTTTTACCAGGTAAAGGGGCATCCGTTAGCCTAGTCAAGTAGACACATAAAGTCATCCTCACAGGAAACTCGGAAAATATGGAAGAGGAAACTCATATTAATATAAGAGGAATTATTTCCTTCCTTTCCTCCCTCCTTTTCTCCCTTCTTTTCTTCTTTTTTTCCCCCTTTTTATTTTTAACTAGAGGTAGTTTGTCAGCATATGACAAAATAGCTCTATCTGTGGTCTTTTTGTTAATGGGGATGAAAAATCTGTTACTGTCTAAGCTACCTTTAGTCTGGTCTTGCATTACTCTAATGCAAAAACATTTTAACATATTAAATCGGAAATACAAAATTTTGCCCATTTTCATAGTAGGACAAAGTTGGCTTCCAGAAACACAGACATGTGAATTTCACAATAATTCTAGCCATATTTTTATGACAATTTTAGAAAATTCACTAAAAAGTGCTCTGTAAATCTGGTGTTAATTAGTAGAATTTTTTTCCCTAGAATCTTATGAAAATTATATTAGATAAAGAAACAATAACCACAAAAAAATGAGTTTCTTTAAGGAATACTGATATTAGTATTCTCTAATAATACATGCAATGCCCACTAAAGTCACAGTTTATCTTTGACAATGTGCCTCACTATATTCTTTTGGGCAAGTTTGAGAAATATGGGCCAGATAATGGAATAATTTGGTATATTATTAAGTGGTTAACAGATACACTTATACTAATAAATAAAACTCTTTTAAAATGAAAAACTCATTTTGTCCATGGTCTGGCAGCATTTTCATTAGCAACTTAGATATGTTCATCCACCAAAGGCATGTGAAGAATGTCATAGAAGACTTAAAAATTGCATGGTAAGATAAATCCTAACTAGGTATCTAACTAGGTATCTGTGGATTATGATTATGGATCAGGCTTTAGTAAATAACACTAAATGGAAAGGCCCTTTAAATATTACATATTTAACAATAACACATAATGTACAATTTTAAGATGAAATATGTTTCAAAAGCAAGAGGTTACTTTAATAAGCAAAGTTTAGCAAGGGTCAGGAAATCAGGGCCTGCAAACCATATCTATCCCATAGACCATCAGTTCTCAACCTGTGGGTTGAGACCCCTTTGTAACAATGAAAATATAGGAGGCATTAGGAAGGTTGAGAACTACTGCCATAGACTGACTTTGTAAATAAAGTTTTATTGGAGCATGGACATACCCATTCATTTCTATATTGTCTATAAGTGCTTTCTTACAGTAACACCTGAATTAAATAGCTATTTATAGACTATTGTGGCCCACAAAACCTAAAATATTAGCCTTTTGTCTTTTATTGTAAAGGTTTATTATTCCTGACTAAAACCTGCTAAAATTTAGCAGAGTAATTTGTCTATAAGGAAAATGATTTTTTTTTTATAAGTTTATAGTCTAAGCAAAGTTGTTGAGGGACCGACTTTGCTCTAGTTAAAGCAGCATCCCCAAAGTGCAATTTTCATGTATATTTTTACCAGAAGAAACTAGATTATGTCCAAATGCAAGATACCTGAATGATAAAACAGTTCTAAATACATAATATTGTCAAGTGTGGCTTAACAAGCTGGGGTGGGGGTATCCTAATGAATGGGAGAAATCTAAAGTAGGATAATTTTACCACTTACACTACATCAAATTTTTGAGAATCTGTTACATAAAAGGAAAGCTTAGTTTAATCCCAGTTCATCTGAAACATAAATGCACGAATGTCATAGCAAGGCATATTCTGACTCAAAATCAGCAAGGATATTCAAACATTTAGAACTATACGCAAACAAAAAGGACTGCCACTGTAGAGAGCAAGTTTTTCATCCCAGAGCCCTGCAGTTAGACCATCTGTGCAGGTTATAATTAGGATATTCACAAATGTGACAATAGTGACATAGTCACATCCACAATGCGCCTTTTAGTGACAAATTAAAATAAATACATACTCTACTATGAAAACCTTTTAGTAAGTGAGAAGAAGCTTAGTCTTTGGCTAAAAGTAGATAAAAGGAATTCCTAGTCAGATTTTTCATGTGTACATTTTGAAACTATTAAGTTTTAAGAGATAGCCAAAACAATGATGTTCTGATTTTTAATAAACTAAATTTAAAGTAAACTTTTCCCCTTCCTCTTATTTCTTAAAGATTTATTTCAGATATTGTTTCTAATACCTCTGAATTTCAGTTCCTAATCTCAAATTTTGTTCCACATTAATGATAGATTATGTACTCTTGGTGAATAGGAAATGTAAACATGGACCTTTTAATGAATACTATTTTTTTTAAATTCTAGAAAAAAAAGCTATTCTATTCACATGTGTATGTAAAGTGAAAAAATAGACCTAATAACTGCTGAGAATAAACAGCTTAGCTCTTTCAATGAAAGAGTGTATACTGAATTTGTATTAAAGCTGAGACCCTGGAAGTCTTTGAGTATTGCCATCAAGGAATAGGATCATGTCAAAAATAACAAAAAGGCTTATTTAACATGATTTGCTTATCACTAAGCCCACCGAGAGAAGTTCTCCAAGGCTAATGTTTGTTTTTCTCTTACTAGTGCAGAAGTGGAAACACTTTTCTTGCTGTATCTCTGAGGAGGGCAGTGAGCCCCAGAAGCAAACCCTGGGGAAAATTAGGTAAACTGCATGAACCTGGTGTTAAGAAACAAATACACTATTTTAAAAAATATTTAAGTTCACAAGTTGGATGTTCCCTGATAGCTAGACATACTTTTCAATTCAAGCCTTTAAAAAAAAATTCTGCTATGTACCTTCATTTTTATTTTTATTTCAGTGTGTAGATGACTGCAGGAATGAGCAGTTTCTTTCCCAGAAATTCATCTCCCTTGCTGACACGAGCACAAAGACCTTGTGTACTGTGTTGGGAAATATTTTGTGTCTTAAGAATAAAAATTTTCATTAGAGTTAGTCAATGCATCATAGATATTATCCTTCTTGACAAAAGGAACACAGAAGCACAGACACTGCATTGGACTATGGTTCTCAATGGAAAAATAAAGCTTTTCAAAATGTTAGTCACTGCCATGGTGGATGTTTCTTTAAGTCATTTTTACAACCTGTTTTGATGGATTCTAAGAATCTGTATTACATTATTTTTTTTCTATGGCTTACTGTTAAAATGGTATTCATAATATTAACTATCATTCATTGAGCACTAGGTACGAACATTATGAACCAGAAAGTAATTTATATTTAACCTCATAACAATAATGCAAAGTAGAAATTATTATTCTATATTGCAGGGAAAAAAAAGGCTCAGAAAGGAAATAAATTGCCCACATCACAAAATCAGTAAGAGGTGGAGCCAGAATGCAAACAAGATTTACCTGTTTATAAAGTCAGTAATTTTCCCTCTAACATGTTGGCATTATAAAAATTTTTTGGTTTTTAAGTGAAATGTATTCAACTTCACACTTAAACATATACCTATAAATATACCTGTAAATTAAGTGGACATGACTTGTGTGATCATAGTTAGAAAAGAGTTGGCCTTGGAACCTTTGAAAAGAAGATCTTATAATGGCCCTGGGGAAATAGAATCACATGTATAAAGGGGACATGTGCCTTCTGCCTGAGATCAGTGGGGGCTTTCAAATGGATACTGTGTAAATATTTGCTGTACATTTTTGTATTTACTTAAGCTTCCCTTGATAATTTCCAGAGCTGCTTTGATGTTCAAGAAATTCTTGCCTGTGGCTCAGTAAGTACAGTGCCGGCCCCATATACCAAGGGTGGTGGGTTCAAACCCGGCCCTGGCCAAACTTCCACAAAACAATAGCCGGTTGTTGTGGCAGGTGCCTGTAGTCCCAGCTACTGGGGAGGCTGAGGGGAAGAGAATCACCTAAGCCCAAGACCTGGAGGTTGCTGTGAGCTGCAACGCCACAGCACTCTACCGAGGCGAGTGAGACTCTGTCTCTTAAAAAAAAAAAAAAAAAGAAAGAAATTCTTAAAATACCTAATCGTAGACATGCGGCCAACTTCAGGCAAAATTGTGAGTTGCTAGGTAACAACTATAGCTAATATTTTAATGAAATTCCCTATTATTAAGCAAAATGTCAAGCACTATTCTTTCCATGTATTAGTTTAAATATCACAATTTTATGATATAGATATGATCATTATATCTATTTCTCAGTAGAAGAAACTAATACACAGTCAAGTTTAAAACCTGTCTTACCCTAGGTCATACAGCTTGTGGAGGAGTCAGAATTGAACTCTATCTTCTTGAACTAGAATGTCCATACCTAACTGTGGGTGATAGATAGGTTGACTTCTCAGCAAGGGGCCGCCTCAATCAGTGGGTATCTAGGAGAAAGCTCACAGAAGGATCCCAGGGGACTCATCAAAAGCCCGGAAGACAAAAACAGCACCGAGGCGCCAGGACAGGACAAACCATCCCTTTGCACAGAGAGTCAACAGGTGGGGTGGAACTGAAATATGGCTAAGTCTTTTTAATTCCTGATATGCGGTTAGATTAGGGAACCTGGCTCATTTCCCCTGTGCGGATAGAACTGGTTTTCCCCTACCCCTTTTTAAATACACTATGGGCCAGGCATTCTCAAACTACGGCCCATGGGCCACATGCAGCTCTCCTAGGACATTTATCCGGCCCGCAGGGTGTTTTTGTCATTGCTGCCTGTCCTGCTTAGCAGCCGACTCATCCTGGGGCCCACAGTCCAGCCCTCCAATGGTCTGAGGAACAGTAAACTGGCCCCCTGTTTAAAAAGTTTGAGGACCCCTGCTATGGGCTATTTTGTTAGCAACCCCTTACCAACCTCTCTTTCTATCTAGTCTTCCTGGGGACTTGGGATTCTCTAAAACCTATCTTTTGGCATTTTGGCATTTTCCATATGCACTTTTGTTAGAAATCAATGAAAGCCTCTAAAGAATCTCGGCCTGAGATAATGTACATCTTTCTCCAGGCATTCTCAGACTCTATGTTTTAAATTGGCTTAGATTATTTTTCTTTAGCATCATTTCCCAGACAGTGCTCAAACCAGGTCAGGGTTCAGGCACCATGACCTGACACCTAACCACTATTTTTTTCTCTTAACAATTTTTTTCTTATTAAATCATAACTGTGTGCATTAATGCATTTATGAGGTACAATATGCTGATTTTATATACAATTTGGAATGCTTACATCAAACTTGTTACCATAGCCTTCACCTCACCCACTTAATTATTGTGTTAAGACATTTACACTCTACTCCTAATAGATTTGACATGTACCCTTGCAATATGCACCATAGATGAGGTCCCACTGATCCAGCCTCCCTACCCAGCCTCCCCACTCCCCTCCCCTGACCCTCCTCTTCCCTCTTTCATCCTGGGCTATAGTTGTGTTTTATCTTCCCTACAAAAGTGTGTTGATTATATATTGGTTTCACACTAGTACTGTGTACATTGGATACTTTTTCTTCCATTCTTGAGATACTTTACTAAGAAGAATGTATTCCAGCTCTATCCATGTAAACATAAAAGAGGTAAAGTCTCCATTTTTTTTTTTTCCACTCAGATCTGGAACTAGACAAGAATGCTTATTGTCTTCACTGCTATTCAACATAGTGATGGAAGTCTTAGCCATCGCAATCAGGCAAGAGAAGGCAATCAAGGGTATCAAAATAGGCTCAGAGGAGACCAAACTCTCACTCTTTGCAGATGATATGATTTTATACCTGGAAAACACCAGGGACTTAACTACAAAACTCTTTGAAATGATCAAGGAATACAGCAGTGTCCGGGATACAAAATCAATACTTATAAATCAGTAGCTTTTATATGTATGAACAATAGTCAAACTGAAAAAATAGGAGTCTATTCCTTTTACAATAGTGCCAAAGAAGATGAAATATTTGGGAATTTACCTAACAACGGGTGTGAAAGATCTCTATAAAGAGAACTATAAAACTCTGAGCAAGGAAAAAGCTGAAGATGTTAACAAGTGGAAAAACATACCGTGCTCATGGCTGGGAAGAATCAACATTGTTAAAAGGTCCATACTAACCCTATTTTAGACATGCAGTGCTTGTTGGGCCCTGTTTTCTCCTGCTCCTGTGTCTCCTGGATGTCTCTCTACTCCCTACTTTTCAAGAGCACTCCTCTTCTTGACGCTTTTCCATATTTCAGAACTAATCATTCCATTCTTCCTTTTGGCCTTGCTAGTGCAATAGCTAGGATAAAGGAATGCATGCTAACATAACAGCATGCGCAACCTGTAAAATTTTTCAGACTTAAACAGGCAGAGTGAAAGGTATAATTTCTTCTTTGGAAAATATCAATGCTTAATTTTACTTTAATGTATAATAATATAATTTTTACTCATATTTCATAGGCTGTATGAGTAATATCATATTCTATCATGTTGCACATTCTTACACATTTCCATGTTAATGGATGGTCTCCACATATATCTCCAAACAGCTACCACCTCTGCCCTCTGCTGGGCCTCAAAACTAAATTAAAAAAATATAATAAAAAGCAAACAACAACAAAAATGTTCCTAAGTTTTAAACATTAAAAACAAATTTTCCTAGAAGGAAATGCCAATTAATCTGATTGCCAGAAAATAGTTTAAACATAGGAGAACAATCCATACAATAATAATTAATATTTACCAGCACAAGCAAATTTCAAGTTCTGTGAAACTACGTGACGGCATTATCTCATTAATTCCTATTACAACCCTATGAAGTGCCTACTCACTTGATTCTGGTATTAGAAGGGAGCAGAGCACATAGAGAGTCTGGGTAACTTAACCTGTATTTGAACCTCAGTGTGCCTATCTCTACCACCTGAACTTTAAATATTATACCACCTTATATCTCAAATTACCTTGAAAACTAATAAGGAAACCAAATGAATAATTATAATATATAAATTATAATAAATTCATACAATAAAACTGAATGAAAGGGGAAGAAAATTAGATCAACTGCCTGAGGTCGACTCATTTACTTAACATCAAAAATTAATAGCAGGGGCCCAGCACTGTGGCTCAAACCTGTAATCTTAGGACTCTGGGGAGGCTGAGGTGCATATTGCTAGAGTATAAGAGAGATCAACCAGAGCAAAACCAAAACCTCGTCTCTACTAAAAATAGAAAAATTACCTGGGCACTGTGGCACATGCCTATAGTCCCACCTACTTGAAGGCTGAGGCAAGGGGATTGCTTGAGTCCAAGAGTTTGAGATTGCTGCGAGCTATGATAATATCACGGCACACAGGGTGACAGAGTAAGACTTTGCCTCAAATATAAACAAATAAAAACATAAATAAATAAGTAAATAAATAACAAGTTATATTTTTGTGCTATTAGCAAAATATATCTTTGCTTTTGCTCCAACAGTATTTTAAAAATATTTGATACATGGGGAAATATCAGTGTTTGCTACCAATTCATTTAAGTGAATTTTTAAGTGAATTAAAAATCTGAGAGGGAAATATAGGAAAATTATCTTAAAGTAGCCTGCAATCTCCTAGTTTTTGATATTAAGAATGCTAAATTTCAATACTGAGGGTAAAATTAATATAAATAGATTCAATAGCGGTCTTTTATAAACCTCCAGGTGATTTATTTATTTCTATTTACCTGTGAAAATGAATTGATCATCTATTAGTTACATTATTTGAAATTCCAGAATTATAATATTATTTCTTATGGATTCAAGCTTTGTCCTTTCAAAATATTCACTTGGAAGAACATACAAATACAACTTGTTATTGTTTTCATATAAACTAGTTCATCTCTCTTTTTTTTTTTTTTTTTGAGACAGTTTCACTTTGTTGCTCTCAGTAAATGATGTTGTGTCATAGTTCATAGCAACCTCAAACTCTTGGGCTCAAGCTACCCTTTGGCTTCAGCCTCACAAGCAGCTAGACCTACAGGCGTCCTCCACAAGGTCCAGGTATTTTTTAGAGATGGAGTCTCTTACTCAGGCTGGTCTTGAACTAGTGAACTGGAATCCACCCGCCTCAGTCTCCCAAACTGCTTAGATTATAGGCGTGCGCCTCCACGCCTGGCTTTAGTTTATTATTCTATGTTGTCCTACTGAGCTAGTGATGGCAGAGTTTTAGTAGATTTAGAACATTCATACAGTGAATGACAGACATGTTTGGAGGTTTCTAAGAATGATGTTGGCTTTGTCCAGGTTTTGCAGTGATGTTGCAGGACAAGTGTAAAGGACAAAATTACGAAGACACCCCTGAGAACTAAGGAGTAGCCAGTGAGCACTAGCACCTGAAGGGCAAGAGAGTGCCAACTTAGCTCTACATGAATTTGAACATAAAAATGAGCACTTAATTATTTTCCAACACAGTTCTATGTTAATTGGAGTGGCAGAATTTTGTGGTGGAAATACATATAAATTCTTGATACTGTGCCAAGTGCAATGAGAGGCACAAACACATAAAGAGGTGCATTTTCAGAGATGATAGCCAGTTGAGGATTTAATATGTGAATCATGTATTTTCTTGAGCACCTACTACATGTTCTGAGTGCTAGGGAGCTTGCTAAGCATTTTTTGGTGGATTCTCTCACATAAAATTCACATCATATTTGACATATAAACAATTGAAACAGAACGGGGTAAACTAAGGTACAAGGAGATTAAGCAACTTGTCCATGAATACACAGCTGCTAAATGGCATACCTAGAATTTAAAAGCAGGACTGAGTGAAAGATCTTACTTATAAATTACACAAATAAATATGTACATCTAAGTTAGGACTATGTTCTCTGTTGATCCTATGACCCAATAATGCAAAAAAAAAAAAATACAGGATTAAAGTTTCAGTTTATTTGAATCCAAAGTTTACATTATGAAATTATAATTCTATTGTTTAAATGTTGAGCATATACCATGAATTAGTGTTATCTGCTTTAACATCCCATATTGATAAATGTTGCCTAAGTAAGGATTACTATGAGTCTGGAACTGTTCTCAGTTGTTATATCAATTATTCCTTTCAGATAGTTATTGTAGTAAGTGTGGATCTATTTAAGAGACATAGAAGCTAAGCAATAGAGAATTTGAATAATGTCTCTGTGTTTACATGGCTGTTGAGTAGAGGGTTGTGTTTTGATCCCAGTGGTCTGACAGCAGTGATCTCATTCATATAGTGTGTATGATTTCAAAGTCATTGTGGGAGAGTACAAACATATATTTAGAGAATTCATGGTTTTAAGTAACACCTAGAGTTTTATTTTGCTCTTGGAGTAAATTAAATACATTATGATAACTTGGCAATGTTGTAATCTGAAAAACATAAAAAGAATAACTCACAAGGAAAGTATTAGAAAGTTTTTCAAAGCAAGCTTCTCTTGTGGCTTCCAGATTAATGTGCTTGTATATTCTAAGCAGTGTTTTTCCACAGACAAAATTTCTGTGTAAGCAGAAATGGGCTTAATTTAAGGAGGTACAAAGGGTGCTAGAGTACTTAGTGTTCACAAAAGGAGGTTGGCCGCTATTTGTTATTGTAGTAAAACTTTGTAAAGCTGCTCTGAGGATCTTTGAAATTTATTTATAACAATGAGACTGTATACTTTACCATCTGTTGTAAATGTTTCCCAGGAGATTTAGTGACTTTAGTTCCCTACTTTCTGTAGTTTATTTCCATTCTATGACTGTTCATCTTTTGAAATAATTTAAAAAAAAAAACCAATCTGTTTAATTTGTCTGGTTCTGAGGGAACATTAGCTAGACACCAAATCTAGCAGTTTAATCCAACAGGCCTTAGGTGGTATATCTGAATGTGCTACTAAAGAAGTCAAGAAATTGACTCAGCTTTATAAATTAAAAACACACACCAAAAAACCGAGGGGAATAAAAATCTCAATAGCCATCTTGGTAGTGGAACAAAGTGAGAGAAAATATCATCTGGGAGCTGGAGAGTCAGTACTTCAGGACATTACTTTCTCTTTAGAACTAATGAGTAGATAAATGAATGAATAAGTGAATGAGCAAATCTGCTTATCTACACATAATCTAATTGGAAACCTACAGTCATGTTGCCAGTTCTTTGAGGCATTGGTTATAACTTCCAATATCTCACTGAGATCTAACCCTCCATATGTACTTGATTCATTTACCTTCCCATTGCTGTTGTTAGGTCCTACCACCTGAGTCAAAGGCTGAATTCTTGAAAAAAATATCCCTACGACAAAAGAACACAAGGGAAACTTGGGGAGAGCTGGATATGTTTATGTATGGACATTAAATGTGTACAATTTTTCTATCAATTATGCCTTGTTAAAGCTTTAAAAATAGAAATTAACACTGAAAAATCAACAAAAACATTTAAAACAATAGAAGTCTCCCTCTCTGTTCCAAATGCAAATTTTAAAGTTTGGATTAGGGTTTTATTTTATCTTAGCACAGAAACATGTTTTTCTTTCACAAAATATGAATAAAACAAAACAGAGCTAGTTAAAATCTACCAAATTTTCCTTCACAGGAGCAGGAGCCCTCCTGCAGCAACCATCTTTAGGATCAGAACTGCTTGAAAAACACAATGCAAGGCTTTTTGTGAGGGTTTATACAGGCATTAAAACCATTTTGGTTTTAGCCTTGGAAATACACCATAAATAAGCACTAAGACAATCTATTCATGAGTCCCTTAGGAATGAATTGAAAATAATAAGCAAACCGTGAACTTAATATTTAAAGTATACTGATGCATTGTATTAGTGCTTTGAGAAATGCATGTAGTTGAACTAAATATTGTAGGAGTAATTCACGTTCATGGAAAAATTAGTCAAAGGTTTTGACAAGTTTGAGGTAGGAAAGAAAATAAAGGTAAGACATTGTATTTCAAGTCACCTATTCTAAATTGTATTTTTTTGTATTAAATCATAAACACATAGATCATATATACATTAATGCATTTGTGGATTACAATATGCTGATTTCATATAGAATTAGAAACACTTACATCACACTGGTTAATATATACCTCATCTCGTTTACTTAATTATTGTGTTAAGACATTTATACTCTAGTAGATCTGACATGCACCTGACCCTGGAGGTACTATAGCTCTAGCGGTCCTCTCATGTGCCCTCATTTTCTGTTCATTCCGTGGCATTATAGGCATTTCTTTCTTTCTCCCTGCATGGGTCTGAGTCCTTCACACTGCTGAACTTGTGCTTCTCCCATCTCTTTGTTCTGTCTCTTTTTAATACCCTGATGCAGCAGCAATGGATGGTGGGATGCATTTATTTAGCTCTCAAGGTAGTGAGAGTTCCACTTGAGTTCATGGAGCATCTATTATAACAATGTTAAAATCACAGAAGGTGCTCTGTTTTATTTGTTTTGGCTAAAGGACAACAACGGTGGATTTTCATATTTCCTAGTAAAGTGCTACTTCAGTGAAAGCACATTTTGTAGCCACTAATCCTGAGTAAAGGGACTTGGTCTCTAATGTTGGTATTGCCATTAACCAGGTGGCTTTGTTATTTATTTTCTCTAGACCCTTATA
Source organism: Otolemur garnettii (assembly GCF_000181295.1). Taxonomy (NCBI): domain Eukaryota; kingdom Metazoa; phylum Chordata; class Mammalia; order Primates; family Galagidae; genus Otolemur; species Otolemur garnettii. Next base: position 27,839,409 of record NW_003852403.1, read on the forward strand.
CCCTCTGTTAACTCAATTCTACCCAGTCATTGTGAAACAAAGAGGCCTTATGTTTGCTCTAATGATCACAGTATAATAGGAACAAGCAAATACTCTGTCTCCCTCTCTTATTCTCTTTAGTCTGTGAAGGTAAAAAACCCTCATGATCAAAATGAGTTTGAACCTAACAAGTGGCAATTAGTTATATACAGGTTTTTTACTAAAAATGAGGCTTAAAAGCACTGCATACCCATCCCAAGGTCTCAGTGATTATTTTAAAAGTAGAAAGAAGAAAAAATTACTGGGAACTTATTTATGGTCCTGATACACAGTCTTACCTGGATGATTATGACAATAGTAACTGTGGCCTTTAGATTGAAGAATTATAATCATTCCTTGGGAATATAAATTCTTTGGGGAATTATTTATATATCCCAAAGCTATCAAAGTTCCCCAGCATTCTGACTTTTTCTTTGATAATATTCTTTCTAAAGAGATTACTATTCTTAAGAAACAAAGGGGACAAGTTAGAAAACACAGAAAAGCCTTGTAGAGCAAGTATTTCTGATCACAAAACTATTTACAAGAGAAAAGGTTTATGACTATCCCAAACATTTATGCTTCTGATATAGTATATTGAGTATCTTTCTCTATTTTCTCCATTATTATCAAAGAGAAAGGGTTAATACTGTGATAGAAAATTAGCAATACTGAAGGGCCATGATACGAAGTTATATGTTATATAATAATGTTATAAAAGAAGAAAGAAAATATTTACATATGTATGTACATTATATATAATATATAGGTATAGATATCTATACACATATAATGGATAAAAATGTATGTATTAATATGTAAATATGTATACATACACACACATTTATAACAAAATGAGAAAATACTTGTGACAAAAGTTTTTGTTTCTGTAACTGGACATGTGATCATAACAGACATTTATGACTATCTTCTTCCACTGCTTTTTTTTTGAGACAGAGTCTTACTTTATTGCCCTTGGTAGAGTACCATGGCCTCACAGCTCACAGCAACCTCAAACTTGGGCTCAAGTGATTCTCTTGCCTCAGCCTCCTGAGTAGCTGGGACTATAGTCACTTGCCACAATGCCTGGCTATTTTTAGAGAAGAGGTGTCACTCTTGCTCCGGCTGGTCTTGAACCAGTGAGCTCAGGCAATCCACTCACCTCAGCCTACCAGAGTGCTAGGCTAGGATTATAGGTGTGAGCCACAGCACCCAGCCTTCACTACGCATTCTTAAATCCTTTGCTTTTAATAAGTGCTTAATCTTATTGAAAGTAAGTTTTATATGACGGTGGTCTTTACTTGATGGGATGACCCAAACTTAATTTCTAAAAGCTTGGGCTATAATCATCCTGCCTGGATATATATTTCCATTGCCTTCAATTACATGGCATGACAGTATTACTAAGAGACAATTTAAGGAATGTCCTATAATCCAGACACTCCTACTCCATTGTAGAGTACAGTCCAATTTCTTCCTTATATTCAAGATTAATCATCCCAGCCATACTAGTAACTGACTTATTTGTTTGTGGTTATAGAGGCATAAGGTCTGAAAGTAACCCAGCCTTGGCGTCCAGGTTATTGGAAACACTGTTGTGTCTCTGGGTGGAAGCAATCCTCACTTTGGAACTAAGACCCCTAGGCCAGCATAGCATAGTTTCGTGGGAACAGGAAACGATAATTTTGTTAGTGGTTTACTGGGGAGAAATAGTGAACGAGGCCACTCCAATTTCCACTCCTGATTCCTGGACTCACGAATTCTGGCCATGGGAGAAACAGTGCCGTATTACTAGTGCTGATTCAGAGCACATACAGCCTTCAGGGGAATGTTGACCCAGCCCTGCCTGGTGCTGCCACCTAACTGTGCTATAGCAGCGTTAACAGACTTTTCCACCATTCCTTCAAGCTAGCTGCTTCAGCATCATGTGGAACATTAAGACCAGTGGTTTCCATGAATGTAAGCTCATTTCCATCATCTGTTTCTGTCAAGTGTGTTCTTTGATTAAAAGCAATGATGTGTGGCATACCTTAATAATGAATTAAGCATTCTATAAGTTCACAGATGATAGTTTTGTCAGAATTGATGCATGCTGAGAAAGCCAATACATATCCAAATCAAGTGTACATTCCAATGAAAACATAATGCTGTTTCTTCCATGGCAGCAGTCGTCAACCTGCTTCCAGGTACTACCTGATTACTCCAAGGAGTAGTAGTGCCATACTGGGGCTCAGTGTTGGATAATGATGCTAGCAGACTGGACACATAGGTCATAGGTCAGCCTTAGTGAGTGGAAGTTCATGTTGCCAAGTCCATGTATAACCTCAATCCCTGCTATTTATGACATTGAAGAGACTGAATGGTATCCAGAACACAGGTCACCCTATCTACTTAATTAGTAAAATTCTCTTTTGCAGAGATCATCCTTTGGTGAACATTCACACGGGACACAAACATACTCATATATTTTTTTTCATATCCACAGAAGCCTATCCACATATCTGTTCCCCAAATTTCTTTGTCATCAATTTTTCCAATCATGTTCCTTACATGTCCATGACTCCAGTTAAATAACTGGCCCATTAATTGGTATGTAATCACATGTTTGGACATTTCTCCTCCCAAGCAAAGCGAATAACCAGTTGTGCTGCTCAAAGTTCTGCCCACACTGTAAGTTCCCTTACAACTGACCTCTGGGGATGGCCCAGAAAGGTTCTAGTCTACAGATACCTAGTTTTGAGTGATATACATATACTTCCTACTATATAGGGCAGAACCATCTGTAAACCAAGTCTGTGTTTTCTCCTTTTCTAATGGTACTCCCCATAAGGCCACATCTACAGGAAGAGAAATTATGAGCTTTTGAGCTACATTTTCATGTTGCTTTCAGGGCCTTCTTGGGCCCAATTGCACATACAATATATCACTTCCATTTAATAATGGAGTACTCTAACTTATGACTTGGTGGGTCAGATAACAGCCAGTTTTTGATAGGCAGCTAATATAACATGGTAACTTGATGGCCCATGACCAGTTCAGTCTCCACTAAGGCCCAGGAGCAGGCAATTTTGACATGGCTCATACCACTGGATCCTAGCAATTTTACTGGGGTAGAGGCTCTAGAACTTTTGTCAGATTTATTTTCCCATCTCTGACACACAAATGTCTTAAATGTCTTAACAATAAGTTTAATGTAGTTGCTAATGTTTTATCACTAAGTCCTATAAGCATGACATCAATGTACTGGACCAGTGTGATACTGTGGAAGGAAAAGGCTATCAAGTGCCTTGAAAACTAAGTTATGATGTAGATCTAGCTAGAGAATTGCTCTACCTCTAGGTGGAATGATGAGTGTATATTGCTGGTCTTGAAAACACCATGCAAGAAATGAAATGAAAGGAAAGTATTGGTTGCAATTAACAGAGATGGATAAAAATTCATTTGCCGAATCTAGACCTGCATACCAGGTATAGGGGATATGCTAATTTAATCAAACAATGAAACCACATCGTGCATAGCAGCTGTAGTTAAAGTCACCACTTGGTTAAGCCTACACTAATTCACTGGCATTCTACAAGTTCTATCTGTTTCCTGCATAGGCCAAATAGATAAGTTGAATGAAGATGTAGTGGGAATCACAGCACCTATGTATTCTTTCAAGTCCTTGATGGTAACACCATCTCTATAATTACCCCAGAAATGCAGTTTTTGAGTTTACTCTTTTCCGAGGCAAAAGGGTTCCACTTAACCTTTCCCACCATAATCATCCTCATTCCATAAGTAAGAAAAGGAGCCTGGGATTTGTGGGATTCTGACAGCTGATGAGTATATCTATTCCAATTATGCATTTAAGAACTGGGGAAATAAAGACAGGATGTGCGGAGCCAGTAGCGCCATTATGAAGTGACCTGAACTAATCTCCACTGATCAGGCTCAGCGACTGTAGCACAGTGGTTACAGCATTGGCCACATGCACCGAGGCTGGCAGGTTCAAACCCAGCCTGGGCCAGCTAAACAATTTCAATTGCAACAAAAATTACCTGGGTATTATGGCAGGAGCCTATAGTCCTAGCTACTTGGGAGAATGAGGCAAGAGAATTGCTTAAGCCCAAGAGTTAGAGGTTGCTGTGAGCTGTGATGTCACAGCACTCTACTGAGGGTGACATAGTGACGCTCTGTATCAAAAATAATAGTAATAATAAAATACAAATAAGTAAATAAATCTCCACTGATCACCTGACCTCTGTTAAGTCCCATTCTGACTGTGGACTGTAGTGACAGGTGAGTATCCTGGAATTAGTGAAAGTTTAGAGCAAGAGTCCAGTGATCCCTGGAAAATCTGGTTATGACAAATGTTTAGTTACCCTGGTAAAAGCCTGTAGGTCTCCTGGGTGGGAGAAAAATTAACAGTATCAATGTTTGACAGTATGCCTGGGTTTTTTTCTAAGGAATGATCTTCTCTTTCATTCAAGGGGTTCTGGGATTGTAAACTGGGTCTAGTCTGGGAATTGATTGATAGGCTTTAACTCTTTTCATGATTCAGGTTAGATGTTTGCTCACTTGACCTAGAATTTTTCCACTAATACAGACCAAGTAAGAATTTAGTACATTCTATATCTATTTCACTTCTAGAAACATCATAATTAACTAGCTAACACCATGGGTTGGCAAAAGTCAGACTACTCTAACTGTTGCTTTGACTTTGCTGTCCACACTCACTTTGCCTTTGGTGTTGAGTGCCTGGACTTGGCTACTGCAGCACCTGGGATCCAATTATCCCCACTGTAATCCCCACTGTAAAATAGTAACTACAATTCCCATCATAAGGCATGCCCTATAAAGAGTGGTGACATAACTCTTCAAAGATTCTGGGTTTCCCCTCCTAAATTTATTTCTCACATTCATGGTGAAGAGCATGTCTTCTAGCCCCTCTCTGTGTAGGTGAGTATACCTTAAATGATAAATCCACTCTAACATTCCACTCTTCTTAAATAATTTAATCCTTTCCTCTACATTAATCCAAGACTAGGGTGACCAGATTTTAACATCTGTAAGGCAGGACAACATGGCTGGGGGGCTGAGCGGGGGCGCGGGGCAGGCGACTGGGCAGGCAGGGCCTGACAACAATGCAAACTTTGATAAGCAGTTCTCGATAATCACTTCTCAGCAATTATTTATTACAATTTAACATTATAAAATTAACAAAAATAATATAAAACTCATATTCTGGAGAAATAGCCATATGGTAGCCGAAAACCGTATATTCCCTTCTTGTTCTCCAGCTCGTTTGTGCATTCTTTTCAAAAATTGGGACTTTTTTAAAATGCCATGGGACGTGGCACAAATTGCTGAAAAGCAGGACTGTCCCGCCAAAATTGGGACATCTGGTCACCCTATCCAAGACAGGCCCAGAATTTCCAAGGTGCTCAATGTGAGCCAGCTTTTGTTCTGTTTCAGCCAACCAAGTACACAGAGCTCTTTCTATCACTGCAAGCTATAACACTAAATGAAGGATCTCTGTGTCCTCAGCCTAACCTAACTTTATTTATTTATTTATTTATTTTATTAAATCATAGCTGTGTACATTAATGCAGTCATGGGGTACAATGTGCTGGTTTTATATACAATTTGAAATATTTTCATCAAACTGGTTAACATAGCCTTCATGCCATTTTCTTAGTTATTGTGTTAAGTCATTTCTATTCTATATTTAGTAAGTTTCATATGTACCCTAGTTAAGATGCACTGTAGATGTGGTTCCACCAACTACTCTCCCTCTACCCATCCTCTGTCCTCCCCTCTCTCCTCCCTTTCCCCTTCTTCTTGGGCTATAATTGGGTTATAGCTTTCACATGAAAGCTATAAATTGGTTTCATAATAGGGCTAAGTACATCGGATACTTTTTCTTCCATTCTTGAGATACTTTGTGAAGGAGAATATGTTCCAGCTCCATCCATGTAAACATGAAAGAGGTAAACATGAAAGAAAGTCATCATCTTTCTTTAAGGCTGCATAACATTCCATGGTGTACATACACCACAATTATTAATCCATTTGTGGATTGATGGGCACTTGAGCTTCTTCCATAACATAGCAATTATGAATTGGGTTTTAATAAACATTCTGGTGCCAATATGTTTGTTATAATGCAATTTTTGGTCTTTTGTGACCAAGAGGAAGGACACCTAGTAGAGGAATTATAGGATTTAATGGCAGGTCTACTTTTAAAACATTTTTCTCTAAGTGTTCTCCAAACATATTTCCAAAAGGAATGTATTAGTTTGCATTTCCACCAGCAGTGTAGAAGTGTTCCCTTTTTTCCACATCCATGCCAGCATCTCTGGTTTTGGGATTTTGTGATGTGGGCTAATCTTCCTGGAGTTAGATGATATCTGTAAGTAGTTTTGATTTGCATTTCTCTGATGATGAGCATTTTTTCATATGTCTGTAGGCCATGTGCCTGTCTTCTTCAGAGAAGTTTCTCTTCAAGTCCCTTGCCCACCCTGAGATGGGATCACTTGTTCTCTTCTTACTAATACATTTGAGTTCTCTGTGGATTCTAGTTATTAAACCTTTGTCAGAGACATAATCTGAAAATATCTTCTCCCATTTTAAGGGATGTCTGCTTGCTTTACTTACTGTGTTCTATGGCTGTGCAAAAGCTTTTTTATTTGATCAGGTCCCAATAATGTATTTTTGGTGTTGCTGCAATTGCCCAAGGGGTCCTCCTCATAAAATATTCACCCAGACCTAATTCTTCAAGTGTATTCCCTGCCCTTTCTTCTAATATTTTTAGTTTCATGTCTGAAGTTTAAATCTTTAATCCAGTGAGAGTCTACCTTAGTTAATGGTGAGAGGTGTGGGCCCAGTTTTAGTCTTCTATAGGTCACCAGCCAGTTCATCCAGCACCATTTGTTACATAAGGAATCTTTTCCCCACCAAATGTTTTTGATTGGCTTGTCAAAGATCAGATAATGTTAAGTAGCTGGGTTCATCTCTTAGTTCTCTATTCTGTTCCATACATCTACCTCTCTGTTTTTGTACCAGTACCATGCTGTTTTGATCACTATCAATTTATAGTACGGTCTGAGGTCTGGTAGTATGATTCCTCCTGCTTGGTTTTTATTTCTGAGTAATGTCTTGGCTATTCGAGTTTTTTTCTGATTCCATATAAAACAAAGTATTATTTTTTCGAGAACTTCTGGGAAGAATCAACTTTGTTAAAATGTCCATACTACCCAAAGCAATGTACAATTTTAATGCAATCCCTATTAAAGCTCCACTGTTAGGGCAGTGCTCCCATATGCTGGAAGTGGCGGGTTCAAACCCAGCCCTAGCCAAATACTGCAAAAACAAAACAAAACAAAACTCCACTGTCATACTAACCTGACTTTGTTCCTTCCACCATGATCCTATACTTGACTACTCCAATTTCTATATACATAAGTTAGAAAACTTAAGTCATCCCTTTTGAGTACAGCATACTATCTCATGGGTCACACTTTGTACTTCACCTTAAGGGGACTGTTGTGACATGAGTCTAGGAATAGGTGCAGAAGGAAAAAGGGGTGATTGGGGGTAGGTCCTAAGGATAATCAGTGTTGTCTTGTCTGGCAAATGTCTCAGCAGAAGCCATTCCAGTTAATCCAGATAGTGCAGATTTAATCCTAGGGTGGACAAGCAGCTTAACTCTAATAGAGTAAGGAAGAAAGGCCTATTTCAAAAGGTGTCATTTGAGCTAAATGATGAAATGGAGGCAGCCCAGTAAGGGTCTGAGAGTGTGCCAGGTAAATAATAGTATGCACAAGATCCTGGGGTGAAATGGAGACTGGCATATTTGAAAAAAGGAAAAGGTTAAGAATAGTAATGTTATATATATGTGTCTTTGATATGAAGTTAAAATTAACAAGAAATTTTAGTATTCTACCCAAGAGGACAGACCTAGTTTATAATTTAGTAAAATTTTCATTAATGTAATACTGATACTGGTTGCTCAAGAATTTTTCTTTAGTATAAAATGTTCTACTTGGAGTATAACTTGATATATTTCTCCTTTGATTCACTGAAGCCCAAAGTGTATTAATTTTTTGGAGTACTGCTATCACTGGTGTCATAAAGATTTTATTTAACTATAAGTTGTATCAGATTCTTTACCAGTTTTGCTTATTTATACAAATGATATATCCTGACAATATATGTTCTTTGTTTAGAATCACCAAAAAAAGACTTTGAAAAATAAAAACTAGGATAGATAATACATCACAATTTCTGGAACGATTACTTTAATGTGTTTGTGTGTGTGATGATTTGTAAATCTATGTGTGTGTGTGCACTAAAAGCATTTTGTTCAAAGAAAAAACAGACCTTTTACTGTTCAGACATTATATGTAGGTCTCGTTCCCGACCTTAGATTTTGTTACACTACATCCTCCCTCAGACATACAATATAATGTTCATACTGACAAACAGCCTCAATCCATAAGTATTGTTTGCAATTTAAAAGAGAGTACCAAAAATTAAAAAACTATGATGGAAAGATTTTTATAAGAGCTAAAAAGAAACAATAGGATGAGTACATATTTTTCTCATTAATTTTTTCCAAATATTTGCTTCTGGTTTAGCCAGCACTGCATTTCTCTACCTCTACATGTATACAACACACACACACATTTTCTTTCTCAAAATGTGTATATATTTTTGCAAAAATATATTTTTGCAAAAAAAAAAAAGAAAAAACTGAATTAAAATTATAACATATGCTGGTATCAACAAGGTTTGTAATCATGTATCTTAAACTGTATCCCTTGTAATTAGAGAAGTTAAATGTGACTTGTGTCTTACAATTCCAATACAGTTTTTTCCCTTTCTTAAAATTTGTATACATTTTCGGGGCATCTTCTGTATATTTTTAAATCACAGTAATTTTGTGGATAAGTTTATGAATGCTTGTGGCTTTTATAATATTTGAATTGTATATGGATTCGTTAATGTTAACTATAAAGTTTCATATTAAAGCATGGATTGAAAAAGCCATTAGCTACACTTATGGAGCCCATAAAAATTAATGAGTAAACATAGAAAATATAATTTCCAAATTCTTTATGGAATTCTTGGTGGCATAAATATTTTTAAGGCTATGTATTTCCAGATAGATTTGACAGAAGATGAAATGAATCAATCTAATTAGAGAATACAAAAAGAGTTTCTTTAGTCCCAGGTCATTTGCCAATATCACACCAGTTGTATACAGGAACTGGTAACTAATATAGATTTGTACTTATTGCAGACTGAGGTAGAGGGAGTGCATGTAGATACTGAAATTTAGGAATAAGCCCTGGCTTAAAAATACATATGATCAAGTTTGAGGTTTGTATATTTATTAATTCTGGAGTAAAGACTTGAAAAATCCAAAAGATCAATAAAAAGGTCATTTAAATAAAGCAGTAGAAGGCATTCGTTTTAAAAAATATTTTAATACTCTAATGGTACAATGCCATTCATGGCCTACTGCAGAAGTAGAATCAAAAACTTAGGAAAGAAAATGATTTTTGTATTGTTTCAATTTATTAAAAGTTAAATGAAGTTATGGGAAAAAAGGAAATTTTGACTAGCAAGTTCCTTTTTTATTCTTTTTAAAAGGGTGAGTTAGTGTGGAAACTTGAACGTGTGAACTGTGAAGTGAAAGCCATTTATTCTGGTCAAAAGGTTGAAACACTTAAAAGAAAGTGTTAATAATGACTATAGAAAATTTTAAGGAAGAAAAAAGTTGACTGAAAGGCCTCTTGAACTCCCAGTTTTGTAACCAGGTTCTAGGGAACCATCAGACAAAAATTCCCCTAGGCTAAAGTTGTCTTTTATTACCAAGGTTCAGAATCCTAGGAAGACTGGGAAATCATTCCCAAAGCCTGCCTTGTTTTAAGAGAACTTTACAGTGTTCTTATACCCTTCCCTAAAGTTAGTATATTTTAGCTACAAATCATAAAAACCCCTTTGTCCCACATTTCAGGACACTAATGTCTTTAAGCCTTTTTGTCTCAAGTGGTAGGGCACTAGCTATGTATAATTAACCCTCTTATCTCAACAGCAAAATGTAGAGTACCTAACATGGTTACTGCATTCCTAAACCACTTGACATTATCTTCATCCCAGGGCCATGATGCCAGGGGAATAAGGGGCAAAACTTGACTCACAGTTAGGTCATTAACTTTTACAGTTCATAGGGGATAGAAGCTGTTTTTCTCTCTTACAGATTTTTTTTTTTTTTTTTTTTTTGAGACAGACTCTCACTGTATTGCCCTTTGGTAGAGTGCCACGGCGTCCCAGATCACAGCAACCTCCAACTCTTGGGCTTAAGTGATTCTATTGCCTCAGCCTCCCAAGTAGCTGAGAATACAGGTCCCTACCACAACCCCGGCTATATTTTTGTTGCAGTTGTTGTTGTTTAACTGGCCTAGGCTCGGTTCAAACAGGCCACCCTTGGTATATGTGGCTGAGGCTGTAACCACTGTGCTATAGGCGTCGAGGCTCTCTCTTACAATTTTAACAAAAAGTATGTGTATTAGCAGTGCCATTAAAAAAAAAAAAACCTTACAATTTTTCTACTTTGAAAAGATCTTTGAAATACATTTTGGTTATCCTTCTTTCTGTCTTGAAAATTGTAGATGTATGCTGTTTTCCAGTATGTTCTTTCCAATTCTTTCTGATTTGGGAGTAATATTCAGAAAGACTTTCATAATGTGATGGAAAGAGTAATTTTGATTTCCATAGTTGGGAGTATTCAAAGCCAGAGCATGTTTGAATCAGAGGTTAAAAAGAGCCTGTGGGGGAGGAAAATTTCTACTTGGATCCTCTTAGGATACCTGTTGGGCTGAGAATTACACTTACATAAGACAAGTTTTACATGACATGGAAGCCCCCAAGAGGAAATAAAGACCAGAAAAATGCAGGGTAAGTTAGTTACTTACATACCGAACTGGACAAAGAATAGTAAAACTGTGAAAATGTGACTGAATTATGTGAGAAAGCTTAAAAGACGATAATTATTCTAACAAAGTCTGTATAAAAGTCTCATAGTTTCAATTCTCATCTTTGAGAATAAGGACATTACAATTTTCTTGAAAGAAATCATCCTCTGCTTTTAAGAACTAGCACCAATGTCAAAGTGGTCTTATTGCACCTGGCATTTTCCAAGTATCTTTACTAAATAGTGAATATTCCAGAACAACATATTTTAACCCTTTCAAACTTTTTTGAATTATCAATAGAAAAATACCCAAACTCTTAAAATAATTTAAAGAGGTTTAGCCTTAGCTGCATATGAGTGACCATGGCCCAAAGCCATGCCCGAGAATCCTTGAGGAAGTATTCTGGCCCTGGCTGGGTTATAGTTTGGTGTCATACATTTTAAGAAGACAAAAATTACATATGAAGTCACAAATCAATACATGAAATGCCTACATGTATTGGCCCAAAAGATAAGACATCTTGAAGAAAGGAATTACAGGTTATAGATGGCCTGAAGATTCTTTGATTTGTAATTCATTACAAAAATGAAACTTTGTCTAAAAGCTTGGAATGTTTTAAGCTAAGAGAAATAAATCTGTTAATTAGAAACAAGCCTCTGGATGCATAATGGCCATATACCTAGACTCAAGTAACCTGTTATATAAATGGAGGACCTGCAGATGTGGTCCTGGCCTTGTCCTGTAGGGCCTTAGTCCTGTTAATGAGTCACAAAGGATACTTCCAAGAAGGGAAGGGCGCACAATGAGGCATATCTGACCTCCTTTCTCATGGCCAGCCACTTAGCTTTGGGATGTTTCTTGGGTCCCCTTGGCCAAGAGGGGGTCCTTGCAGTCAGTTCAGGGCGTTTAAAGTTTTATTCCAGTTCACAAAATAATTATCTTTCACATTAGCTATCAAATTTTAAAGTTAAAAAAATCAGTTATTGGTATAAAGCTACAGTTATCAGGGTACTTCTTTACATCACTGTGCATAATTAGAGTAACTATTATCATCTCTTGCCTAAACACAGAACCCGTTAAAGGTGAAATGGAGAGGAGTGGTTGCTTAGTCAAGACAGTAAGACATTGATAAATGAAAACTACCCAGAGCAAAGTAAATATAATGGTGCCATATAAAGAGGCAATTACCTCTTCTTTGTATATTTGTTCTGTCCTAACACTTGCGGCATGTTTAGAGCCACTCTGAGAGGCATCTCAATCTGAAATCTGTTTTTAACTTAGTAGCTTCTTTCCCTTTCCTTATTATCTGTGTTTCCCCCTCTCAGGCTCATATATCATAGCATCATAATAACCATTCATGGGAGGCACACATTAGCACTGTCAACTTTCTCTGTTTGATTAGAAAACAGATGAGGTTTCCATCAAGGTAAGCTCATTTGTTTCCACTTGCGGAAAAGAATCACACTGTAAACAAAAATATGAGAAAAGCTGGGGTGCATATTTTCTTTATTTAGAAAGGGCTAGAAATGGAAAATTCTAAGATTTTCTATAAGAAGATAAAAAATATTATATTTCCAAATATCTGAAATTCTGCCACCATTTTCCCAGAAGCAAATCTCAAGAATGTCTTTTCCTTTCAAATGTTTAATGATGTAAAATTTTGATCTCATCGTCTTGAGAGAGTGTGAAATGGTGGATTCAAAATTTATCAATGATCTCTCATACAAATATATTTTGACTCATATAACTGGTGCTTCTTGCTCCTATGAATATAGTGTTCATTCAGTTGAGAATTCTTCACATGTTAATAGTAAATTCTTATAGTCTGATTGAATTGTTCAACTATCAGCTTGTTAATAACAAAAGTATTAGTTATTTGGTATTTCCTTTGATGACTAGTTCACTCCTTTTGCTACAGTTTCAAAGAAGAAACTAATGAGCCTCTATGGTGAGAGAAGAATTATTCACAGAGTCTCTATGGTGAGAGAAGAATTATTCTCACATTTAGTAGCCATAGCGTAGAGTTTACTGTATAAGAGCTATAAGTATATACTACAATATTCTAACCTCTTTCCAAATTTAAGCACTAAAAATATCTGGAAAAACTAAGGCGGAATTAAGATTGAATTGGTAGCTGTCAATTACAAAAGCTGTCTGAAACGTAAATACAAGTGAAAGTAGATAACTCTAAATATATGTATCTTATTTTAAATTAGTAGTTTACATTGATTAGCAGTATTCTATTAATGGATAGGAATATAATGAAAACTCATAGAAATGTGCTGATGAAGTTGGGTGAGATCAAATGGCTGGATGGAAAGGGGAAAGAGTTTGGAGAAAACATACCTTGGATAATGGGAGGGCATTGAGAGATATTACCTCTGAAGAAAAAAGAAGAAAGTAAAATCTCAGTCTTTACTCAAGTTGGAGGTAGGAAGAAAAATGCAGCCCTAATGTTGAATACAATTACCTGAAGAGTGTGAAAAGGAAATACGGAGAGTCTGGGTGTCTTACCCGGGGGTGAGGAAACATATCTTCATCCAGCATAGTTCCCAGATAATATGCCAAAAAATTCAGAAGCAGTCATTTAGAGAGACAACAACTCCAGAACTTCTTTCTCTTCCCTACAGGTTTACTGTTTTATTCAGGATGAGGCAGATACTTGCTTCTGCTGAATCCAGTCCACTTGATCACCGTATGTCTTCTCCGTTGTGGCACCTTCCTCCTCATTCCTTTTCTATCAACCAAATCTGTTTTTGATTTTGCAGGTCAGAATTATTTTTCTAAAATACATGTCTGATTACGTAATTTTCCTACTTCAGTGCATGTAGTGCAGCAGTTCTCAACCTGTGGGTCGTGACCCACAGGAACTATATTGAAGGGTTGCGGCATTAGGAAGGTTGAGAACCACTGATGTAGTGGCTTCTGATCACCTATGAGTTTTGAACTCAGTAGGATGAAATATTTGCATCTACAAACCTGTCATACCAAACTCCCTGTGGCTTTTTTGTCCCTGATTTGGTAATACTGAGCTCACCTTAAGTACATTCCAGAAAGATACATGTGTGCCTTTTTATTATTCATTCACTCACTAAATACTTCATAGGTACTCTCAATTTGTACAGAGATGTGCTGGGACAGGGGAGAGAACAATGAACAAGGTGTTTGCAGACTCTAAAGTAATTGACCAGGGTTTTTTTTTTTTTTTTTCCCCACTGACTGGGTAAAATGCTTCTCTTCTAGATTCCCACAGCATCTTGCACATACCTCTGTCTTAACACTCATCAAAATATAGAGAAATATCCTCTTAGGCCAATGTACCATGAGCTCCCTAAGGGCAACATCTAAATTATTTGCATCTTCATTTCTCACACATGACATGGTTCTATAAACTGTGTTGAATATAGAAGAAAAATGCTTATATGGTACTTTGAAGATATATGTGTATAATGGTAATTACAAACTGCATAAAAAATGTGGTTATAAAACAACAAATGCTTAGGATTTCACGCAAAAATCAAAAGTTGATGTAAAACTTGAGAAAAACTTACATTTTGAAAAAACTGTGGTAAGGAAATCTATCACACCTCCAAAAAAAAAAAAAGAAAGAAAGAAAGAAAGAAAAGAAAATCTGAGGGAAATAACATGAAACAGAGACATCATTAAAGAAATGGAGATGGAATAATAGGAATGTGGGAGGTGCCTGTGGCTCAGTGGGTAGGGTGCCGGCCCCATATACCGAGGGTGGTGGGTTCAAACCCAGCCCCAGCCAAAGTGCAACAAAAAATAGCCGGGTGTTGTGGCAGGCACCTATAGTCCCAGCTACTTGGGAGGCTGAGGCAGAAGAATCACCTAAGTCCAGGAGTTGGAGGTTGCTGTGAACTGTGACTCTACTGCACTCTACCAAGGGCAAAAAAGTGAGACTCTGTCTCTACCAAAAAAAAAAAAAAGAAAGAAATAATTGGAATGTAAACTACATGGAGATGACAAGTTACAGGATGGATGAATGCTGATGAGAAACGGTGATGTCTCATCAGTCAGTGGGAGAAAAATGATGATAATTTAGTACGGAACATTAAGGATAAGAAATACTTAAATGAAAATATGGAAACGAGTTTGGCTGAGGAATATAAAAGAGAAAGATATTGAAAAGGAAGAGCATTTTTTATTTATATACTTAGGCAAATTCTGGACAAAAGCTAGTCAAGAGGATCTGTGATAAGCAGATGAATTGGCATACTATATCTTGTTTGGGTTCTGAAGTGCTAGAGAATTATTACGAGTAAGGCTGGAGGGGTAAAATAGCATTTGTCAGCATAAACAAATACTAGATTTTATGCAAGCAGAAGTGTTGGGACATCTTGTGGATCACAACTATTTAGGTAGTACAGGAGAAGGGATTAAGGAGTCAGAAGGAAAAAGCCTGAAGCCAGTGAGAAATGGAGAAGACAGGTGGGCACACAGGAGAGAATCAATTCAAGGTCAAGAGATGTGGGTAAATGGCAGGTGGGTCAAATGCTTTGGTGAACAGACAGGTCCAGACTTCTAGGAAGAGTCAATTGGAAACATCTCCTTGGCTGCAGGAAAAATGAAAAACTGTATCATCTGTTCAACTTTTGTTGATGGTTGGCTTTTGAGGTTTATAACCACTATAGAAAAAGAAATGAGAATAAAAGAATAACCAGTGGCAGGAAACACAAATATCAATGGCAGAACTTCCATTTATGGTAAATGAATATAAACAACAGTAGAACTAGTATAAAGACTTGCAACTCCTATCTACCATCAGAACCCCAAAAGAAGTAATTATGTAGAAGAAAGAATAGACAACTGGACCATACTCAGAAAGTACAAGTGTTCAGATATACCATTATCACCAGTAAAAATATACTTAAGATTTTAAAGATATTCCAAAAATTTCTTACTCATTTATGAAGAGATTAGTAAGTTCCAAATCAGGAAATAACTATCAAAATAATGGAAACGGCTTTATCCATCTTCCTTTTCCATCAATTTTGAAATATACAAGGAAAAGAGTAGGAAAGATATCAGTGAAACTGAGCAGGAAACCTGTAGTGGATAGTTAGAGGATGCCAGATTCAGAATACAGAGCGCTAACCATAATATGCAACTATTTTCCAAAATTAATTCAAGATGGGTAACAGACTTAAACCTAAGACATGAAAACATTAGAATTCTAGAAGATAATGTTAGAAACTTACTCTTCTAGATATTGGCCTAAGCCAAATAAATCACGAAGGAGGCCCTAAATGGCAATCATAGCAATAGCAAAAATAAATAAATTGGACTTGATTGAATGAAAAAGCTTCTGCATAGTCAATGAAATAATCAACAGAGTGAACAGACAACCTACAAGATGGGAGACAATCTTTGCATGCTGTCCATCCGATAAAGGGCTAATAACCAGAATCTACAAAGAACTAAAGCAAATCAACAAGAATAAAATCAAACAATTCTTTAAAAGGTGGGCAGATAATATAAACAGAACTTTTTAAAAAGAAGGTAAACTAATGCCAAATAAACATGAAAAAAATATTCAATGTCTCTAATTATCAGAGAAATGCAAATCAAACCACACTGTGATATTACCTAATCCCAGTGGAAATAGCTCTTATCAAAAAATGCCAAAACAACAAATGTTGAGGTGGATGTAGAAATAAAGGAATATTTATACACTGTTGGTGGGACTGTGATGTAGGACAACCTTTGTGGAAAACAGCATGAAAATTCCTCAAAGAACTAAAAGTAGACCAACCATTTGATCAAGCAATTCCACTACTTGGTGTTTATTCAAAGGAGGAAAAGTCATTTTTTTTTTTCAAAAAGAAATATGCACTTGAATGTTTAATAAAACATATTTACAATTGCAAAGATGTGAAATCAACTTGGGTGTCCATTAATGCATGAGTGAATTAATAAAATATGGTGTTGCATACTATGGAATACTACTCAGCCATTAAAAAATGAATTATTTCCTTTTGTACAAATCTGGGTGGAACTGGAGAATATTCTCCTTAGTGAAGTATCTCAAGATTGTTAAAACAAATACCACATGCACTCACCATTAAAGTGGAACTAAGGAACCTTCTATCTGTGCACAGATAGAAGTAAACTGAATGGAAATTAGGCAGATGCGAGGCAGATGGGTGAAATCATACCTGATGAGTACAAGGTACACTCTCTGGGTGACAGTCACACACAGTGATAACTGTGTTTTAAGCAGTACAAAAGCAATGCATGTACCAAGGGTGTCCAACCTGAGGCCCGTGGGCTGCATGCTGATTTTGTGAGGATGTTTTTGGCTCATCAGTGGTGTCAGATATCATGAAAAGTAAAGATGGACCCTTTTTTTGTTAATAAGCTTTCTTTAGTGTTTGTGTATTTAAAACATGTTCCAAGACAACTCTTATTCTTCCCATGTAGAGAAAAAAAATTCAGGTGCTTAGATACACTTGAATTGTAGCCAAAATATTTGTACCCCAGTACTATTCTGAAATTTAAATTAAGAGAGTTAGAGTACTCTGAGAACCATGTGAAAACAATAACTAGTAACAATTTAATGTGCAGATAAAAGATGCTAAAGAGAAATAGCATTAACAATAAAAAGGAGCCATGAGTCCATGTGACAAGAATGACGTTAACAATAAAAATTCAAGAAAAAGTGACATCTATCACGAATAATCAATGTAGCTCCCAAGGAGGATTAAACAATTTTTTCAAGTGACTAGTTTAAAAAATAACAACAACAATGATAATTGCTGCTTAAAATAGAACCTTTTATATTTATCCACCAATCTTGAAATACCATGAGAACAAGTACATTTAATGTGTCTAGACATTTAAAAGTATGTGGCATATATTTTTTTGTACACAATTTGAGATAATTCTCCTTTGAAAAACAACTTCTGTTCTGACAATCAGCTTTTAGGTCTTTGTTCAGCGGAAGCCACATTATCACATTAAAACCAAAGGTCAGACATCTGTGAAACATTGTATTAAAAGCCAAGAAGCCGAGACTGACAAATTCTTTCTCCTTCATCTCAATATAAATTGCAGATCAAACAGTGATCTGGATTGACAATGGCCATCCACTCTGAAATGAATCGTATTCCATTTAACATCTAAAATGTCATACTGGGTGCTGCATGTGGCTTTAATTTTCAACTGCCCTAGTCCTGTTCTTGGTATTTGTACCTTCCAAATATGCTTTGGACCTTCAGATGATAGGATTTTATATCTGGTATGAGCAAGCAAAATCTTTGATATATTAATTGTATCCAGTAATTGCTTATTTGCTTATTCATTTGCTTTTAAAATATATATTTACTTTGTGAATCAACAAGAAAGAAAATTTCAATGGAATTATTTTTAGGAGATGGTAACATACAAAGAAAAATATTTTAACACTCTGGGAAATGAGAAATATTTGAAAATGGGCCTGTGAAACACATTTTCTCAGCAGAATCAAGAATTAACAGATATGACTATAACAATGAGCATTCCCTTCATGTTTACTCTATGGCACATACTTTACATTCAGAGTCACTAACTAAGCCTCACAATGTAGTTGTTAAAAATGTTTTTTAACTCTTTCATTGCATGCAAAAAAACAGGTTACTATGAAGATAAAATAAAACCACCAGTACAGAGATTCCTTTTGAAAAAACAGGTGCGTTTTACAAGGGTACATATCAAATCGACTAAGTGTAGAGCATACATGTTTTAACACAATAATTAAGAAAGTGCGGTGAAGGCTATGTTAGCTAGTTTGTTGTAAGTATTTCAAATTGCATATAAAACGAGCACATTGTACCCCACAAATGCATACTGTACACCGCTATGATTTAATAAAAAAATATAGAAAATGTTTTACTTTCTGATCTTTGCATCAGATGTTTCCAGACTTCTTTTCAATATATGTCTACTTAAAAGGAATTCTCAGGAAAAAAATTAAAAAGAAAGAAAAAAACAAAAACCATTTCCCCATTAGGGTAAAGGAATGCTAGTGTATTACACATTTCTTGGGTGAAGGACACAACTACCACCGGGACTTCAACCTTATAAAAGGAAACTATGTAACCTAATCATATGAACCCCCATATCAAACGGAAATTAAATAAAAGCACTACTTCACTATTTCCTGTAATAAGGATTGAAGTGAAGGTGAAGATACAGGCAGCTAATTAAATCAGAGGTAACAGACATAAAGTTAATGAATGGGCTTTAGAGGCACACTGGTGTTAGCGAATCAAGCTCTACTGTTTACTAGTTTTGTCATGTGAAACAATTCACTTTCTAAGCCTCAATTTCCTTATCTATAAACTGAGTCTGATTAACACTTGCCTCAGAGAAGTGTTCTAAGAAACATATTATCTAATGCTTAAAAGTAGAATCAATGATATTTATTTTTCTTTACCTAAACCATTTCTTTTTTTGAGGCAGAGAATCACTTTGTCACCTTCAGTAGAGTACTGTGACATCATAGCTCACAGTGACCTCAAACTCTTGGACTCAAGTGATTCTCTTGTCTCAGCCTCCCAAGTATCTGGGACTATAGGTGCCTACCACAACACTGGGCTATTTTTCAAGATGAGGTCTTGCTCTGCTCAGACTGGTCTTGAACCTGTGAGCTCAGGCAATTCACCTTCCTCAGCCTCCCAAGTGCCAGGATTATAGGCCTGAGCCACGATGCCTGGCCCCTAAATATCTTTCTCATTGTTCTATGAGGCAATCTCACAGTTTTTCAGGCCTTTTTTCTGTCCTGAATAACATTTAAATAATTAATAACACATCAACAAGGCCATGAACCAGTCAGGGCTAACATGGACTATGGTTCTGCAGAACTCCTGCTATGGCAGGCAGTAAAACAACAGTTGCTGAAAAATGAATATTGTTGCAATGTTCATACTTTCAAAAGCAATCTACAACTTTAATATAATCCACCTAAAAATGCCAGTAACATTTTCCTCAGAAATAGAGAAAAGATAATCCTAAAATTTATATGGAACCACCAAAGACCCAGAATAGCCAAAGCCTTCCCGAGCAAAAAAACCCAAAACTGGAGAAATCATATTACCTGAGTTTAAATTATAGTATAGAACCAGAACCATGGTAACAAAAACAGTATGGTATTAGCATGAAACAGACACACAGGCCAATAGAAGAGAGTAGAGAACCGAGAAGTAAATCCATACACCTATCGTGAACTTGTCTTCAACAAAAGTGCAAAGAATAGATATTGAAGTACCAAGATGTGTCTTCAATAAATGGAGCTAGAAGAGGGATATCCATATGCAGGAGAAAGAAACTCGACCCTTATCTCTCACCATATACAAAATCAAATCAAAATGAATTAAAGACATAAATATAAGAACTAAAACTATGAAACTAGAAGAAACCTTGGGGAAATGCTTTAGGATGTTGGTCTGGGCAAGAACGTCTTCAATAATAATCCTAAAGAACAGGTAACCGAGGCAGATGGGATCACCTCAAGCTACAAAGCTCCTGCATAGCAAAGGAAACAACCAACACAGTGAAGAGACAGCCCAGAGAATGGGAGCAAATATTTGCAAACTACCCATCTGACAAGGGATTAATAACTAAAACATATGAGGAGTTCCAACATCTTGATAGAAAAAAATCAAATCTGATTAAAAATGATCAAATGATTAAAACAGACATTTGTATAAAAAAACAGGCAAATGGCCAACAGATACATGAAAAAATACTCAATGTTATTCGTCATCAGAGAAATGTAACTCAAAACTATAATGCAATATCATCTCACCTCAGTTAAAATAGGATGTGGAGAAAAGTGAACCCTCATACACTGTTGGTGGGAATGTAACCTAGTGCAAATACTCTGAAGAACAGTGTGGAGGTGCTTCAAAAAACCATATATAGATCTACCATATGTTAAGTGAAATAAGCCAGGAAGAGAAAGACAAATCTCTCATATTTTCATTCATAAATGGGTGCTAAATATTAAAAATAATTGATCTCATAGAGACAGACAGTAGAAAAACAGTTACCAGGGATGGCGGAGGGTAGCAGGGAGGGGGAATAAAGAAAGGATGATTAATGGGTCCAAAAATATAGTTAGATAGTTAGGCAGAATGAACAATACCTTATGGCACAAAAAGGTGACTATAATTAACAAGTTAAGGCATTAAAAAATTAATGAACAAAAAGCTGGATTTGGTATGCTAATAAAGATTTGATATCTCTATTGAGATTAGTATTTTATTAACACTATATATTTTTAAATATAACTGAATGTTATCTCTTATCAAATAAATTCATAACATGAGTATTTTATATCTTACCATAATTTTCTTAAAATTTCTATCTACATCTAGATTATTTAAATTTTCTTAATTTTTGAAATAACAAAGTACAAGAATAAGATTCCAGTGAGTTGGTAGTAAAATATTCAAGGAAACAACTTAAAAATATGAAAAGCATAGAAATACGTTTCATGGAGACATTTTCTTAAATCATTGCTTTACTTCAATTTTCTTCTAAATTCATTTTCAGAAATGTTGTTCACATTTGACTTTATTTTGTTCTTATAGTCTGGAACCCAGTTTTTTCATATTCTTAAAGACATAAAGAACAGCATAAAGACATTGTTTTGGTGACTTTGTCAGTGATGATAAACTGACATTGTTAGGCTGAAACTGTTGTGCATACATTCTATAGAGCCAATCAGTAATGGTGCTCATTTTGGAATCTGAGATTTTAAGAGAGAAAAGTTACTGTAGATGGCCACTATTAGTTTAAGAAATGTCCTTTCTATACCAATTTTCTTAAGTGTTCTGATCATGAAGGGATGCTGAATATTATCAAAAGCTTTTTCTGCATCAATTGAGAAAAATCATATGGTTTTTGTTTTTTGTTTATGTGATGAATTATATTTATAGATTTATGTATGTTGAACCATCCTTGAGATCCTGGGATAAAACTCAATTGGTCGTAGTGTATAATTTGTTTGATGTGATCCTGGATTCTGTTGGTTAGGATCTTGTTGAATATTTTCGCATCAATATTCATTAGTGATATTGATATATAATTTTATTTTCTTGTTGGGTCTTTTCCTGGTCTGGGGATCAAGGTGAAGTTTGCTTCATAGAATGTATTGGGTAGTATTCTGTCTTTTTCTATATTTTGGAAAAGATTGAGTAATATAGGTACTAGTTCCTCTTTAAAGGTTTGGTAGAATTCTGACGTGAAGCCATCTGGTCCTGGGCTTTTCTTTTTAGGGAGCTTTTGTATAGTTGATGCTATTTCAGAACTTGATATAGACCTGTTCAACATTTCCACTTCATTCTGGCTATGTCTTGGGAGGTGGCATGCTTCCAAGTATTGGTCAATTTCTTTCAGATTGGCATATTCCTGGGTTAAGTTTCTTGTAATATTCATTAAGGATTTTTTGAATTTCTAAGGGGTCTCTTGTTATTTCATTTTTACTATTTCTGATTGATGAGATTAAATGCCAATATTGTACTGAATGGAGTTAAATTGAAATCATTTCCACTCAGATCAGGAACCAGGCAAGATTGCCCATTGTCTCCATTGCTTTTTAACATTGTAATGGAAGTTTTAGCCATCACAATTAGGGAAAAAAAGGCAATTAAGGGCATCCGCATAGGGTCAGAAGAGATTAAACTTTCACTTTTCTCAGATGATATGATTGTATATCTGGAAAACACAAGGGATTTGACTACAAAATTCCTAGAAGTGATCAAGGAATACAGCAGCATCTCAGGTTACAAAATCAACACTCATAAATCTGTAGCCTTTATATATACCAACAGCAGCCAAGCTGAAAAAACAGTCAAGGACTCTATTCCGTTCACAGTAGTGCCAAAGAAGATGAAATATTTAGGAGTTTACCTAACAAAGGATATGAAAGATCTCTATAAAGAAAACTATGAAGCTCTAAGAAAAGAAATAGCTGAAAACGTAAACAAATGTAAAAACATACCATGCTCATGGCTGGGAAGAATCAACATTGTTAAAATGTCTATACTACCCAAAGCAATATATAATTTTGATGCAATCCCTATTAAACCTCCACTTTCATATTTTAAAGATCTTGAAAAAATACTTCATTTTATATGGAATCAGAAAAAAACCTCGAATAGCCAAGACATTACTCAGGAATAAAAACAAAGCAGGAGGAATCACCTACCACACCTCAGATTATACTATAAATCGATAGTGATCAAAACAGCATGGTACTGGCACAAAAATAGAGAGGTAGATGTATGGAACAGAATAGAGAACCAACAGATGAATCCAACTACTTACCGGTACCTGATCTTTGACAAGCCAATTAAAAACATTGAGTGGGGAAAAGATTCCCTATTTAACAAATGGTGCTGGGTGAACTGGCTGGTAACCTGTAGAAGACTGAAACTGGACCCACACCTTTCACCATTAACTAAGATAGACTCTCACTTGATTAAAGATTTAAACTTAAGACATGAAACCATAAAAATACTAGAAAAAAGTCTAGGGAAAACACTTGAAGAAATTGGCCTGGGGGAAAATTTTATGAGGAGGACCCCCCAGGCAATTGAAGCAACATCAAAAATACACTATTGGGACCTGATCAAACTAAAGAGCTTCTGCACAGCCAAGAACACAGTAAGTAAAGCAAGCAGACAGCCCTCAGAATGGGAGAAGATATTTACAGGTTATGCCTCTGACAAAGGTTTAATAACCAGAATCCATAGAGAACTCAAACATATTAGCAAGAAGAGAATGAGTGATCTCATCTCAGGTTGGGCAAGAGAGTTGAAGAGAAATTTCTCTAAAGAAGATAGGTGCATGGCCTACAGATATATGAAAAAATGCTCACCATCTTTAATCATCAGAGAAATGCAAGTCAAAACTACTTTGAGATATCACCCAATTCCAGTAAGATTAGCCTATATCACAAAATCCCCAAACCAGAGAGGCTGGCGTGATGTGGAGAAAAGGGAACACTTCTACATTGCTAGTGGGAATGCAAACTAATAAGTTCCTTCTGGAAAGATGTCTGGAGAACACTTAGAGCACTAAAAATAGACCTGCCATTTGATCCTGCAATTTCCTTATTAGGTATATATCCAGAAAACCAAAAACTATATTACAACAAAAATATTTGTATCAGAATGTTTATTGCAGCCCAATTCATAATTTCCAGGTCATGGAAGAAGCCCAGGTGCCCATTGATCCACAAATGTATCAATAAATTGTGGTATATGTACACCATGGAATACTATACAGCCATAAAGAAAGATGGAGACTTTACTTCCTTCATGTTTACATGAATGGAGCTGGAAAATTTTCTTCTTAGCAAAGTATCACAAGAATGGAAGAAAAAGTATCCAATGTACACAGCCCTATTATGAAACTAATTTATGGCTTTCATATGAAAGTTATAACCTAATTATAGCCTAAGAATATGGGGAGGAGGAAGGGGGAGGAGAGGGGGATGAATAGAGGGAGGGTGATTGCAGGGATCACTTCTATGGTTTATCTTACAAAGGTACAAGTGAATCTTTCTAAGAGTAGAATATAAACATCATAACACAATAACTAAGAAAATGACATAAAGGCTATGTTAACCAGTTTGATGAAAATATTTCAAATTGTATATGAAAATACCACACTGTACTCCATGATTGCATTAATGTACACAGCTATCATTTAGTAAAAAAAAAAAAAAAAAAGAAATAAAAAAAAGAAGTTTTAAGAGGCAAAAAATTTAGGGTCCAGAGAGGGAGGCTTATAAAAAGGGATATAACAAAAGTATTGCTTGTGGTTTTAATCATGTATATAGATTACTTTTGTAAGTTCTTTTAAAAAACCACACATGGATTATGAATGGCAGAGGGCCAGAGGGGCTCTGGGGTCCTTCCAAATGGTGAGCTCTGTGCAGGTGGACATGGAGTCTTTTTATCTAGAGCCCTGGTGCCTAGAATGCAGCATGCACATGGGAGATGTTCAGAAAATGATTCTTAAATGAATGAATGGAGCCCAACTAGAAAGCAATTTGGAAAATGCCAATAAGTGTAGAAGGTATAATACCATACAGCCACTAAAAGGATCATTATGAACAGGTAGAAATGGGACTTTTTTTAAATAAATGAGTAAATAAACAGAATTTCACTATGATTGTAATAATGCAGATATTCATATAGTGCTGTATATAAGTAAAGATAAAATCATGGAAAAAAAATAAAAAATAAAGAAAAGTTAACATAGTCATAAAGGTTAGGAGATCAGGTTAAAACTTTGGAGTCCTAAATTTAAATTGTGACTATCACTGTGAATTCATGAGATGTTTTCCCATTATAAAAAAAAAAAAAAAATTCTAGATATATTTATGCTAGGTCACAAAATGCTCCCCAAAGGTGTCAAGTCCCAGAAAATGAATATTAATTTATATGACAAAAGTTCTTTGAAGATATAATTAAGTTAAAGATCTCAACATAGGGAGATTATTTTGCATTATCCAGATGAGCCCAAAATAATCAAAGGAGTCTCTCTGTTAGACGGAGACAGCAGAGTTAGAGGCAAAGTGATATGTGATGACAGAAGCAGAAGGATGGAGGCAAAGAGGTTGGATGGATGGAGGCACTGCTAGCTTTCAACATGAAGGGTGAGATCATGAGCCAGGAAGTATGCAGCCTCTAGAAGATGGGGAACACAAGGAGATGCGACCCTATGGATTCCAGAAGGAACACAGCCCTATCCAACCATTTTAGACTTCTGACTTATAGAACTTTAGAAGAATACAATTTGTGCTTTTTAAAGCAACAATATTTGTGTTAATTTGTTACAGTAGCAATAAAAATTAATATAATATCTGCTGTAAAAGATCTAGAAATAATGAGCAATGCATTTCCAATGAGTCCACTAACCACTTAGATTATGTTATCTGGATACAATTTTTTACCAAAAGGAAACAATCAGGTATCCTTGGAGAAATAGCTAATTGTGGTATGAGTCAGAAAATGTACAAGATGTTCCTGAAATGTCTTGTAAAACTAGATAGCAGAAATGATATGATACTGTTAGGGTCAGGTCAAAAAATCCTAGAACCAATTTGAGGAGTCTGTCCCTGGATATAGTTGAGATAATAAGAATAATAATTGTATCTATGAGTACATAATTATATCAAAAACAAGCCAAAACCAACACAAAAAAGCTCATTGGTCACTGTTAAGAGAATGATAGGTAACCAAATCATTATATTAAAAACTGAGTAATAAAGGCAAAGAATCATAGAACTTATCTCCCCTTAATAAAAACTAAACTCAGTTTAAATGAATAATAGAAAAAGTTTTTTTATAAAATTATACCAGTTCCTTCTTAATGAGGAAATATACAAACAGAATATCATGCTTATCCAACTCCCACCAATCTAATGGCTTCTAGAAAAGAATACTAATGACTATTAACACCACATAGAGACAACTAGATATTGTGTATTTTCTGATGAAAATGCATAACATCTAAGAAATAATCTTGCTAAGAAAATAGACCTGAATCTCTGAATCTAATTCCTTTTTTTCTCCAGAAATACAGGTGAAAGTGTAACATGGTCAGCACTTATGCAAGGTTACATGTGATATATAAATTCTGAGGCCTCTAGTGATAAATTACCTAAAATTAAATAATATTTCTTCAGATATAAGGATATCATTGCTGTATCTATTTAAAACAATATCATTTTTTAGAGATACTTACATTATAAAGTAAATGATATAATGGCTTAGATTTATTCTAAAATAATCCAATACAGAAGTACAAATGAAATGAGATTGGCCCTGAGTTGGTAATTAATTATTAAAGGGTAAATGAAACAACTTTTTTTTTTATAAGTTTGAAGTTTATCCTGATGAAAAGTTTTAAAAATTGTGATTACAGTAAAACTTCTGTAAGTTGATCACCCAAGGCACTGTAACAAACTGGTCAACACCTGGAGCTGGTCAGCATAAGGAACTAGGCCTACTGTCCTTATATGTACATGTAGGGCATGTCCAATCTATGAAAATTAGGACAACTTAAGGAGATGGGTTGATATAGAGAGGGAGGTAGTTTACTACAGAAACTCTACTCTATTTCTATAATTTTTATGAAAAATTTCAGAGGATCAAGTAAGTAGAAAGTATAAGTAATTTTGGATATATCTGTTTTCTAAAGGCATACATTTATATCAGCAATGACAAACCAATGAAAATTTTCAAACTTTAGAATTTGATTGCTTATTTTAAAAATTGGCATGATCTGTATAAGACTAATAATTTTACCATTTTGCTGGTGATTTAAAATAGTAGTTTGACTAAGTTACCTGGACACCTTGGCTATAACCTGTCACAAAACAGGAAATTTTACCAATACACACAAAGAGGAAATTATAAATCACAGACAATCTTTGGCATAATTTTATCCTGTGAGAAGAAACAGAACAGATTCATTTTCTCCTACAGTGGTAAATGAGGTTTAGTTGTTATTAAAATCCTTGGAGGCTGCTACTTGAATTGGAGATATTAATCCTTCTAAAGATAACCTCTTCTGATCTTTTTCACACATTTCACCATGTGGAAAAGTTGAATCTAATGCCAGAGCTTCTCCAACCCTGTTGTGCTTAGAGATTCATAATACACTGTACTTTTCCACCCTTCCTCTGGAATGAGGCCCTATGGTTTGGATTCAAAGTTGTTTACCTTTATATTTATTTCCAGTACCTCTAAGTGCCTAGAATTTACTTTTATTCAGTAAATATTTATTGAATAATTGAGAAATGTTTTCTTACTTTTTAAGTATCAGCTTATTTCCTAGGTATTTTGATGAGAATTGATCAGAGGAAATTTTAAAAAGTACTATGTTGGTAGCTCATAATTCAGGTATCATGGCTTTGTATTAGACTCCTATTCCTTTTTGCTATGGCCTGAATGTTTGTGTTCCCCTAAAATTCCTGTGTTTGACACCTAATCATCAAGGTGATGATACTGGGGGTGGAGCGTTTAGGAAGTGATTAGATCATGAGGGTGGCATTCTTATTGTTAGTGCCTTTATTAGTGTCCCTATGGAGACCCCCGAAAGACACCTTGACCCTTCCACAATGTGAGGACACAGCTACTAAACTAGACTCTACTGACTACTGACTCGACCAGTGCCTTGATCTTAGACATCTCATCTGACAGAACTGAGAGAAATACATTTCTGATATATATAAACTGCCTACTTAATGGAATTTTATTATAGACTAAGATGCTGCTGTAAAGGAATTACCACAAATTTTGTGGCTTAAAGCAACACAAACTTACTATCTTACAGTTGTGGAGGTCAGATGTCCAAAATCAGAGTGATATCAAGGCTGTACTCCTTCTGAAGCTCTAAAGAATTATGTGGACTTTCCTTTTCCAGCTTCCAGGGTCTGCTAGCATTCATTGGTTCACTACCCCATTCAAATCTCTGACCTCTGCTTCCACACTCACATCTTCTCTCTGACTGCAATCCTCCTGTGTTTCTCTTAGAAGAACTCTAGCAATTATACAGGACCCCGTTGGATATTCCAGAATAATCTCACATTCCAAAAGTTTTAATTTAATCACATGTGTAAAGTCACTTTTTCCATGTAAGGAAATATAGTCATAGGCTGTGGGCTTGAGGATGTGAACACCTTTGGGAGGCTAGTCTTCTGTCTACCATGCATTTACTTGTATACAAATAATACATGATACTTACACTGGGGAGTTGGAGAGCGACTATGTCAGGATTGTATCCAAAAACACTTCACTAAGAGTATCAAGATACTCTCACTATGGTTAAATTACTCTATATTAAGCACCTTTGGATTACCTAGAAAAACAAACAGGAGCAGAAGAATTTGTTGTAAAGTTAATCTGATTATATGCATATATATATATATGCATATATATATCTGATATATATATATCCGACACACACACACACACACACACATATATATATATATATACACAGAGAGAGAGAGAGCTAGCTAGAGAGAATATACAGGATGCCCATAAAGGTCGTGTGTAATGTACTATGTTAAACTATTTTAAATTGTGAATGAACTTTATGGATACTCTGTACACATACACACACACACACATATACACACATATAGGGCTTCATACAGTCACATGCTTTTATTCTCTTTTTCCACTCCAATGATATGTGAATTTTATTTAATTCTATCTATAAAGATAATTTTAGTTGTCCTCACAATTGTTCCAGAGACTTAAAACAAAGGTAATGCTTGTTTTTTCTTTTCTTTTTTTTTTCTTTATGTATATTACTTTGGGCAGGGTAAATGTTGATAGCAAAAAATAAGGTGAATCAAAAACTGATAGAGCATAGCTGAGAGAAGAACTACGTGGCTGCAATTCAGGCAGATGATGTTTTACTGAAATGCCCTCATTTCTGTAGCTGAAACCCTCATTTCTGAAATAGTGCTGTGGGTCTCTCTACAAACAGGTAATAATTCAATTGATAAGAGTTCAAAAGAATATTACAGAAAAGTAACACCTATTATGTTTCAGAATTCTAACACATGTAATTAAAATTCATAATAATATCTAGTCTTGAGCTTTCTATTATTAAATAAGTAAACAAAGAATCATGCCAATCAAATTGTTATAACCATTCTATTTTACTTTAAAGGAATATGATTAACTCTCCTCATTGATGGCTTCCATCTATGATTTAACAGAAGGATTAAAGTCATAGCATGGAGGATGAGATTCTGCTTGTTATTTATTAAAGACGGAATGTGGAGTAGGTTCTGACTTTTCCCCATCCATAGTTTTGTCCAAGAAAGCAAATGAACTTCTGCCCACACCCTGTCCTTGAAATGATAGTAAAACTGGAGGTGAAAAGTATGGGAAGAAAGTGAAATTCTGTTAAATCAATTAGAAGACACCACTGAATAGACCAAAAATTAATAGGAAAGTGATATTTATACATTAAGTCTGTACTGCTTACACCTTAGATTTAATAACCTAGTAGATATAACTATATTTGAAAAATCCCCAGAATCACTATGGGGTTCGAGGTTTAAAAATATTTTTTCATGCATTTATAAGCTGATCCTTACATAAGCGTGTTAAATATATTTTTAAAAAATTATAATTTCCTCTTTTTACAGATGAGGAAACAGAAGTTCAAAGAATAATTAATTAGTTCAATTTAACAAACCTGTATTTCAACCTTTTTCTTTTAATTCCTTTATCTATTTATTTATTTAATTATCACAAATTTATTTGTTACCTTTTATGTTCCAAGTAGTGTACTGGACAGGTACACAGTGGTGAGCAAAAAAGATAACATATTTGCCTTAGCAGGATTTATTTCACATTCTAGAGGGAGACAGACAAAAGAAATGTAAGCAAACAAATAAACATATAATTATAATTTGTCAAAGTATTTTAAATAAAAGAAATAACTCATTACTCAAAGTTTTCCAGAGTACAAGAACCAGTAAACAATTATATATAACATAGAGATTTTATATATGTCTACACACATAGTAAGTGTGTGTTTGTATATGTATGCATAGAGAGAGATTATAAGGAACTGGTTCACACAGTTACGGAGGCTGAGAAGTCCTATAATCTGTCTCTGAAAGATCTAGACCCAGGAGAGTGAGCCAGTTATATGGTGCCCATCCCTGTGCAGGTGAAGACAATGTCCCAGTTCAACAGCAATTAGGCAGCAAAAGTCAATTCTCCCTTACCCCACCTTTTGGTCTATTCAGGCCTCAGACAGGGTGTATGAGTGAGGCCCACTCACACTGGGAAAGCAATCTGCTTCATTCAGTCTACTAATTCAAATGTTAATCTCATCTAAGCACATTCTCACAGCCACACAGACAATAACAGCCACTCAGAGATAATTTTTAACACAATATCTGCATGCCATATGGCCCATTCAAGTTGGCACACAAAATTAAGCATCATATAAATGCTATAAAAAATACTGTATGAAGGCCCATTTGAAGGTTTTCTGTTGAGACTGGAAATATTAGAAAAAAATCAGTCAATTGAGAAATGATGAGAACAGTGAGTGCTCCAAGCTGAGAAAACATCATATTTGAAGGACTTCACCTCCTATTTGCTAGCACAGCTCAGCACTATTAGTGGCATCATATGTGTGTCTGTGTGGGAGAGGGCATGGTGGGAGAGTTCTCTACATTTGTCAAAGGTCTCACCTTCTTAGAATAAGACCTAAAGCCATGTTTACTTTGAAGCCTCACATAAGACTACAAAGTGGGAGGGACTAAAGGGAAGACAGGAGAAAATAATAATGCTTAATACATGGTTTACTAATGTTTGGTACATGGTTGAGAAATCTCAACTCTAGGAAGCTTTCCATCCAGTCTGCAGGCTCTCATATGGGATTTTCTGAACCAAATTACCTAAGGTGAAGAGACAAAGACCACATCAATAAGACTTTCCATATATAGTGGCTTAATTCTATCTTGTGAAATATGTATAACACTTAATAATTTCTTCTATATAATGGTAAAGTGATACCTCTGTAGGGCTTCCTGGGATGTACAATTTCCTCTCTCTCTCTTCCCCCACCCACCATTTAATTACTTATTTTTTGTTTGTTTGTTTCTTACAAAGTGTATCTTCCATCAAGGAAACCTATTTGACTTTTCATAAAATCACTGAAAACATGGGTAAATGCTTTGAAGATTCAAAGCCTGTCTCATTAATTATATAACAGTTTTCCCCCCTGAGGAAAGATTAAAGTATATCTTGTGAAAATGAGAAAAATACAAAAATGAAAAGAACCATTCAACAAAAGTGCCTCATTCTCATGCCATTCAAGTAATACATTTCCACAAGTGTTTGATTTCAAAGGAAACTATATCTAAAGAAGCAAAGAAAAATTTACTAAAATGATTATATCCTTTCAGTAGGCCTCATCTTCAACTGTAACTAAATGTAAAATGGTGACATTAGGAGTATGACAGCATTTTATATATTATTGAGTACAATTTTAGGATTTGAAACTCCAGTGTGGCAAATCTGGGAAGATTAATTTCATGATAATGAAAGACAGGGCAAGTGATTCTTACTCACATAAACAGTCACTTTTGCATACAGACACTCAAGTCTGGTGACTGAAAGAAAGGATTTGGATAATTGAGTAAAAGCCTGGCCCCACAATGCAACAGAATAGAACTTAATTCATGGTAGAAACTGTTGCCATTAACAAGTAGCTTTTAACACAAATCTAGAAGTTGTAAGGATCCAAGTTTGCCTACACCATCTGCTTAGAAATTTCTGCCTTTCAATCTAGGCACTCTCTTGCCTGATGTATATACACATATTTTGTCTGTCTACTAAATATTTACTCATCTTTTATGAGTTAGCTTTATCATCACCTATATTTTGACACTGAAATCACTTTGTGCAATTATTTTGATAAAGAACCCAGGATGGTTAATTTTAGGCGTCAACTTGGAGGGTGTTTTATATGAAATTAACATTTAAATAGCTTATCTTTGAGTAAACAGATTGCTCCCCAACATTTGCATGGGCCTAACCAATCAGCTGAAGGCTTGACTAGAACACAATGACCTGCCTCTCAGACTGCTTTCAGGCTCATCCACTCTCCTGGGAATAGACTGGAACTGCACTGTCAACTCTCCCAGGTATCAAGCCAGCTGACTCAGCTCACAGCCCATAATCCTAGACTCCATAATCACATGAGCCATTCCTTACAATCAATCAATCTCTCTCTATGTATGTGTGTGGATATAGTGTTCCATTTCTCTGAAAAACACTAGTACAGGAACTTTTAGTACCAGTAGAAGGCAATAGGATGGACATTCTTTATCAGTATATATTTTGAAACATCCAAAATTTACTTAAATAGTCCACAATCTAGTTAACTCATTATCCTTGTTCTCTTACACTGATGACTTCTTTACAAATGGAATGACTACAATGTTAAATGTTGGGTTGAAATAATGGGAATAACTTCTTTTAAGCACAAATATTGAAATTAATTTTTGATAAAGATAAAAATTAGAGGCATGAAAAATGTATTTGTATTGCTAGAGGACAAACTTTTAGCAATTTTGTACTGTCTGGATCGATTCTACAGCAGCTCTGATTAGGGATGATGAGCATTTTTCTCATGTGCTTATTGGCCATTCCTCTATATTTCTTCTTGGAGGTTCTGTTCATGTCCCTTGCCCACTTATGAACAGGATGTTTGCTCTTTTCTTGTCTATTAGTTTGAGTTCTTTGTAGATTCTAGTTATCAGCCCTTTGTCAGATTCACAGCATGCAAATATTTTCTCCCATTCCTTGCTTTAGTTGTTGTGCCCTTAGCTATGCAAAAGCTTTTTAGCTTGATCATGTCCTTGATTATCTATTTTTGGTGCTGCTACAATTGTCAATGGGGTCTTCATTATAAAATCTTTTCCCAGGTCAAAATCATCAAGAGTTTTCCTACACTTTATTCTGGAGTTCTTATCATTTCCTGTCTTAAATTTTAACCTTTTTTGCAGTGTTGAGTCAATTTTTGTAAATGGTGAGAGGTGCGAGCCCAATTTCAGTCTTCCACAATTTACTAAATAGAGATGCTTTTGTTTGGTTTATCAAAGATCAGATGGTGATATGCAGCTGCTTTCATCACTTTCATCTCCAGATTCTCTATTCTATTCCATAGATCTATGTCTCTAATTTATTTTTTAAACCTTATATTATTTTATCTAAATAAATTTACACTATTGCTTTGATATAATTTAAAAATACCATGGAATAGCAACATCAACAAGAAAATTGAATCATCATTTATTATTCTGATGCATAACTATAGCCAAGAAAATGACCAAAAGAGAACAAAAATGATGAAGAAAGAAAATAACAAAAAGCAAAACAAAACAATTGGGTCTGACAGCACATAGAAATTTATGGCTAATTCAATAAATGGCTTTGCATTTCTGTAAGTTCCTTTTCACATGAGAAAAGAGAGAAGGCTGTGGCATAACTATTTTCAAATTGCATTTTTAGAGATCCATAACAGCTATCAAGATTTTTAGAGTTGCACTTTCTTTCTTTTTCGAGACAGAGTTTCTTTTTGTCACCCTCAGCAGAGTGCCGTGGCATCACAGCTCACAATTCTTGGGCTTAGGTGATTCTCTTGCATCAGCCTCCCGAGTAGCTGGCACCCACCACAATACCTAGCTATTTTTTGTTGCATTGTCACTGCTGTTTTACAGCCAGGGACAGGGCTGTGCCCTACTCACAGAGCCACAGGCCCTGCCCCTACAGTTGCACTTTCTAATATATAGTAGCTATTTGGCACATGTGGCTATTTAAAAGTTAAATTTATTTTTTCCCCTTTTTTATTTTTATTAAGTCATAAATACATAAATCATGTATATATTAATGCATTTATGGGGTACAATGTTCTGATTTTATATACCATTTGGAATGCTTATATCAAACCAGGCATGGTGGCTCACCCTGTAATCCCAGCACTTGGGAGGCCGAAGTGGGTGGAGCTAGAGTGAGATCCTACCTCTAAAAAAAAAAAAATAGCTGGGTGTTGTGGCAGCCACCTGTAGTCCCAGCTACTTGGGAGGCTGAGGCAAGAGGACCACTTGAATCCCAGAGTTTGAGGTTGCTGTGAGCTAAGATGCCATGGCACTCTACCCAAGGGTGACCAAATGAGACTCTGTTTCAAAAACAAAGAAACAAATAAATAAATAAACATAAAAGAATTACATTTAAATAAAATATAAAATTCTGTCAGTTCCAGTAGGCAAACTTCAAGTGTTCAAAAGCCACATGAAGATTACAGCACCATTTAGAAGAGCAGACATAAAAAAAGTCCATCATTGCAGAATGTTCTATTTGAAAGCATTTGTCAAGGCTTGTAGTTTATATGTTGGATGTGCATGGAGACTGTATACTGAAGCCCATCGTTTTGAAGAAAAATGAACAATATTGTTAAGACAGTAAATGTCCTCACGAAACCAAACATTTTGATGTAATTAAGAAATCAGTTTAATATTCTGAGCCCGAATCAGGATGAATTATATTCATATTCTACAGATATTTGTTGAGCACTCATTGTGTGCCACGCTACAACAATGTTGGTCAAGATGATCAAAATTTAGAAGTGATGGGTGGCGCCTGCTGCTCAAAGGAGTAGGGCACCAGCTCCCATATGCCAGAGGTGGCAGGTTCAAACCCAGCCCTGGCCAAAAACTGCAAAAAAGAAAAAAATAAATAAATTCAGAAGTGATGTTAGCAAGATAGCAAATTAGTATGCCACAGACCTTATTTTCCCCTCAAAACACCAACTTAACAAATTGCCCTCAATGAAAAGGCTTTATGAGAATTCCTGAATTCAGGAAGATGCAGATGTCTAGGTAAGCTCAAAGTCACAAATAGCTGCCCTAAAAGCAGTCATAAAAGCCATTTCATTTCATCAGTGTCAGCTCTTCTCCCAAGCTGTCACAGATGATAATTGGAAGGAAAGCCCAACTTCTTCTGGACTTTTGGGAAAGAAGTGTTCAGATTTATGGTGGGCTGCCCAATGCATTAACTTTTATCTTACCTAATTCAAAGCACTGATGGGTAATCATCATACCTTAAGTGCTTGGGGTCACAGAAACCTAGAAAGCTCAGAGGCTTGTGATAGTGTCACAAAACTTATAATGCTATAGTCAAAAACAGCACAGATCACTAAATCAGGAATAAGTGACTAGCGCATGGCTTTTCCCTTGGGAGGAAAAGAAAAGAGAGAAATACATGTCCAAATTCTGGCTTTAAAGTGGGTTGCCAGAGGGACTGCTTTCAGTCTTACTTGACTCAGAGTGCTAAAAGAACATACTTTGGATACCTGGGGGTATACAGAAAACAAAAGAGTTCAGTGGCTGGAGTTAGAGACAAAGAACCCACAGTACCAGACAAAGACACCAGAGAGACCAAGAAACTACAATCTTCTAAAAAAGGAACAAGCAAAATTCTCAGATTGCAAAATTGTATGCACAATACAGGGCAGATGCATTTCCAGAAAAAGTTTGAGAGACTACTCGACTCTTTAGGCAGGCTGATTATAGAAGTGTTTCCTAATATAAAACCAGTCCAGTAAGAATGGAAGAGGTGGCTGTCAAATCAAATGTGTGGATTGCAAGACAAAGTTACAAGGCATATAAATGGGGATACACAGCTCAATCAACAAAAAAATCTCCAGAACATGATCATAAAAAATATAGATATACAAATTATCTAACGAAGAATTCAAACAACTGTTGTAAAGACTATTCTCAATGAGCTCAGGTAAACAAAGAATGAATAAATTGTAATTATCAAAAGAATAAACTGTAATTATCAAAAAAGAGACCATTTTTTTTTAAATCACATATTTTGGACCTACCAAGACAGAATCATGAAAAGGTAGAAAATCTGAACACCTGTAAGTAGAATGGTGATGGAATCAGTAACAAAAACCCTCCCAGCAAAAAATAAAAGAATAGCCCAGGACCAAATGGCTTCACTGGAGAATTCTGTCAAATATCTAATGAAGAACTAAATCAATATTTTTAAACTCTACTGAAATGAAGTAGAAAGAACACTTCTAAATACATTTTATGAGGACAGTATTACCCTTACTCAAAAGAAAAGAACTACAAGAAAATCAAACTACAGGCCAGAATCTTTAATGAACATAGATGCAAAAATCCTCAGAAAATTTTGGTAAATGAAGTTTAATAGTATATTAAAAAGTTCTAACACCATGGTCAAGTGGGATACATCCCTGAGTTACAAGGATGATTCTATAAAAACTTATTTAATGTAATATAGCACATTAACAGAATGAAAGATCTTAACGGATGTAGAAAAAGCATTTGCCAAATTCAACATCTTTTCATGATAATTAAAAAAAAAACTTTGCAACAAACTAGGTATATTTTTAAAAGCACTTTAACATAATAGAAGCCATACATAAAAATCCCACAGCTCATCCTCAGGGTACAAAATTTACAGCCTTTCTTACTAAACTTAGGAATAAGACAAAGGTGCCCGCTATAAACTCTTATATTTTTCTATTTAATATAGTACTGGAAGTTCTAGATAGACCAACTAGCAAACAATTTTTTTTAAAGGAAAGAAAACAATTCAAATCAGAAAAAAATGAATAAAATAACCCGTTTGCAAATGACATAATCTTACATGAAGATATACCTAACAATTTCACAAAAAATTAGAATTCATAAACAATTTTAGCAAAGATGCAGTATAAAAAACAACATACAAAAATCAGTGGTGTTTCTATATATTAACTGGATAGTCTGAAAAGGAAATTAAGTGAACAATTCCATTTACAATAGCATCAAAAATAATAAAAACTTTGGAAAACTACAAAATTTTGCCAGAAGAAATTAAAGAAGACCCAAGTAAATGAAAAGAAATCTCATGTTTGTGGATTGGAAGACTTAATATTGTTAACGTTTTCATATTACCCAGGTGTTGTACAGATTAAATGCTATACCCATTAAAATCCCAATAGCAATTTTTTGAGAAAAATAAAAATCAATCCAAAAATTCATGTGCAATCACAAAAGACCTCCATTAGCCAAAATAATCTTGATGAAGAAAAAGCTTGCAGTATCATATTCTGTTGCCTCAAAACGTATTACACAACTATAATAATCAAATCAGTGTGAAAGTGTCATAAGGACAGATATATAGACCAATGGAACAGAATAGAGTTCCTAAAAATAATGCCATATACATACATTGAAATGATCTTTAATAAAGATGCCAAATCTACACAATGGGGAAAGGACAATCTCTTTAGCAGTTGGTGGAGAAATAACAAAATAGCAACATGTAAAATAAAATTGGATCTCTTTTTTACAACAATAAAAAAAAAACAACTGAAAATGGATTAAAGACTTAAATGTAAGACCTGAAATTATAAAAATCCTAAAACAAATATACAGAAAAATCTTCCTAATACTGGTTGTGGCAATGGTTTCTTGGACGTGACACCAAAAACACAAGCATCTAAAGCCAAAACAGACAAATGGGACTAAATTAAACTTTTTCTTTTTTTATTTTTGGGGATTCATTGAGAGTACAAACAATTAGGTTACACTGATTGCATTTGTTAGTAAGCCTCAACACAGGAAAAAAAAAAATCAAAAGAGTCAAAAGGCATGTATGAATCGCATGTATCTGAGGTAAGGGTTAAAATCCAAAATATGTAGGGAACTCAAACAATTCAATAACACAGAGCACATAACAACCAAAAAATGGCCAAAGAACTTAAATAGACATTCTCTAAAGAAGACACAGAACTGGCCAACAGATATTTTTAAAAAGATGTTCTGCATCACTAATCATCAGGGAAATGCAAATAAAACTACAATGGACGATCACCTCACATCTGTTAGGATGGCCTTTACAAAAATTAAAAGAGGAAAAGGAACAGAAAATAAGTGTTGATAATGGTGAAACCACTATGGAAAACATCATGGAGTTTCATCAAAAATAAAAACTTATGACTTAGCATTACCACTTCTAGTTATCCAAAAAAAAAAAAAAAAGAAAGAAAGAAAGAAAGAAAGAAAGAAAGAAAGAAACTAGGATGTTGAACAGATATCTCCACTCCCACGTTCACTGTAGCATTACTTACAATGGCCAAGAGGTGGAAAGGCCCTACATGTACATTGGTGGGTGAATGAATACAGAAAATGTGGCATTTACATATATGCAGTGGTATATTACTCAGCAAAAAAAAATGAAATCCTTTTACATATTATATTATGAATGAACACTGACAACACTTTGCTAAGTGATATAAGCCAGTTACAGAAAGGTAAATATTTGATGACTTCACTTATGCAAGGTATCTAAACCCTCAAATTCTTAGAAGCATAAAGTAGAATGGTGGTTACTGAGGGTGGAAGGTAGGGGAAAATGGAGAGTTGTGTTTAACGGGTACAAAGTTTTAATTATGAAAGAAGAAAATGTTCCAGAGATCTGCCATGCAACTATGTGCACATATTTTTTTTTTTTCCCAGCCTCAGGTTTTCCTTCCTTCCTTCCTTTCTTTCTTTCTTTCTTTCTTTCTTTATTTTTATTAAATCTTAGCTGTGTACATTAATACTATCATAGGGTACAGTGTCCTGTTTCTATATACAATTTGAAATACTCTCATCCAACTGGTTAACATAGCCTTCATGTCATTTTCTTAGTTATTGTGTTAAGACATTTATATTCTACACTTAGAAAGATTCACATGTACCCTTATAGGATGAACCACAGGCGTGATCCCACTATGTGCACATAATTAACAATAATGTAATATCCACATAAACATTTGTTAAGAAGGCACATTTCATGTTACATGTTTTTACCACAATTAAAACAATTTTAAGAGATATTTTAAACTCATGGAAGATTAAATATTACTAAATAATATTATTTATAACTATGCAATATGGGCTACTATAGGACAGTGTACCTAGAGTGATATGGGAAGGTAGAGGAAGAACACTTAACTAACATCCAGTGGCCTTCAGAGTCACCAGGAAAAGCCTTCTCAAACTGATATGAAAGCTAGAGATGAAAAATGAATAGTACTTTGCACTTCAATATGCAGGTTTAGAACATGAGATAGTGTTTCAGTCAAAAGGAAGAGCATGTGACAAAGGTTAAGGGCAACCAAAAGCAAGTTTTATTTAGGGAGGCATGTGCATAGGGGAAATGGGAAAGAGAAGAGTTAAAAACAAGGAGAAAAATGTGAAAAGTTTTAACAGAGTCCATATCTTGTAGAGACCGGAAAAACATTTAAAGAGTTTGGTCTCTCAAGCATTCACCTAAGAAACTAACTTTCACCATTTGTTTTATTCACATCCCTATATGTATACACAGTGTGTTGCATGCATGAGGTATTTAATAAATATGCATTAAAAGATGATAAAGCAATGGAAATACCTAATCAGATCACATGTTAGAAGTTCTATTTATATTTAGCAGAAGAGATTGTGTTATTAGAAGCTCTCATAATATTAACTGAATCATCTTTCTACTTGTACCTGAAAAGAGCAACCAGGTTGCTGTACATATTCATGAAACACAACTGTTAAGGGTAGTGTATGCATCTACTACATATGCCTGTAGCAGAATTGTGTATGTGTGTATGTATAAAGTCTGTATATTAGCATGAACAGTATTTTAATGACATATTTATATATTTTCCTTTGCTGATTATTTTATTCTGAATTCCAAGATGTGTTATACTCTGTACCTAAGGTCAGTAGTGAATGTAGGCAAAAACAGTAAACAGATGCACCCTCAGCATCTTCTTGGTGACTTCTTACATAAGAGTTTAGTTGCCAATGATTCATCAACAAGGCAGAATGTGTCAGTTAAATGCAATATCTTTTGGACTGAGAACAGAAGTTCCAACAAAGGCACAGACTGCATTAACAGTTGGATGAGCATTAGCCATGACATGTTTGTCCTTGATGTTCAAAGATAATAGCCACTGGGTGGGTTGCTCTCAATGTGTACACAGATTTGGAAAACCAAAAGTGTATGACCAGCTGCTCACAGGTGAAAGCTCTGTTGTGCCTTTCATTTTTGGCAGCTCAAGTCTTTTGACTCATGCCCTACATATGCCATTGCTTGGGAAAACGTACAGAATCTCCTATTGTTTTACACCAATCCAATTGACTTGCTGCTGTTTCCCTGCTACTGCACAGCTATGTCAAAGGGCTTGCATGCTGCCTCAGGAACTGCAACTATAAGCTTTATAACAGAATACTTTTAAGTGGAGCATCAATTGTGACTTTCCAAGAAATAGAATGTTTAAGAGCCAAACGATACATGACTGGGAGGTATCACAAATTTTATGTAAAGCCTTAATTTTGTTAAGTGAGAAAATACAAGTTTATATAATTGAAATTCACTGTCACAAATTCTACTTTAGTTAGTAACACAAGTAAGGCTGATGGCCATTTCAACATACATTAATGCATTACTAGAATCATCCATTGACAACAGCTTTCTTTTCCTTTCCTTTTTTCTTCCTTCATGCTTTATTATCTTCTTTCCTTCCTTCCTATCTTCTTTCTTATTAGATGACCAGTCAGTTATTAATTCATTTGTTCATAATTTTATTTTTAAAGTGCCTACCATGTTCTAGGATCACTCCTAATTTCTAATGATAGAAAAAATGTTAACAGCCCAGCTGTTACATGTAAAAATAATAGCTAAGGCTTCAGAAACAAGAAAGTATACATTCACTTTTTCTTGTTCCTTCTAAGCACAACATACCCTGGAAATTACTTAACAGACAACAGTAAGAAGACTCTGAGTCCTGAAAAGAAGGCAGTTGAGCTAGAGAGTACAGAACTTGAGAAATAATAAAGCCATGAGTTCCCTGGGTTTTCTTTTTATCTCCCATATACCCGAGTTATCGGAGCGGCCTGCAACAAAGAACTACTAAAAGGCAAAAAAGAACAAAAGAAGAAGTAAAGGAAAAAAGGAAAAACCTGCACTTTCTGACCAAAGGACTAGGAAAGTAGAAGCCCAATAGGCCTAGTGAGAACCCCAGAATTTTTTCACAAGAGGCCTTTGTTGATGATCCAGTACACTAACAGCAATGAAGCTTCAGCTATCCCAACCTCTGCTCCACAACTCGAGCCAGGTGGGTGGTATGATCTGCTGGCAGCCACAGAAACAAAGCCCTAACTATTCTATCCCCCATTCCAGAACCAGTCCCATCTGCTCACAGCTACAGCAGTAGCAAAGCCCTGTGCCTTTCTGGCTTCCACCCAGTGGCATAAGACAAGGCCCAGTGGCTTCTCGCTTCCCAGCAGAAAATTGCTCAGTGACCCCACAGATGGCACCAGTAGGGATTAAGCCCAAGGAGCTCCAGCAGCATCAGAATTAAAAAAAACAAAAACAAACAAGAGACAAGTATAACATTGCAAGGGTTCAGAAACTAAACTTTATGGGAGTTAAACTCACAGAAGTAGATTATACCAACAACAAGGAAAATACAATTTAATGAGAAAAGACAAAATATACCAATATGTAAACGTATGGAGTTATCTGACAAGAATTTTAAAGCAACTATTATAAAAATGCTTTAGAAGGGCAGCGCCTGTAGCTCAAAGGAGTAGGGTACCAGCCCCATATACCAGAGGTGGAGGGTTCAAATCTGGCCCCTGGTCAAAAACTACAAAAAAAAAAGCTTTAGAAAACAATCATGAATTCTCTTGAAACATGTTACAATAGGAAATCTCAGCAAAGAAATGGAAGTTACATAAAACAACTAAATGGTAAACACTGCTGAGACCTACAATAACTGATATTAAATAAAAGCCAACCAATTAATTTTACTATGTAAACTAACATAAACATAAAATACACTATACATAATTACTTTAAATGTTAAAATGCCTAAACATACAAATTAACAACTAGGATCTGACAGAATAGATTAAAAAAAAACATGATCAACTACATACTGTTTTCAAAAAGTTTACTTCAAACATATCAACATAGGCAAGCTAAAAGTAAAGCAAGCAAGAAAGATATATCCTGCATCCATTAATAAAAATTCTAGTAGTACCTATATTAGCATTACAAAATTAGACCTTGGAGCCAACAAAATTATTAGGAACAAAGGACACTATATTAAGATAAAAAAGGAATTCATAAAGGACATATAGCAGTCCAAAATGTATATATGCATGAAACAACAGGGCTTTAAAATACAAGAGGAAAAAACTGAGAAAGCTGAAAGGAGAAATAGTTTCAATTTCAGTAACTGATAGAATGAACAGTTACTGAAATTGTAAGAACATGGAAGACGAGAGAATACCATCAAGCAAGAGGTTCTATTTGTCATTTACAGAATGCCTCAGGAATTCATGTTCAAGATAAGAACATAAACGAGATTTTTATGCTCTTATACACAGGATTTTTTGCCCTTTTTTTGTTGATCAGTTTGAATTTTCTGGACTATAATTTCTTTTTAAATTTGCTTTTTATAAGACACTTCTAAGGAAAGGAAAATATTAGTGACAGATGAAAAGAAAATCTTTGCAAAACATACATCTTATCTGACAAACGTTGTGTGTCCAGAATACATAAAGAACACATTAACTCAATGGCAGAAAGTAATCTCATTTAAAAAAATGGACAGAAGTTTTGGTCCAACATTTCACAAAGAGTGGTCCACTTATATATTTCAGATATCTTTAATAGCCCCTAAATTCCTTAATTATGTTAAGATTTCACCTCCCTTGCCATACTTTATTCCATAGCCCTTACTACATTCTGATATGCTATGTACCAGGTATTTATTGTCTGCTGGTTTATGGCCTACTTCTTCCACTAGTCT
Organism: Otolemur garnettii; assembly: GCF_000181295.1. NCBI lineage: Eukaryota > Metazoa > Chordata > Mammalia > Primates > Galagidae > Otolemur > Otolemur garnettii. The sequence goes on from NW_003852403.1 coordinate 27,882,839, forward strand.
GTAAGCTTTAATGGGACATGGAATTTGGATCTTTTTAAATGACATACATTAATGCAGAACAGTATGTGGCACAAAGGAGACTACCTGTCAGTAGATGGGAAATGTTTGAATGGGTGAATGATCTGTATAACCATAAATCATGGCTAGTTCCACAGTTAGTAGTAACATGTACTTATGCCTCTCATCAATCATTTATGATGTTATGAACTCATGGTGAACCCTATAGGTTGTGCAGAAGAAAATGATACTTGATCTGTTTTCTGTCCCCTATGGTGGGCATAATAAAAGTGTTTCTGACATGTTCTGGAAAAAAAAAAGTTTATAATTACAGAGGTGTCTCAACTGGCTCTTAGAAAAACACAAATCATTAACACAATCAGGAAAGATACTTAATCTCAGCAGAAACTTGAGTAAACATTTAAACAATAAACAATTAGGAATAATTTTAATGAATGGAAACATTTTTGATATAACTTTATATGATATAAATGGATAATATAAAAATAAGTATCTTTGTATACTTCAATAAAAAATTGTATCTGGACATTTAAAACTGCCAAAAGAACTGACAAAATATACCAGTATAGCACTACTTCTAACATAGCATGGTGCATTATGACAAGGAAATAATGAAAACCAATAGTGTAATCACCATAATTTTTTTAAGTTATAAATAACTAGAAAAATAAAGTGACTATCCAAATTATAATTGATTTAGGGTATTTATATGACAAAGAGATACATGGAAAGGGAAAACGTCAACACGTTGCCTAAGTTTCATTTTTAATGCACCGCTTTATTTAATAGAAATTTAAAGTTACCTGAGGACTTCTGACTTATTTTTCTCATAATCATTTTAAAACAAAAATTTTCAAAGAGTTTAGTGACTTCTACATCAATATTGAAAGGTCGTAGAGTAGGTAGATATGAATAAGATGGAAGAAAATCCCCAGGTTATGTCCTTGTTCTTTCCCTTGCTTTTCTAAACCACTCACTTTGTACACCTATGAAATACTAGCTATCTCTGGGTGAATACTGATAGCTATTGAGTGGCAAAGCCAAGTCAATTCTGTGCATATCTTGAGCTATGAAAAACAACAGATAACTCTTCCTGAAGAGACAGAGAAGAATTTATATAGATAGGGTGAAAATTATCTCCCTTAAAAATTGGACTGATTAGGAACCATCTAAACATGATTATAAGTGAAAAAGATATACAAAAATGAGTTTGAAACTTATAAATAATCCCTTTAGTGCTCAGGCTCTCATCATGATGTTTTAGTTCATTACTGTCATAAAACAAAGAGTAAGAAGCTGGAGGGTAACATCGTGACTAGAAAAGATTCAAAAGGCATTCATGGGTTTTGCTTCTAGTGAGATATCCTTTCTCATGAGGGCCTCGCAATTTAGTTCAGATGGTCCCTGTCCAAACTGCATGGATGCTGAGCATTGTTAGAGGAATGACAGACTAAAATTGGGAACTGAATAGTGTGTAAGTCAGAATCTATCCATCTGGAACTAGCAAGCCAAGATAAGAATTGCCTTATGGTCTACAATATAGATGCTAAACAAGAAGAATCTTCCTAAAACAAAATGTAGTATCTCAATCTCAGAATAACAAAGCACGGCTATAGCTAATATCATTCCGTGACTCTCAAAATCAGTTCATGAAAGAGTAGTAATAGCTTTCTTACCTAAATGTTAAGCCTCTGGAATGGTAATTCTTAAATGTTCTAGTGAAACCCCAAATTAGAATTTTATTGACCAAGTTGATGTTGAAAAATGAATAGGAAACTGTGAAAGGTAAAGATTATAAATCATATTAAATATTAATGCAACTTGAAGACATACAGTTTTTTGGAAAATTGGTCTATTCCATGTTGTATACCTTTAAGCATTTACTAAGCTTTTATATGACAGATTATCCTTAAATCATGTTTGCGGTTATTCACGCTCTGGCTTTATTTAAATATATCTCCCAAAAGGTGCTGATAGAAGCAGAATCTGAAATGTTAATAACATCTATTATGTGTCAAACATAAGTTGAGAATTTTTTAAAAATTACCTTTTATGGTTTTCACATACCGTAAGAATGAAACTTTCTTATCATTATTATCCTTAACTAATAAATGACAAAATTGAATTCTTATGCAATTGTTCAAGGTTACAAAGGTACTAAGTAGTTGAACTGATATTAACCATGGATTTATCTTACTCCAAAGACTACCTTCTTTGCATTTTGCCATGAATCATACTGTAAGAAATCCGATTATAAGCATTTTTAGAGGGTAACTAATTTTCTCTGATGAAATGCACCTCTCTTGGTCAAAGTCAGGCTTTGATCACCTGGAATGAACTCTCTGTCCCACTCACTTGACCTATAAAACAAATTTAGATAATATGATAGAAGAGATCAAATGCTGAAAATGCTAGTTAGTGGAATGCTGTGATTGAAGAGTACTTTAAAAATCATTTTGTACTAAGACATGCCCTCTCGCAACTGTTTTAGTATCCGAAATATCTAAAATTATCAATAAATACTTTTTTAAGATTTAAGAAATCAAGTGTAAGACATATATATTTTGGCAGTAAAGCACTACTGCATGTGGGTAGAACAGGACTAAAAAAAACAAGGAATATTCAAATCAATTTTTAAAACATTATTATTAAGTTGCAGATAGAGAATAAGATGGTGTTGATCCAAGGGGAAAATAGGCCTTTGACAACTGACTTTTATAGCTAAAAACCTCTCAGGTCTCACTCCAGTTGGCAGATATAGTAGAAAGGGCATATTTTGGTGTCAGACAGATTTGTTTTAGAGTTAGATTTACCACTTACTACTGTGGCTTTGGCTATCTAGCTTTTGTTAGCCCCTGTTTCCTTTCTATTATTTTAGAATACTAAGTCAATTCCAAGTTTCTTTGTGGCAATTAATAGAGAAACTATGCATTTTCTAAAAAATATAGTGCCTTTGTGTTAATAAATGTGAATTTTGGTCATGCAATTCATAATTTCCACAGATGCCAGGTTTAAGGAGGAATTGGCCCACTGTCTTTTTCTGATTTCAAAATATGTATCTTAGTTTTGAACTTGCTATTGCCTTTTTCAAAGAACTAAGACAATTTGCTCCTGAAATTCAGAGAGGACCATTTTGCTTACATGTTTATGAAAGAAAAACAATCCCTATTGTGTCACAGTAAATTTTTTAGCTTTTCAATATAAGCTTACTCTGTCCCAGTACCTAAGTATTTGAACTTTGTGCCTAAGTTCTTCTAAACAAGTTAAGGTTATTATGTCAAATTCTTTAAGTATAATTTTTTTTTTCTAGAAGTCTAACTGGTCTTCCTCTATATTTATAATACCTGGAGAAATAAGAGCATAATAGCCAAGTGTTCATTCTCACCAGTTCTGGAGAATTACTAGGAATACTTAGAAATAGTTGGTTCAGTGTCTAAAGCAGTAAGAATAATGTCTTCTCTGAAAATTATTTGCAGCCATATCTGATAAAAGGAGTTATATATAGAAGAGAATTAACTCTAACTCAGTAGTAAGAAACAAATCACATTTTTAAATGGGCAAAATGTGTAAATAGATATTTTACTCGTGAAAAAATGAAAATGAATAATGAGCATAAAAGACAGCAATTATAATTAATCACTAGGGGAATGCGATTAATATGATTAACACATAATTTCATACTACCTTATACCCACAAGAATGGTTATAATCAAAGTTACTGAGTACATAAAGACCTGGACAAATTGAAACCCCTGTTAGTGGAATGTAAAATGGTAGCACACTTTAGAAAGCACCTTGTCACTTTCTTAAAAAGTCAAAACATATACTTATCTTGTGTCTTAGCTACCTCATTCCTAGGTACTCAATCAAGGGAAATGTAAACATACATTTACACTAAAACTTTTAAGGGAACATTCACAGTAGCATTATTTATAGAAGTCAATATCTACAAACAATATAATTTCTATCAACTGGTAAACAGATAAACTGTATGTACTATATCCCCACACTGGAATGTATTCACACAAAGGAACAAATTATTGACAGCATGCTACAACAAAGATGAACCTCAGAAACACTGTGTTACAGGAAAGAAGACAGATCCAAATAAAGTACATATTGTATGTTTTCTGAATGTCCAGAAAATGCTATAGTTTTTGCAAAGACAAAAACTTTATCAGTGTTCATCTATACCTAGGAGTAGAAACTGGAGTTCACTGAAAAAACGAAAAATAAACCTCTTAGCTGTAATGAAAATGTCTTAAACCTGATTGCACAATTCTATATAATGGAATAAAATCACTGAATTTCATACTTATAGTTGATAATTTTATACTATATAATTTATACTTCAATAAAGCTGTTTTAAAAACAATGAGGATTCCTTAATACCAAACAGTATTAAAAACACACAATAGGCTCAGTGCCTGTAGCTCAAGTGGCTAAGGCGCCAGCCACATACACCAGAGCTGGAGGGTTCAAATCCAGCCTGAGCCTGCCAAACAACAATGACAACTACAATCAAAAAATAGCTGGGCGTTGTGGTGGACACCTGTAGTCCCAGCTACTTGGGAGGCTGAGGCAAGAGAATGGCTTAAGCCCAGGAGTTGGAGGTTGCTGTGAGCTGTGATGCCATAGCACTCTACCCAGGGCAACGGCTTGCGGCTCTGTCTCACACACACACACACACACAATAAAACAAGGGAAAAATATACATTGGTTTATAAGAGTTTGAGTCCCAATGCACACTTTTTGATTAATTATTTTATAGAGGTTGCCAAAAATTGTATACATATTTTAAGACAGGAAAAAATCTGCATTAATTAAAATTATAATATCCAAGTCATGTTTGATTTCTGCAATTACAGAGATACAAGACACAATATACAAGATAACATTTTGGTCAGGGTCTCACAGAGTTGCAATCAAGATATTAACTGGGTAGTTCTGGAGACTTAACTATCTTTTTTCTAAGCTCAGGAATCTGCTTTCAAGCTCACATTCTGACTGTTTGCAGAAACAATCCTCTTGTGGCTGTTTGACTAAGGGCCCTGGCTTGTTATAGGCTGTCAACTGTGACTTATTTACAGTTCCTAAGAGGCCACTGCTACTCATCATAGGCAGTTCATGACATAGCTGTTTGCTTCTTTAAGGCCAGCGGATCTATTCATGCAGCCTGCTAAAGAGAATTATATAATGAAATAGAGGCAGGCGTAAGAGTAATATGCCATCTCCTCTGCCTAATGAGTAACCCAATCAATAGAATGACAGCCCATCACCATTACTATATTCTATTGGCCACAGTTTCCACCTGCACTTAAAAGGAAAAGAGCTTACAAGGAAGTGAGTGACTCCTTAGTACCCATTTTACTACTTTCTGTGCTGACACCATTGATTAAGAGATTATAGTACATAGCTTTATCAGTCTAACCGCAATTGATAAACTTCAAGGAAACTATGAAAAATATAATTTGGTTTAATTTCTTCTCTCCCACACTTGGTGCTACATTAAACCCCACATCACATTGTTGCTACTTTTATGTACATAGCCCATTATCTTTTTCTAAAAGATTTAAGTATTGAGAAAAAAATATTGGGTATATTGAATACTTGCTTTTTCATTCTTGTGATACTTTACTAAGAAGAATGTGTTTCAACTCCATGTAGGTTAATACAAAAAATGTAAAATCTCAATGCTAATATGAAGTCAGTAGATGATCTAATACATGCCCACATAAAAGAAAAACTCAATTCAGTGTGGGGAAGAGAGAGGAGAAAGGAAATGGATATTCTCCCACTTAATTGGCATAATGTAAGGGTATATGACACAGCTCTTGGGTTTGGGACACAACTGTAAGAGGGACTCTACCTTACAAATACAAACATTGAAGACTAGTTGTTTATACCCTCACATTAATCTAAAATTTAAAAAATACTAATATAATTATCATTTCTGGTATATTTCACTCCTTTGTAAACATCTAAATTTCAAACTGTCATTTTCCTTTTGTTAGAAAGATGTCTTTCACGTTTCTGACAGTTTAAATCTGACACCAAAAAATTCCTTCCACTTTTGTATATCTAAAAATGTCTTTAATTAACCTTCATTTTTGAGTGCTATTTGTTGTATAAAGAAATAAAAGTTGATTTTTAAAATTCTGCCAGTACTTAAAAGATGTTGTTCCACTGTCTTATTGCTGCTTGTTCAACAAGAAATTTCCTATAATCCCTATTTTTGTTTCTCTGTAGGCAACATCCCTCCTCGATTGGAGCTGTGTAATTATGATATGCCTTGGTGTATTTCTTCATGTTTCTTGGGTCTGGAGTTTAGAGCTTCTTGGATATGTAAACTTAAAACTTTCATCTAATTTCAAATTTTGGTCATTACTTTTTTTCCATATCTCCCTTGTACTTCCTTCAGAGACTCCACTTGCAAGTATATTAAGCTATTAGAAGTTGTCTCATAGTTCAGAGTTGATTTGTTTTTAATATTGTTAATTTTTAATGTTTTCTTTTATTATTATGTGATTCATTTTGGATAGTTTCTAAAAAATGTTTTCAATTGTATTAAACTTTTATTCTGCAATGTTTAATATGCTATTAATGCCATCTAATTCCATCACATTATAGAGTTAATCTCTACAATTTTGATGAAGGTCATTATTATAAATTTCATGTCTTTAACTTTTTTGAAAGCTTTTAAACAACAATAGCTCAATATAAAGTATAAATTCAATGGCTTTCTGTATAGAATTGTTCAACCCTTTCATAACCTAACTGTAGAATATTTTCATTTACCCCCTTAAAAGATAGCCCAGATCCATTTGCAGTCCTTCCCTGCACTCCATCAATCTTCTAACCCCACTGACCTCCAGCCCTGGACAACCACTGGAGAAATTTACTTTTTTTCTGTAGATTTTCCTCATCTGGACATTTCATATAAATGGAATACTATGTGGTCTTTTGTGGCTGGCTTCTTTCACTTAGTCTATTTGATGTTTTCAAGATTTACTCATATTTCAGCATACCTCATTATTTTTTTAATTGCTGAATAAAACAGCATCGAATGGATATATTTCTTCACTCACTAGATAATGGGCATTTAAGTTGTTTCTACTTTCTGGCCCTTGTAAATAATGCCGATATGGACGCTGAGTATAAGTTTTTGTGTGCACGTATGTTTTTATTTGTCTTGGATATCCAGGCAGGCATAGAATTGTAGCGCCTTAGGTACCTCTATATTTAGCATTCCGAAGAACTGCTAAGATGCATCATTCCCATCCAGGACATGGTCTTTCTCCACATCCTTACCACTACTTATTATCTTTTTGATTATAGCTCTACTTTTTTTTTTTTTTTTGAGACAGAGCCTCAAGCTATCCCCCTGGGTAGAGTGCCATGGCATCATGCTCACAGCAACCTCCAACTCCTGGGCTCAAGCGAGTCTCCTGCCTCAGCCTCCCAAGTAGCTGGGACTACAGGCGCCCGCCACAACACCTGGCCATTTTTTGGTTGCAGCCATTATTGTTGTTTGGCGAGCCCGGGCTGGGGATTCGAACCCGCCACCTTAGGTGTATGTGGCTGGCGCCTTAGCGGCTTGAGCCACAGGCGCCGAGCCTATAGCTCTACTTTTTGAACATGAGATATAGTTATAAAGCTATAATCGCTATACTCTCTCTATATACAGTTACATAGATTTAGCCGTTTTAAGTATTGATTCTAACATCTCTTTCAGTTTGAATAAGCAAATGATTTTACCCCCTCATCATAGGTCTTCTTTTCCTCCTTTTTTGCAAGCTTGATACTTCTTAATTGAATGCTAGATGTGCACTGTACCTTGTTGGTTATGGAACATTTCATCTTCCCATATTACTTAAGTTTAGTCTGCGGTATATTTAACAGTCTGAGCCACTTGGGTCTTTTTTAAGATGTTAGGTGACACTAGAAGAGGGCTCAGTCTAGGGCTAATTATTGTCTACTAAACAATTAACAAATAACTATAAAAGCAAAACTTTTCTGTGTACTACACCCAATACCCACTATTTTGGACTCTGTGTGATCTCCAGGCATCTTTGTTTCTTTCCTCAGACACACACTCCAGTGTATTTGGCTGAATACTCAAGATAACTCTGCAGAACTCTGAGTTCTCTGAACAGTTCTCTCCTTTGTCCTATAAATTACCTACCTCGGTCTCCCCGGAACTTCAGCTCTATCTTGTCAACGTTAATACTCTGGGCTCTACTTGGCTTCACTCTCCCTGCATCCCATCTTTTTAAAAAGAACTTTAAAAGCAGTACGCTTTCTGAGCTCGTGCCATTTGCTCTTGGCATCTTCAGGATAGTAATAGTAATTCATTACTGATGCCCAGCGTCTTAGCAAGCAGCCCGGATTTCTAAACAAAGTGTGAATCCCCTGAAGTTACCCAAAGACGCGACTCGTATCAATATTTTTCATCCTCCTCACAGAGCCGGAAGAATTCAGACCCAACGCCGCGGAGCCCACGCCCCTCCTACGGTCTCAGGCACCGCCTATTGGCTAGCGCGCAGGCGCATAACCGTTCGCTCGCGGGCTCAACTGCGCCTGCGTCAGGAGGTGGGTCGCGCCAAAACGCGAATCCGAGCCTACCAATTAAAATGCAAGATAATTCTTTATTTCCGCCCAGTAACCCTACAGCCAATCGCCTGCCTTGGCGGGCAGTGCGCGGTGAATACGAAGCCCTCTGAGGAGGGGGTGAAGGCAGCTAACTTGGCGTTGGGAAAAATGGAGGCGGCAGGGACTCACACGGAAGCGGCAGCCCTGGAGTAAGTGTTTGGGCCTCGGAACATCTGGGAGGGACGCGGGGCGGGTCTTGCGGGACCCTGCGGGCAATGGTTGGCCCTCTCGATGCGATACAGCTGTTTAGACTCGACCCTACCCTGAGGTGATCTGATCCCCGTCCCCAGACAGGTTTCTGAGGGGATTGTTGCGCAGCTCTGGGAGTTCGGCTTTTGAGGGACTGTTCTCCGCTCCGCTTGATGGAGTGTGCCCGGGAAGGGGACGGTCACATCCCCGTCTGGCTTCCACATCCCTTCAGGCGTCGCGCCGTTCTAACAGGAGACCTTCCATCCTGAAAGGGACTTTGAATTTCCGACTTCTCCCCCAACATAGTACTTTCCCAGTCGGTAATTTTATCCTCATTCCGGCTTCTCAGTAGAGAGCTCCGGTCCTAACAAGGAAACACCCGAGACCCTAGAACACGGCATCTTGCCCCCTGTCCCTCCTCAGGAGGCCCCCGAGGGCCATCAGAGCTTCGTCCGCAGCCCCTTCCGCTTCCCTGAGTATCTCCCTGTCTGCAGGGCCTTACTCAACGGTTTGTGTTTCTGAGACCCTCCCTGTTTAAAATCTCAGCCCCTTCCCCACACTCCTTGTCCCTGTCGGGGTGGCGTCTGCCCTTGGTTCTGGGCGTGCTGTTGTCCTAAGAATGACCTGACACTCCCAGGTGTCAAGTCCAGCCTCCTGGTTCTCTGACTGCTTAGGAGGGAAAAATCACCAAAATGCCAATACAACAGAGGGACCACAGGCAGCTTTACATAAGCAGCTCTTTATTATGAAATGGAACAAGTTTGTCTCTGGGAACAGGGAGAGAGACCCTGACTCATTCCCCTAATGACTCAGGTTGTTTCCATTTATTGGCCCAGGCCTGGGGAAAGCCCTTGGAAGTGTAGGTTGTTTGTAAATGAGCCACTGGTGTCCTCAATTCCATCTACCTGTATGAGTTCCCACCTGCAGGGTAAGGGTAATTTTCAGATTGATAAAGCATTCCCACCTTTCTCAGGTTAGCAGGTGAAGCAGTTGTTCAACACAGCACCAAAGCAGGGCACCCTTATTCCTAGAAGGGTGGGAGATTCTAATTACCTAACAAACCTGCTGCTATGTTTTCTGTTGACCCTATTACCACTGTATGTTCTCCATGCACACACTATTCCTGGTCTGAGGACGTAGACCCATCTGGCCTCTAAGTAGCCCCTAATGAAGGGAAGACTCTTAGCAGTGATAAACTCCTTCACATCTGTGCATGTTCATGTTCTCTAGAACTAGTACAGTAGGAGACTCCCTGTTTTCTTTGCCTCTCCAGGGTCTTGGCTGAGGTGGCAGGCATCCTGGAGCATATAGGCCTGCAGGAAGAGTCAGAACTGCCAGCACAGATCCTGGCTGAGTTTATGATGGTATGTATAATATGGGAATCAGCCTTTCAGAAGTCGGGGGTTGATTCTGACAGATTGGAAGGCTAGCCTGGTTGGGCCACAGGACAGGGAGGTAAAGATGTTCCCTGCTTCTACCCTTTCTCTAAACAGGACTCCCAGAAGAAAGACAGGCTGCTTTGCAGCCAGCTTCAGGTGGTAGACTTCTTGCAGAACTTCCTGGCTCAGGAGAACCCTACTCAGGGCCTTGACCCCTTGGCTTCTGAAGACTTGAGCCGTGAGTAGGCAGGGGATTGGGAGAGGGGCTGGCCTGAGTGGGGCAGGAAAGAAAATATCAATTAGTTCCTGAGTTTGGCTGATGGTAAGAGTGAGGCCCAGGATTGAAGAAAAGCAGGCAGGCTGGCAGGCCAGCCTCACTTATGCCCTAATTACTGGTGGCTCATCTTAGGACAGAAGGCAATTGCAGCCAAGGAACAATGGAAAGAATTGAAGGCCACATACCGGCAGCATGTGGAGGCCATCAAAAGTGTCCTGACCCAGGCCCTGACTCGGGAGGAAGAGGTCCACAGGAAGCGGACACAGCTCCAAGAGGCCCATGAGCAGCTCAAGGCTAAGGTGCACCCAGAGGCATTGAATCAGGGAGGGAAGGGCAGACCAACAGGAAGAGGGGAGGAGTGAACAGACTGGGTTTAGCTCATTTCTCATCTCCTAAAAATTCAACTGGGAAAATGCGTATCTCTTCTCCTTATCCGCCTTCTTTGTTACCTGCAGAAGCAAATGGCTGCGGAAAAATTTAGAGCAGCTCAGAAGCAGCGGCAACTGCAACAGGTAGGTTCATCTCCCTGGGAGATCATCCCTTCCTACCACCATGCTGATACCTAGGCTGTGTCCTCTTTCTAGAAAATCTTCATTTTGTTTCTTCCTTAGAGGCATTATAATTTCCAACATGGGCTTGAATTTCAGCATTACCATTTACCACTGCATGACCTTGAGCAGGTCACCTAACTTTCTTTGTTTTATCTATGAAATGGAGACAATAATAGCACCTACACTATAGAGTTAGTAATTAAATAATCATTACAGCAAGTGCTTAAAGAAATACCTGGCACATTATCTTTGTGCTCATTTCCTGAGAATGCCCCACCTTAGAACAGCTCACTGTGATCCTTTTCTGTAAGTTCCTGCTTTCGCCAGAAGTGAATAGGGTCCCTTTTTTCATCAGTGAGTCTGAGCCCCAAGCTAGGTGTAGGATGGAGGTGTAGGGGAGATGACTCTAATACTTCAGCATCTGATATGCCATGTCCATTCCTCACTCCTGGCAGGAGAAGCATCTGCAGCATCTGGGTGAGGTTTCTACAGAGGTAAAGAAGCGTCAGTCAGAAACTCAGCAGGAGCTTGAGCGGCTAAAAAAGGAACTTGACATCCTAAAGCAGCAGGCAGGACGGGAACAGGACAAGCTACAGAAGTAAGGCTGAGAGCATGGACTGAATACCCAGAATGGTCTAGCTGAGATTCCCTCCTTTCACACCTACCACATTCTTCCAGGTACCAGACATTCCTCCAGCTGCAATGTACACTGCAGGGTAAGCCACTGTTCCCTGAAGCTGAGATTGAGGCTGAGGCAAAGATGCCACAGGAGCTTCCTGTCCATCTGGAACTCCCTGAGGATAAAACTCAGCTGCCGACCCAGCCCCAGGAACAAAACACTGGAGACAGGGAGAAAGATTGTGCCGTGTCCCTCAAGGTGAATGAGGTGAGATAGGTTGTTGGCAGGTAGATAGACTGAAAGATTTGCTATGCCCTCTGTCCCTAATACATGTTATATTTCTCCAAGGCTTCCAGACAACCTGCTGGAGATGTGAGTTTGCCACAGCTCCCTGAGGGACAAGGGCATGAGAAAGGATCCTAGATCAGGTAAGACTCCAACTTAGGCTTTAGTGTTCTTGGCCTGAAGTATGGAAGGAGGTAGGGCCTCTAAGCTACCTCTTTGCATCTGAGATCTGCTGCTTACTGAACAGTTGGGAGGTGGGAGGAAAGAGCTTATGTGATGGTTGAGGCTTAACAACTCATTCCCATGCCCATGTGCAGGCCTAACCCCTCTTTTCCTCTTTCTCAGTCTCTTGCCTCCACCCTCATTGCAGGATGGACTGTGAAATCCTGAGTACAACCTGATTTCTTACCATCATCTAGGGTTGGGGGCAAGCTCTGGCATCTAGATTAAAAGTCCTCTGTTTCTCTCAGTTGACCATTTGTTCATCTTCATACGCTGGTGGGAAGAACTACAAACATTCAAGGCCAATAACATGAGAAGAGCTGGTACTAGTGTGAACAAAGGGTGTGCAAATGGAAAGAGTCCCTGAATGGGGTCTCAGGTTGCTTTACCATATCATGGAGACATAGCTGTAACTCGAGGAGGAAAATGCTGTATGCAATAGGCTAATTGTGGGAGGATAATTTTATTCACCAGCCCACATTTTTTCATGAATTCAAATGTTGAGTCCTTTCCTGGTACTAGGCCCTTACTATAACCAGGGTTATAATAGTAGGCTTATTTGACCCTGTTTTAGGATAGAGTGCCTAATGTTATTTTCCTGATATATTTATATGTTATCTAATACTTTCCTTGATCACTGTTTTCAGAAATTCCTAATATTACATTCCCAATGGGTTTGTGTACCTTATTTAATACTTTTCCTTGATCACTTTTCAGTTATTCATTTATGTCTCTTCAAAGATTCAAGATATAGCTTTTGTGATCCATTTTTTTTTAGTTTTATTGAGTTCTCATGATATCGTGATCATTTCTTCCCTTCTATTTTTAGATGTGCTCTATTTTGAGATGTGCTTTTTTTTTGTAAACTCTCATTTTTATCCAACAATAATAAACTCATGTATTTGGATTTAAAATTTTCAAGGCTATAGATATCTTCTGACTTTCACCAAGTGTTTTCACATTTATTCATTTCATACCATTTTCTATTTTCTGTTATGATTATTTCATTGATTCATGAGTTTCCTTGAAAATTGATTTGGTCTTCTACTATATGTTTGTGGGAGGACAATCTAGTTTAATTTGGTCAGAAAAGGTCATCTATATAAAACTTTGTAATTTGAGGAAAGCTATTATAGCCTTTTGGGTTCTTTTTATGGTTTCCTGTGGTTTGGGGGAAGATTTAGGATTTTATGTAATGTGTTCTATATGTCTGATTTTTTTTTTCAATTTTTATCTTCATAATTTTTGGTTGACTGAATATCACCTTCTGTGAAAGGTGTGTTCAAGTCTCCAACTATAATAATGTATTTGTTTATTTGGCTTTTCTGGGTTTTGTTTTCATTCAAAATTAGCTTTAATATTTCTTTATATTATTACACACTAAAAAAATTTATATTTACTAATAAGGAATGCCAAGTGTATTCATCACTGGATAGCCTACAGGGGATTTATGATTTCTTTTGTGTTATCTCTTCTCAAAAATCCAACCTACTTTAAATCTATTCTGGTCTACACAGGTATTTCTGGAATAAAGGGAATGCTTATAGCAGAAATCTTTTGCTTATGAAGTATTCTTTCAGTATTTATGTTTATGGGTCATAAGTATGTAGAGACTATAAACATGGTCTATAACTTTGGACCTATTTTGTATATCAGAGGCTTAATTTATCGTCTTCAGTAAAATAGTCAACAAATAAGTTTTTGTGAAAATGCTTCTACCCTTTTCTGCAACTTTGTCACCAGGTTTTTTCCAGTATATCTGCAAAAGCTCTGATAGTCCATCCACCAGTGATTCTCAAACTTCCTAATGCTACGGCCCTTTAATACAGTTCCGGTGGGTTGTGACCCACAGGTTGAGAACCACTGATCTGTACAATGTTCTACATTATAAACTAAAGTAGTTTTTTAATACTTAGTTACATCCTTCCTAGGCTGCTGGCCCTGGAAAAGAAAAGAAGGCAAATTTGCTCCTACAACCCCCACAGCGGCTGCTAAGGTGGTTGGGAGTTGACTTGCCCTCCTCTCCCCTTCCCCTCCAGCAACCAACACCCTAAGAAAAAGGAAACAAGCCCCACAAAAGAGAAGCCAATTTGTTTATTTCTATTCAATTTGAATAATATGCTGTGTAGCTAGTTTATTCAGGTATGTACAAGTTTACATGAGTTTTTATTCCCTCTTTTAAAATTCTTTTTAAAGTTTTAGTTTATTTTTTATTTTATTTATTTTAATTTATTTTTTGTCATTTTCTTCTTATTATTTTTCATCCTTTTTGTTTTTTGGTAAACTTAGCAAAATCTAAAGTTAATTCTGAAGAATCCTGGACCTCTTAATAAATGGAAGTCTAAAAGGTGTTACCCTTGGTGGATCATCCCACTCTTTCAGAGCTTTCATGTAGAAAAATTTTCCTATCTGAAGTGTCTCAATTTCCTTTAGTTAGGGCCTGTAGTTTATGTAATGCTTTAGTTTTCTTAGTGTGGAAATATTTTTATTTTGTTCTCATTCTTAAAAGTTTTCATTATGTAGTGAATGTTTGGTAGACAGGCAATTTCACTTATCACATTAAGGATAATTTTTCCATAGTCATCTGGTGTTTGTTGCTGATGAGAAATCAGTTGGCAGCCTAAAAGCCCTTTCTGTGACATCATCTTTTACCTACTGGTTACTTAAAATATCTTTTTGTCTTTGGTGCTCTGTAGTTGTTTGATGTTAGGAATAGTTTGACAATTGCCAGTTTTTAAGAATTCTAGAGTATTTTCAGCTTTATCTCTTGAAGAAGTATTAGCTTCTAATATACCAGTTAGTTTATTTTCTAATCTTCACATCATATAGACTCTTTTGTATTTATCCTTACTCTTTCCCTCAGATTTCATTCCAGATATTTTAAGTCTGTTGTATTAACTGTATCCAGCCAATCTATTGTTTAATCATTTTCATTTTTGAATCTTTTTCTTATCAAAAGTTGCATTAGACCCTAATCTATTTTTTACATTTTTTGTTCTTTTTAGTTTTGGCTTACATTTTGAGCTTTTTTATTACCTTAAACATAATATAGTTAAACATTTTATCATTAGTGTTGGAAAGGTTCATAATTTATAAGTTTGTGGGCCTCATACTCCCTGTTTATTAGTATGGTTTGTATAGTTTAACTATGAACTGCCCATGTTTCCTTAACTTTATATTTGTGGCCTAGTATAAAATTGAGAGGATTTTTGTTCTGCCAATTGCTTGTGGGCCATAATAACATTTATAAAAGTTTAAAATCCATATTTTTTAATGTTCTTTGTGTCTGTACGCTATCCGTTTTTCATTCCTGCTGTTTGAGTATTTTCTCTCTTATTAGAATTTTCCAAAACTTTTTTCTGTTTTGTGTTTCAAAAGCACAAGGTTTGTCATTATTTTCTTTAATATTGCTTTTAATATGTTCGTTTTATTTTCCTATTGTCTTTATTATTTACTTTGGCTTTCTTATACAATATTTGTATAATTTTAATAACTAATTTGGGGTAGATACATTTTTAATATTCTAATAAATGCATTTAAATGTGCCTATTTTTATTTGGCTACCACTCTGATACTATCTCATGTTTTAGTATGTAGACCATCTATTATTTCTAAATAGGTTGTGATTTTAGTATTGATTTTATTTTAGATCAAGGAAGTTTCTCTTATTGCTTTTGCTTCTCACATATGTTTAGGATACCGTTTAGTTCCTAAATGGATTTAAGATAATTTTCATTGTTATTTTTAGACCACCAAATTTTGTAATTTTATTTATTGTATTTCATTTGCCTCAAATAATGACACCTACAAATTCCTTTTTATAATTTTTTATAATTACACATGTTCATATACATACGTATTTTAAATGTGTAGATGTAATCATTCTATATACTCTTAGAAGGGTTTTTTTTATTTTTGTTCACTAAATCCAGACTCAAGGAAAATCCATAGAGGGTAGTTACAGAACATTTGTTGAAAACGTAAATGGTTAAAAAAAATGGAGAAGGAACACAACACATCCCTGAGGTATTTCAGGTTTAAGTGTGACTTAGAGGATTACATGAGATTTCAGAGGTTACACCCCGAAAGGCATTTATATGCTGTGATTTTTGTTCCTTTCATATTTTCCTAAATATTTTTTTCGGGCCAAGTTCAAAATATTGGAAATCCTCTTAATACACTGAAGCCAATATTTCTGACCTTTTCCATGCAACTAATTGGTAGAACCAGAGAGGTAAAACTTAGTCAAAATACCATCCTACTTGGCTCAGCGCCTGTGGCTCAGGTAGCTAAGGCACCAGCCACATACACTTAAGATGGCAGGGTTGAATCCAGTGGGCACCTGTGGTCCCAGCTACTTGGGAGGTGAAGGCAGGAGACTCGCTTGAGCCCAGGAGTTGGAGGTTGCTGTGAGCTGTGATGCCACGGCACTGTACCCAGAGAGACAGCTTGAGTCTCCATCTCAAAAAAAAAAAAAAAAATCATCCTACAAGTCTTTATCAATGCCTTTATTTATTTATTTTTTAGAGACAGAGTCTCACTTTGTTGCCCTCGGTAGAGTGCTGTGGCGTCACAGCTCATAGCAACCTCCAGCTCTTGGGCTTAGGCAGTTCTCTTGCCTCAGCTCCCGAGTAGCTGGAACTACAGCACCCGGCTATTTTTTTGTTGTTGCTGTTTGACCACGGCTGGGTTCAAACCCGCCACCTTGTGGATATGGGGCTGGCACCCTACTCATTGAGCCATAGGTGCTGCCGCCGAATGTCTTTATTTTTATGACTTACTCCTATGAGGCAAATATTTTTTTATGGATAGCCAGCAAAGCTAATCAGTACACTTTTCTATTTGTACACTTTTGAAATTTAACTAAGTTAATTGAATATTCTATCCTGCCGCCATAAAACAAATTTCTGCTGCTCTTTGTTTCTTAGAGTGCTAAACTTGTATTTTTTGCCGTAGTGGTGATTAAGAAAGTTCTTGAATATCCCTAAGAATAAGTGCTTTTTTCCCCCTGTGCTGTCAGTATGTATTCTTGTAAATTTGGGCTTATATATTTTATTGAGGTTTTGTTTTCATGGACTTAAAGTTCCAAAGGGGAGTAAAACAGATAATCTCCAAAGTATGTTGAATTAGTAGTCGTAAAATCTGAGAAGTTTTTGCTCACTTTGAAATTGGAGTAACTGCTTACTTTCTTTCATTTTAGAGCCTTCCTGAGGTTAATACTGCTCCTTCCAGTCATACAGAATTTAAGTTAATTGTGTTTGTCGTGTCTTTATACATAAGTTTTGAATTATGAATGAAGTGAGAAATAAATTGATTTTATTATTCCTAGCCCAGTCTTTAAATGACCCTTTTGATACTTTGAATATTGGGTCCTGAGGAACTTAGTGTTTCAGTTTGTGATTCACAAATTAACATGTCCCACTGGTACACTTTGGTTTTGAAACTGTGAATAAGCTTGCAGGAGTAGGAAATCTGTGGGCTTCTGTTTTCAAAATCATTCTTTTTTAAGTAATAAAGGAGGCAAGAAAAGCTTCATCTTTCTCTGCTGTATTCATTTTTTAATAAAGGGATTTGTTATGTGAAATTTGGATTTAGTCAAAAGGCTGCCCTTGAAGACCAGGAAAGCTGCAAGTTCCCTTAAGGCAGCAGGTTCCCCATTCCTGAAGGCAGTGTGTGTGGAATTAACATCTTGTGGAATTTTCTTGGTCTTTTTTTTTAGAACTGTCACTATGGGGAGGTAGAAATTTGTTTATTACTTTATGACTAATTAAAAAAATAATCTTCATGGAGCTTTGCAATACAATGTATATATATAGATTCAAGTTTGGATTCATACACATTTCTACATTTTAAATTGTTGGTAGACTTTTGCAAACGCTTTTAAAATGTGCATAATTTATTTATTTATTGTACAGTAATTATACCCATGTGCAGGAGTTGGTTTTTTTTTTTTTTTTTTTTTGAGACAGAGTCTCACTCTATTGCACTCCAGAGAGTGCGGTGGCATCACAGCTCACAGCAACCTCCAACTCTTGAGCTTAGGCGATTTTCTTGCCTCAGCCTCCTGAGTAGCTGGAACTACAGGTGCCCGCCACAATGTGCTGCTATTTTTTGTTGCAGTTTGGCTGGGACCACGTTCGAACTCGCCACCCTTGGTATATGGGGCCACCTTCCTACTCACTAAGCCATGGGTGCCACCCCAGGAATTCATGTTATTTTAAATGTAAACTGACTTCAAGAGATTCTCCTGGCTCGGCGCCTGCAGCTCTGCAGCTAGGGCGCAAGCCATATACACCGGAGCTGGCGGGTTTGAACGCAGCCAGCAGGGATGCCAAACAATGATGACAACCATAACCAAGAAATAGCTGAGCATTGTGGGCGCCTGTAGTCACAGCTACTCCGGAGGCTGAAGCAAGAGAATTGCTTAACCCAAGAGTTTGAGTTAGCTGTGAGTTGTGACGTCACAGCATTCCGCCAAGGGCAATGAAGTGAGACTCTGTCTCAAAAAAAAAAAAATTTTCTCCAGCCTCAGCTTCCCAAGTAGCTGGAACAACTGCCGCATGCTACCATGCTTGCGTGTTTTCTCATGTTTTTTTTTTTTTAACTTTGTAGAGACAAGGATTTGTTTTATCGCTTAAGCTGGTGAACTCCTGGGCTCTAGCGGTCCTTCTGTCTAGGCCCACCAAAGTGCTGGGATTAGGGATGTGAACTATTGTGCCTGCCCTAAAGTCGTGTAGAAAAAATAAAAGATAATTTAATACTATACTTTTATAATATGAAAGGATTATTCAAAACATAAGATTATTACATGAAAATGTTAAAAGAGTTAAACCATAGAAATGCATATAGCTAACCTGGTGTGGTAACTCCCTCCTGTAATCTAGCCCTCTGGGTGGTTGTGTCAGGCGAATTGCTTGAGCTTGGGAATATGAGACCAGCCTGAGCAAGAGCAAGAACCTGTCTGTACTAAAAATAGAAAAAATTAGCCTTCTGTGATGCCATGCACCTGTAGTCCCAGCTAGCTAATTGAGGCTGAGGCAGGAGGATTG
>NW_003852403.1:27902180-27918421 GCF_000181295.1 Otolemur garnettii
TACACACACACATACATGAATATATACACACATATAATTTAGCACATAAATATTTGTGTTAAAAAATCATGAAGTGGAATAGTTTCATGTAAAAAACGAGTGTTTAAATATATACTGTAGATTCCCCATGTTATTCAATAAATGAAATTATAAAATTTTGGGTTTAATCATAAGAACCAATCATATTTTTCAATTTTATTGATCTCTTTAAAAGCAGTGATATTAACTTTTGAAACTTTTCATATGTCATCAGCTAATCACTGAACAATAGTTTATGCTTTATGTGTGTACTTAGAAAATAACTTGTCTTTGCGGGCAGAAGCTGGTTTGTAGTTTCCATAGCCTAGATTATGCCATCAAGATCATCTAGACGTAAGAGTAATTTGAAATCATTTATTTACTGAAATATAACATTATCTCTGGTTGTTTTATTCTGTTATAGTATAAAGATAATAGACTACCAGAGGAGAAAATGTATGGGTTTCTAGTTTAAAACTCTGTTAATGATGACTGTAATGCCTAACTTTGTTTCATTGTCCACGTAGGGAAGAAATGAAAAGGAAGGAAATAGTAAATTCAGTAGAGAACTTAAATCATAAAAGTCTTAATGTTTTTGGCCCAAACTTTTTGGGGAAAAAATTTTTTCCTGAATATTTTTCATGCAGAATTTTAATTTAGTTTTTAATATTTAGGTACTTGTGTTTTGTATTATAAAGGAATTTTAGCATTTATTTCTTAACATTTGGTACAAGAAGTCTTATGTAACAAATAATTATGAAACACAAAAACAGATAAAAAGTACAAGAAATTTTTTGTACCAGTAGCACTAGCATTACCAGTAATAATACATTATACTGATGTACTAGTAGCAATAGCAATCTCAGTAACAATACATTATACCAATGTATAATGTGCATCCTTATTTTTCCCTAAAAAAATTAGTCAAAAAGTACACATTACATGTGGCAAAATATGGTATGTATTGTAGGTATATATTCATACATAAAATGACAATAGAGATGAGAGGAGGAGGTGAGAGTGACTGCTTAAAGGTTATCACGCTTCTTTAGATACAGATTCTACCGTTAATCATTTGTTCTTCTAATTCCTCTGTGCAGGGACAGGACATGTCTTTACATCCACAAATGAATGTACTATAGAAGTACTTAGTTTATTGGGTAGTATTAGGGAAGATTTCTCAAAAAGCTGCTTGAGCCAAATTTTAAGCAGATATAATTATCCAGAGGCACTTTTCATCAAACATTTATTCAATGTCAGCTATGTGCTTAACATAATTTCTTAAGAGTTAAAAAAAAATAGTGGAACTGTCTCTGAATTTAAATTTGGAGACAGAAAGGAAAAAAGAACAATTCTATTAAAGAATTTATTGTTAAGAACAAAGAATCAATGTTTTGACAGTACCAGGGATAATCATGTAAACATTGCAGCAAGTAAAAGACAGTATAATGGGGAATGTAAGTGGACAAGCAAAGTTTGGAGCAGGAGATAGAAGGGAAGAATTGGGAGTAGTGACTTTACAGGACCTTTTTATCTTTACACTGATTGTTGTAGGGAGTCAGTATTCACTGAGAAACCAAAAACCTGTTGAAGTTTTTTTCCCACTTTTGAAAAAAAAAAAAAAAACTATCACAACATTCATGAGCACATTTATGAGTTTTGGGCAAAATGTGGATTTAGAAAGAAATACAAATGCTTCTGTTCTGAAGTAAACACATCTCCCTGAGTAATCATTGCTTATTATTGGCA
Organism: Otolemur garnettii; assembly: GCF_000181295.1. NCBI lineage: Eukaryota > Metazoa > Chordata > Mammalia > Primates > Galagidae > Otolemur > Otolemur garnettii. The sequence goes on from NW_003852403.1 coordinate 27,903,948, forward strand.
CTTACAATGATAGTTGAAGAGCCAAAATCCATTTAGGCAATTAGAAACATTAATGGAATATTGAAGTGGTACCAGAATGGAGCTCCCATTTGGGGATTAAATACTGCTACTTAAAAAAAATTGTTTACACTTAATAATATAGTGATCATAATTATTAACAGCTGCATATTTTATCCACCAAAATAATCCCTAAAGCAATTCAATGCCACTATTGTAGTATTCCTGGATGGTGACAGTTACTAATCAAAACAAGTACACACCTGCTGGAGAACCATGAACCAACCACCTTTCCCATAGCTCAGTGCTTTTCTATATATTATTTACTGAAGGCACATGGCTTTCTGATAACAGTGGAAAGTAGTTTTACCAATGCAGATATCACTCGTCGTGCCTTAGTAATAGCCTTCTTATTGCAGTTTTAAATATTAACCATTGAAAATAGGGAAAAAATCTACCTAATCTGTAATATAAAATCTCTATATTAAAGAATAGTGACATTTCACATCAATTAGTGAAATGAGTATGGCTTTTCAAAAAAAACCTTATAACTGCCACAATAAATTTAATATGTTAATATTTAGCAATTGCTGGAGTTTAAAAATAAGAGGAGCTTATGTATTAGGTGCCTATGTCACCCTTGGTATTAGCTATAGGCTGTTCTAATTCTTTTGAGAAATTGATAGTAAAAATTGTATTTGATTAAAAAATGTTTGGTTAGTATTATAAAAAGATTTTCTACTTTACCTTGTCCACTCCCACATCTACTTCCATCTCAACAATATTCAGGAACTAATTCACTAATTAAATTCAACACTTAGTGTGGTAGTGGTGGTGATCTAAAAGTATAGAAATGACAAAAAATGTTATAATGGAAGAGTTAGTAAATATTCAGGTAATTCCTAGTAGTCATTATATGGTATGTTATACCATATATAAAAAGATACCATATCTTTTTATAAGAGGCAAACTAAAACCATAGGGCTCTGTCCTATAAGGCATTTCTTTTATATCCAAATAATTCAATGATTTGGACTTTTGCATTACATGTTATGTATCTCTAGAAACTAAGCCCCTGATAAGTAAGGGTTTGAATTATAAGGGAAAATGTCTTTATTAAATTTTCAATTAAAATAGTGCTTAAAGTACTATTAAAATAATACTTTACTAAAATAAAAATAGTACTTAAAATAAAATAGTACTTAAAATAGTAGTTTTATTAAAATAAAGTACTATTAAAGTTTAAAATGTTATATCTAATTTTTATAATATGTTGTAATATTTAATATTTAGTATTGTCAATTTAGGTTATAAGATATTTGATGTTTTGGTTTTACTAACTAGGTATCTTGAGTGTCAAATATTTTAAAAATATATATGCATGTACATATATTCTGAACTATTAGGCATCATTCTTCATAACTTTATTTTGCTTTATTTTTTAAGGAGTTATTTCAATTATGAAGACACCTGGAAGCTACAGGAATCTCATCTTGCTTTTTTGTAGTTCTGATTGCTATGAACAGTTTGCTTTTTTTTTTCTTTTAACTGAAGTTCTTGTTTATTTATAAAAAATAAATAAATGGCAGCCTGGTTTAACAGTCACCCTTATTGTCTTAGAATGCAAAGAAATGTTTGCTTCTTGGATGTTTGTCTGAGTTTGACAATATTAAAGTTTTATAAGGAGAACAGTTGTTTGACTTAATGTATGTTGAAGTCTATATAATATTTCTTATATAGCTAATTATATTGAAATCATATTAAGTTCACTGTAATAATCAAAATATGTTATTTTGGAAGACATTACCACTAAAACTATAGTTCTAAAATTTTGAGTCAGTTGGAAGTAGTTTTTAAAATACAGATTTCAGTTATCTATTTGGAAGATTGTAATTTTCAATTTCTGGTTCATATTTTTAATAGCCTCAGGTGATTCTAATGCAGTAGATTCAGAGATAATTTTTGAGAACACTACACTATTTCCTGTTAAGACTTCAGCATATCATCACCTCAGTAGATAGTCCTAATGCTGGAATAATAGACATGTGCACTTTGAAAATTGAATCTCCTTTTAGAAATCCAGAAGCTTAGAGTTTTAGTATACTAGAAAGAGTTGGATGTGATGTAATGATGGGAGCACTATGTTATAACGTAAGTCTGAAGTTAATAAGGATGTGCACTCTGAGGCAGAAAGATGATGCTAAAAGAGTAATATGAGAGTGAAAGCAAACTTTTGTTTTATAATATTTTGGCAAGATAATATTTATTAAAATCGTATATATGTATATACACACACACAAACATATTCACATGCAATGGCCTGAAAAGCAGACATTTGATAAGGTGAGTATAATGTATTAGTCTTACAGCAAATAAGCTCAGAAAATAGAAATCCTTATTTATGAAGAGACAAATTCCCAATTTATTGGCTGTTTTTCAAACACACAGCTAATTACCCTATTCTTTGGAGTAGCCATATGACTGTATTATAGCCAAGAGTATGTAGGCAAAAATGATGTGTACCACTTTAAATTATACACATGCCTATCAATACCCTTTGCATGACTTTACGTGTGTGTTCAGGCTCCTGTACCATGAAGAAACTGTGAGAAGGTGAGTGAACCACTGTTATAAATGATTCTTAACCCTTTCTGATCCCATGTCGGACCTTGTGCAACATAATGATTTTCCTGTTCCACTCCAATGTCAGAAGACATCAGACACTTTTGTTTTTGCCTCTGTGATTCAGAAAATGGTATGTGTTTTCTCACATTCTCTATTATGGCAAGACAAGAACAAAGTTTTATTTGTCTTGTTTTGCCATTTACATCTCAAATAGTGATTCACTTGATGCAAGTTTCTTGAGCACATATGAGTGGTTCAGGCTATCACATCTACACTGATAGGTTTGAGACAAGCCCTCAACTTGCTCAGGAATTGCATAAAATGAGAATACATATTATGGAAAGTTATGGCTCCTAGGAAGGATTATACATACAGGTGATCTGAAAAAGAAGAAACTTCAGGAGTATGAATTATCAATGTGATATGAAAATGATGTGCTTTTCATTCCATGGCAAGAAGTTAATGACAATGCTGAGTACATTTTTTGGCTCCCAAACACAGTTGATCACTGATTATAGGAAGAAATAGAAATTCTTGTTCAGAGAGATTTTATTTATTTGTAGGTCATTTTGTTTAGGATTGACATCTTAAAAATATTTTCTTCCAGTCCATGAACACGGGATAGCTTCCAATTTGTATTTTTAATTTTTAAATTTCTTTAGAGAGGTTTTTGTTTTGGGTTTTTTTTTTCTGTATAGTGTACCAGTCTTTTGCCTCCTTGGTTAAGTTTATTTCTAAGTATTTTATTTCTATGTTTGATACTGTAAATGGAATTGTTAATTTCTCTTTCAAATTGTGAGGTTTTAGTGTATAGAAATTCAGTTGGGTTTGATTTTGTATCCTTCAGTTTTGCTAAATTCACATATTGTAATTTTTTCCCCATGTGGAATATTTGGGGTTTTCTATATAAGATTATGTCATCTGTGAACAAAGATAATTTTATTTATTCCTTTCTAATTTGAATATCTTATTTCCTAATTCTGACTACATCTTTCAGTACTTTGTTGAAGAAGTGTCAAAAGTGAATATCTATATCTGGTCTATGATCTTAGTGTGAAAAACAACAGCATTAAGTATGCTGTTTAATTGAATGCCTTTAATATATGACTTTTATTTTGTTGAAGCAGTGTCTATTTTTCATTTGTTTGTTAAGTATTTTTGTCATGAAATGATGTTGAAGTCTATCGAATGTTTTGCTTGACCTTGATAGTCAAGGCTCACTAAGGGAAGCTAGTGAGAAATGCAAACAGATAGTCATTTAGAGAGTGCTTTATTGGGGATAGGACCTGCTAAATTTCCAGACAGATGTCATCTCTCCATATTTGCACCCATCACTGTGGGGGCAGTTGCTCTCACTAACATATCACGCTCCTCAAGATCAGAGAGTCTTGGAATTTAAGTGCTTGTGAGTCTTAGAGATTATTTTATCTGACAGATAAGAAAACTAGGAATAAATGTCATAGATAATCCTCTATCACCATACAGTTAAATAGAGACAGAGCTGGAACAGGTTTATATCTTCAATGGAATAGGTGGCATTTTCTTCTAAAAGTCAATCTGAATTTGTGAAGATTTAATCCTACAAGATTTGTAGATAGAAAACCTATAGGATTAAATTCCATCTTTAACCCCATAACATGCTATTATTCTTGGGGGTTTGACAAGAACAGTCTTCATCTTTCTAGTTTGATTAAGTGTCTGAAAATGTAGTTACCCATTACACCCTTTGTCCTATATTTTTATAAAATATGCCTTATGGAAAATTTCAGAATTACACAAATATTTCAAAATAAATCACAATAGTCAAAACTTCTACTCTCCTAGAAGACTGTACAAGAAGTCCTTGGGAAATTCATATGAAACATGTACAAGTTATTCTAATTTTTTGTAGAATTTTGTGTAGAATGTGAAGTGAATAGGTGCACATAAGAGATTATTTGGCAGGAAATATTTGCTAGTCCCAATTTTTGCCTGCCAATTGTGAGAAATGAAACAAATAATTATGTCGATATAATTTGTTCAGACTCTTTATATGAATACTTTACCATACTGGATAGAATTCCTTCTGATTGAAATTTTTCACAGACTACTTACTGTAAAGGTAAACATTGTCTCTAGGATTTCTTTATCTTTTGATAATTCATGTTCACTTTGGTCTGTCATTGTGTACCTGCATGAAGTAACATGACACATGCAACTCAAATGGGACTTTCACTCATGAGTTTTGTATTTGTTTCTTTGACTCATTTGCAAACCAACCATAATTCTAGTTTCTTACTTTTTTGTATTTCTAAATATCACATATTAGAAATTGTGCTATTGAGTAAATAAGGTAAATAACGACATCTGGACATGGGATACTGAGGACATGGTACAGGTATAGGAATAAAATCCACAAACATGCTTCCTGTGTAGCACTCCAAGACTACCTATTACCACGTTGCTTTTTGTTCTCTAATGTCTTATTCTATAAATAATAATCCATTAAAGAAATATGTAAAATCTCTCATTATTTTTGTCTTAATCCACAGAATTAGGAATTACAAATGATGTCATTACCAACATTCATAAATGCATTCCAATAGCTAAATGTTGTTATAAAACAAATACTGTGTTAAGTACATTGCACTAATTTTATTTGTTAGTAGTTTATATTTTACACTTCTAACTCAAAGCTAGAGAAACCAAGGCTCAGAGATAACAAGTAGCCTCCTCAAAATGACTAATTACATGATGAAAAAGGGGAATTCAAACACAATATTCTGATTCCAGTCTCCTATTTGTTTTCCTCCTATGCTGTAGTTCCAGTTAAGCCTAGATAGAAAAGAAACTGTTCTTTGTAAAGGTTAATAATTAGACATACAGTTTAATACAACTTCTTGTAGTAAAACTATGTCTTAACCATTTCCTTGAAATTTATTTTTCAGGAAAGGTGAATTTTTTTCTTCTTCTTATATTAAACTCAGTTCTCACTTTTAACCTTTGGAAAAGCAAGAATATCCACTCCCAGATTTCTTCCCTTGAATTTTCCTCTTGAAAATATAACCATTTTGTTCCTTTTGCAATTTTTTTGCATACTTTCAATAAACGTCTTTGGCTCAGAAAGGCTAACCTTCCTGTGGAGAATCAGACATTTGGTGGAATAACCCCCAAAGTTTTGAGGTCAATGAAGAGTAATATTTAAGAGCAAGAGATGATATTTTCATTTTGGCTTCATATGATTCACAGGTTATAAAATAATGCATAAGATTTTATCATCATTTAATGTATTTTCCTTAAAACTTTTAAGGTTAAAAATACTAACTTAGGCCAAGTTTTCCTTTTTATATTTCATAAATGTAGACACCTAGAACCTGGATCTCGTTGAGGAAGGAAAAGTGACTACAGTGATGCCAAATAGCGATAAAGGGGTACAAAACATACTCAGATGTTTTTGGACCCCAAGGATAAATTTACCCACATGCAATTTTATTTCTAGCTGCTCGGCAAGCCATGGTCCTGCTGTGAAGAATCTGGTTTACTGTCATTGGCAAAAGCCAGGTGTGGAATGTGAGATCTCCTGCCAAGTGATAGACCAGGGTGCGCTGCATGAATAGGGCCTCCTCAGCTGAGCATAACTTTTGGCACATTTGATTCACATCAACTCTGTTTTATATTCAATTCTGCTCATTTATACAGTTCCTAGGGGTATCCTTGCTTGCCAATCACACATACACAATAGCAAATACTTTTCCCAGTAGTAATTTATAAAAATAATGCAGATAAAAGACTACTTTCAAAATTGTTAATGAAGTGAGACATAAAAAAAAATGCCAGTTTTTCTTTTCTGCAAATTTATATTCTTTTTTACAGTGTCAGAAAGCCTTGTTCCACATTTCTTGTGTCTAATTAAAACTGCAACATGGAGGAAACTATAAAATAAAATCTAAGTACTAGTGTACCATGTGTTCATTTTTAGGCTTTATTTTCTTTTTCAACATTTTGTTTACGACTTAAAACTTTACAAAATGAATTTCACTAGACAAGTATTGAGCCAAAACACAGTTGGAGAAGGGTGATGTTTTGCCATTTCATATTTTAGAGGCTCATTTCCTTTTTCCTATCATCTCCTAATACTAGGAACTCATTAATCTAAACTCCCAAAGTGATTGTTACGTGTTCAGAATATCTTACCTTCTTCTTTTCTGGTATTCTTCTGGTTATATTATAGTGCAGATGTTGAAACAAACTAATAAAATGTAGTGGCAGAAGTTTTGTGAATAAAAATATAGCAGAGATGAGTAAGAGAGACTACCGGTGGGGGAAAAGGATTGTTGTGTATTGTGATGTAGGCTAGAAAAATATTTAAATAGAGGCAAAGAATGTACACTGATACAGTGACATATTAGAACAAAGGCCTGAAAACAGTGAGAAAGTGAGGCTTATGGTTAAACAAGTTGCCATAAAGTTTGAACTTTATGGGATGTATTATGGTATATCTTGGAATAATTGTTCTAGTCCAAGAGAATATCAAATACAAAGTGATATATGGAGGATACCTTAGTGTGCTTGAGAAACAGTATGAAAGCCAGGAGGAATTGCACAGTTAGAAAATTGGGGAGTAGTGACACATGGAGTTTGATGATACAGGGCCTTCAGTTCATTCAAGGACTTGGCCTAGTACTCTGAGAGAGATACATGTCACTGATGAGTTTTGAATAATATCTTATATGGTTTACCTTTAAAGATAATAATTCTGGCTTCTGTATAGAAAATAGACCCAGGGATAACAAAGATGAAGGACAGAAACTAGATAGGTTATGAGAATAATAAACTTGAGAGACAATTATGCTTTTGATCAGGGTGTTGGTGATAGAAAAGGAGATAAATGGTTTAATTCTTAATAAAGTTTGAAGACAGAACCAACAGGCTTTCCTTGATTAGATGTGGAGTGTTACAGAAAGTGACATGCCAGGGAAGATTCCAAAGCCGCCTTTTTTTTGGTCCTGAATTAGACCATACTGAGAGATTTAGAAGAATGTTCAGGATGGAGATCTGGGAGAAATATTGAGTTTAATCTGGGGTTATGTTAGGTTTGTAGTGCTAATTATAAATTTAAGTGGAATGGAATGAATAATTATTTGCATTCATAATTTTGGATGTCAGGGTGAAGGTTCAGATAGGAAATACAAATTATGAATGATCTTATTTGTAGACATTAAAGCAAATGTAATCAGTATGGAAGTGAGCATGAGCATTAAATATCAAAGTGAGAAGTACAACTTTAAAAGATATGAGATATGAAGAACTCAACAAAAGAGAATCTGGAAAGGAAGATAGTATGAAAGATGGTGCTAAGGTGCTAATGGAAACTCATTTCTGATGGCATTTATTTTTTCAGTAAAAAAAACTTCATCAGCTTTTTATACATTTGTATGTGTTATATTTAAAAAAAAAAAAAAGAAAGAAAAGTTATTGTCCTGAGGGTGGATAGTTGATCGGCTGAGGATAAGAATTGACTGGATGTGCTGGGAGTTTGAGTGGAGAGAAGGTCTGAAGTTGTTTTCTAGAAAAGTTAAGAATCATTGAACCATGGGTATGTAGTAAGATTGCTTATTGATACTAAGTGTGTGTTTGAGGGTCATAGCAATAGATGTAATTTTAGACCTGCTTGCTAGGTTTTGCTGTACATTGTAGGCTAAAAATTGAACTTAATTTGATAATGGTTTTGAACAATAAAATATTATGATAAAGAAATTATTCCATTGGGGATGGTCATGATTTTCTGTGATCATAGAATTGAGGGCAGTATTATGACTTTTGGGCAGAAGCATTTGTAAACCAATTCACCATTCTCTTTTTCTTCGATGCACCAAAACCTGAAGTGTCATGTTGAAAAAGACTTGCTCAAAGATGTAGTGTCTTAGAATGCTGAGCCACTGCATAGAGGAACTTCCCTGTAGACTCTTAGATCAATGAGATTTTATAAAGAAACCAAGAATGCAGTTGTTTGTTACCATATCATTATCTATATGTTCTTACTACAAAAAATAAGTACCCATATGTAAGGTAATGCCTATATTAAATACATATTAGGGCATGCTGCAATGCACACATACATTAAAATGTCATAAATATGTATATATATATCCGTGAAAAAGAAAAAAAACACTTTTCTTCTTTTAAAAGAAAACATACAATTATGGGAGTAAAATGGCTGAGGTAAAGGGAAGGACAATATCAGAATGACTGAGATATAAAAGTATCATATATATGAAGATTTAAGTCAGCAAGAATTGAGTGGATAAGTGACATTGAGCCAGGAGATATAGAAGGATGAAAGGACCTTTTGCCTTCAATGGTATTTTTGTGGAACTTTTTTTTTTTTTTTTTGCAGTTTTTCACCATGGCTGGGTTTGAACCCACCACCTCCGGCACATGGGGCCGGCGCCCTACTCCTTTGAGCCACATGTGCTGCTCTTTTTGTGGAAATTTTTTTTTTTTTTTTTGTGGAAATTTTTATTAATGTCCTGTAAATCCAACTATTCCTCTCTTTACTTTGAATATAGATTAGACTTTCTTGTCTAAAAAAGTAACCTTTACAAAAACGTAGGTAAATTTGTCTTCACCAATGACCATAATATATGGTTAAAATAACTACAGCATACATAACATATGGTTAAAACAACTACATTTTATCACAGATGCCATTTAAAATGCAGCTGAAGTTATTTAAGATAGTACAATTTTTACAAATATATTCAGTATAATAATTCAATTTTTTTCAATATATTTTAACATTTGTGCATATAGAGTCAAACAGTATTTTTTGACTTTAGCTATTAATATTAGCATACATGGATATATGCTAACTTAAGCTTGATCTTTATTCTACTCTATAAGAAATGGGTAAAAGGGGCATTAATTATAAAATACTAATTATCATTATATTACAAAATATTTAGAACTTACCTATTTCCTTAATGAGGCAAATTTTTAATATATCCAGATTTCTTTATATGCTTCTTTTTAGAGTTCACTTGTCATAAAGTTGTGTTTTATTAGAATAATTTTGGTTACATTTTTAGCTATAAATTCAGTCTACTTAATGTGCCATTCTTAGGAAAATGTGAACCCTTTGTGTAAAATCTTCCTATTTTTTACGCCTGTCACTCGAGTGTTTCTTACTCCCTCTTTTATTATTTTAAAGATGCCTTCTAAAGTGCATTAATGTTTTAAGATAAATAATGAAATTTTCCCAGTCAGAATGGAGGTAAAACATTTTATAACTAATTCACTACCAATTGTTAGACTTTGCCCTGTTCTTAGTTCTGTAAATAATAAGAGAAAGAGAGTTATTTTATTATAAGTAAATATGTACTATGCTTTTAACAATTTATATTTAACCTTTACTATAACTTTTTGAGAGAAGGTAATTTTCCACTTTTACTGAAATTTAGTGCATTTAAGGATTATGGTTTGCTCATACTCACATAGCTAAGGTACATCATAGCTACTACTCAATCATGAAGTTAGCTTGGTTTCAAAGTCTGCCTCCTAGCCATCAGCCATATTTGTCTAAATATGGTGTTCAGATTATATGATAGACTCCTTTAAATACAGATTCCTGTATCCCAGTCAAGATCTAATGAATCAGACTGCAGTCCAGGTTACAACAAGAATCTGAATTTTTATCATGTTTTCCAAGTAAATATTTTCCACCTGAAATTTGAGAATGAATACTTACATTAACTTTCCCATGAGTTTCCCAGCAGTGGTGTGGTCTGGTCCTTCTGTCTTCATCCTATTTTACTTCTAAGACCTATTCCATCTTGAGGCAATAGTAATGGAAACCATTGATGTTAAAGAGATTAACATCAAGTCAGAACTGAGTCTATCATGATAAAAGTCTTGCTAAATTAACTTTTACCCAGTCCCCTGGCCTTAAAAATCCTAGGAATGAGCCTCTGTAAAATTTTCATAAGCTCATCTCTTTGACTGAGATAGATAAAAGCTTTAGTCTTTTTAGTGAGAGAGTTCTGATGGCACACACATATCAAATGAATTTTGGCCTATTTACTGCCAGACAGTTTGTCTCAATACTTTACCCATTGACTATTTGGGGGTTAAGTTCTATACTTAAGTGCCAAACCAGCTGTTGAAATTGAAAACTTAGCAAATTTATTATTTTTCTTGACTGGCACTTCTTACCACCACACGCAGCTGTGTCTGGAGCCACAGCTCCAGTGACCTGGATTCAGATGACCTCTGTCCTGAGATGTGTGCCAGGTGTCATTTTTTAAAGCAGAACACAGTGAAATTATCATATATAATTAAGGGAGATGGTAGAAAACAATAACAACACAAAAGAACACCACTTAGTCTAAGTCCAGTGGATGAGTTCTAAGAGTCATGCTTTTTTTGATTCCAAGTGTAAACAAAGGTTCCCTGATGTAGCCTTACTTAGGGAAGAAATTATACATTTTACTACATCCGATTTTCAAAGTCCCTTAATAATACCTTGCATGAGAAATGTCATAATTATAATTATGTATATTTTATCCCTTTCCTAAAGTCACCATGGCAATCTCATTAAGAAGAAAAAAAAAGCACTGTTTGCAGAAAAAGAAAATATTGTTTTGTTCTCTGAACTGGTTTAAATATATATTAGCCTTGGTCAGTGATGCTGTAACAAACACCATAGACTGAGTGGCTTAACCAACAAACAAGTATTCCTCATGGTCTGGAAGCTGAAGTCTATTATCAGGGTTCTAGCACTGTCAAGTTCTTGGCATTAGTCCTATTTCTGGTTAAGTACTCACCTGGCCTTTCTTGTTATGCAGAGAGAGCAATCTCATGTCTCCTGCTCTTTTAAAAATGTCCTACCATAAGTGGTTCACCCTCCTAACCTCTCCTAAATCCCATCATGAGAATGTCCAACTTTATGACTACATCTAAACCTAATTATCTTCCCAAAGTTCTACTTCCAAATACCATTGCATTGACGATTAGGGCTTCAACATATAAAATTTGTAGGGTCACAAATATTCAGTTGTGTTATTAATCTAAACTAAGATGATTAAAAAGTGAAAAAAATACACTGGTAAAAGGATCCATATTTAATAAATGGTTCTGGGAGAATTGGCTAGGCATACATAGAAGATTGAAATTGAATCTGCACCACTCACCACTTACAAAAATTCACTCTCACTGGATAAAGATTTAACATTAAGACACAAAATTATAAAAATTCTAGAAGAAAGTGTAGGAAAAACTCTTAACAATAATGACCTGGGAAAAGATTTTATGAAGAAGACCCCTTTGACAATTGCAGCAACACCAAAAGTGAATGAATGGCACATGATCAAACTAAAAAGTTTCTGCACAGAGAAGGGTACAACTAAAGCATACAGCCAACCTTGAGGATGGGAAAAGATATTTGCCTGCTATAAATCTAACAAAGGCCTGGGAACTAGAATCTACAGAGAACTCAAACTGATCAACAAGAGAAGAAAAAACAATCCCATTTATGAATGGGATGACAGGCACCCCCCATTATGCCTGGCTAGTTTTTTTCTATTTTTAGTGGAGACCAGGTCTTGTTCTTGCTCAGGCTAGTCTTCAACTACTGAGCTCAAGCAATCCTCTAATCCTCCGACTGCTCAGATTACAGGCATGAGCCACCACGCCCAGCATTGTTCCTTTTCCTCCTCAATTCTTTCCAATAGCCCTTCAAATTGAAAATAATTTTGAACAAGTGGGCAATGCGAACTATAAAAAGATGTTGAAATTTCCCACGACTAATTATGCCTGAGAAATTTTAACTATTTTAATTAAGCAACCCAGCTTCAATGTAAATCCTATTTATTATTGAGTGGTTTATAACATACCAAGAAAAAAGCGGCACCAATACAAAAGACAGATAAACAAAACTAGTTTTCCCAGGAACAATTACTTTTTTGCACTTTTGCTTCCTCATTTATAAAAGACAAAGTAATGGTATTTACCTTATAAGATTGTTGTTAGAATTAAATGCATTAATGTATGTAAAACAGAACAAAACCTCACTCTTAGAATGGAATATTATGTTATAATTCATCACTGATTCTAGTTATAAAAGAAGGGACATAATGTCAAAAGAGTTGAAAGAGAGTGACAAAATAGAAAAGTAAAGGAAATAAAAGGTTTATCAGTTTCCTTTAGGTGCAGTAAGAAGGAACCATACATTGGGTGTTTTAGAACAACAAAAATTTATTGTCTTACAGTCATAAAGTTCCAAATGTGAAATCAAGGTTTTGGCAGGACCATGGTCCCTTTAACCTATTGGACTAGTATCCTTTTTTGTCTCTTCCAGCTCTGCTAATCCTGGATGTTGTTTGGTTTGTTTCAACATAATTCCACTCTTTCCATCTTCAAGTGGCATTCTCTCTGTTTCTTCATCATCGTCCCCTATATGTCCCTATCTTTGCGTTCAAATATTTTCTTGTCCATAAAGACAAAAAGATACCAGTCATATTGGATTAAAGACTATCTAATGATCTCATTTCAACTTGATTCCCTCTGTAAAGACCCTATTTCCAAATGAGATAACATTCTGAGTTGATGTGGGTTAGGATTTCAGCATATCTTTTTTATAGGACACAGTTCAATCCATAGCAGAGGTAATTATTAATAATATACATGCATTATGGATTTTTTATTAAAGTAAAATATATGTTATGTAGCTAAAAGATATATATCTGTATATGTGCTCCTGAAAACTTACTAATATTTGAAATTATGATATTTCAGGATAATCTTCATGATATACAGAGAATATTTGTGTCTTAGCTAAAGTGATGCCACCTATGTGAGAATGTAAACAGAATTTATAATGCACTTTATAAAACAACTGGTTTTAAAATGTCAACTGGCCAAATTTTCTTAAAATTTATAATTTGTGATCATGGGGGTGGGAAGACAAATATATAATTTTTGCATTTGGTAATTTTTCCTGAATAGCTCATATCATATTATATCAAATTCACATGATTTGATTGGCATAAAATACAACTGCACCATGAAGCTTGCTAATCTTGAATGGGTTTGTGCGAGGCAACCTCATCATATGTAACACCCATTGGCTCAAAAGGTTTTGAAGCTGCTATAACTTGGTATTAAATTCCTAAGTAGTGGAATTTATTATACTTCAAATGATCTTGATTAATTAGTGATGTATAAGAATAATTGCTTTATCTTTCAAATCACATTAATTTGTAACAATAGGGTTTGATTCATGTACCTATTGAAAAAAGATCAGAAGTATACATTAGACATTTACTTTCATCATTTTAAATACTTTTGGATTTAAATTTTATTATTATTTCATTTTTTCACTTGTAATCACAAGTTCATAACCTAATTAAATGTCATAAATATAGTCATAAAACTGTGCCCTCAGGAAGAAACAGAAAGACTCTTCTCTTGTATTTAATTCCATGTTTTCCTTTGTCACTGCATCATGAATTGGGGGAAAACAGTTGACATAAGATTATCAATGCTCTTGTGATCAAACATTTTGGAAAAGAGAAGCATCAAAAGGATTAATGAATGTACTACTTTGTATTAAGATCTAAGCCTTTGTGGGACAAACACTAAACTTATTCAGATGCTTTACCACAGGCCTGATCAAAGAACCCCATATGTGCATGGTATTGCTTCCATAAGATCCTCTTAAAACTCCAGGGGTTGAATTTAGTCAGCTACAAAAGAATAGAAAATTTAAGAATACATGAAGGGTGGCCAGGCGTTGTGGTGGGCGCCTGTAGTCCCAGCTACTTGGGAGGCTGAGGCAGGAGACTCGCTTGAGCCCAGGAGTTGGAGGTTGCTGTGAG
>NW_003852403.1:27918441-27938958 GCF_000181295.1 Otolemur garnettii
CTCTACCTAGGGGGATAGCTTGAGGCTTTGTCTCAAAAAAAAAAAAAAAAAAAAAAGAATACATGAAGGGGTATGAGAGTGTCATATTCTAAGCTATTTATATAATTTAACCTTAAAAAAGGTTGATTTGCAATGCAGATTCTAAGGAATCATTTATAGTCACATTATTTTTAAGAAATTCAGATTCTTCCAGAGTAGGGCAGAATCTCATTATGCTGGGACATATTATACATCTCTATTATACTATCAGAATACAGATCAATCACAAATATGTAAAGTTAATTGCCTCACTGAGATTAATTACAGCATAAGTTATTCTAGAAGTTTTGTAAATAGGTATGAATAAGAAAGATAAGTAAATGAAATAGAATAAAGGCTTAAGGAAAATTTATGAAATGTGAGGTTAGGCTCTACAATGAAATTCACCTTAAATCATCTAAAGCTCAAAAAAAACCCACAGATGTGTGGGACTTGGGCTTGGTTTGCAATGTTACAATATTTAATCATGTATGATAATATAACTATAATTATAGCTATAGTATTTTCAATACTCAATATGTATCAAGCATTGTCATAAATGTTTGGTAGGTAGTTCTTTAAGACAACTATTGAGTTGATAGTATTGTTTTCAGTATAGAGATAATGAAAATAAGACTTTTATATGTCAGATAATTTGTTATAACTGAGAAATTTCAATGTAACATCCTGGTAGAAGTCATTCAGTAACAAGAAAAACCATATCATCAGTGTTTTATAGAAGTCCATAAATAGCATGAGGCCATAAGATTTCAGGGCATATGGGAACCAGAAGCCACTTACCTGAAGCTTAGTCTGAGAAGAAATATGAAAAGGATGAGCAGCTAATTGTAGTGAAGCTATACTATAAGCAAGAGTTGTATACTGCTATGTAATTAGAGCATTAAACACAAAACTGAGTCTATTTAGTATGAAATAATAGTGCTAACACAGTGTGTGAATTACAGGAGAAATATGCTATACATACACTTTGTATTTATGCTGTATAATTTTGACAAATTACTCTAAGTGAAGCACAGTGACTGTCCCAACTGGCATTCAGATCCAAGTTTACCTGATTTCCAAGACTGTTTAATTTCCATTATATTTTACAAGTATGGACTAAAATAACAATGAGGCATAAGGATATCCATGGCCCTCCAATGTTCAGGTATTGGTGGAATGGGATGATATTAGTGACTTCAGCTGACAAAGTGGTTACTTTATAAAAGATAAAGGTTACTATTTGTCTCAAGAGGTGAGGGGAAAGGGGTCTACTGCTTTGAGAATTAGAATATTTAAGTAGAAAAGTGAATAGTAAGTAAATAAACACATTCCAAGATAGAGGACTCTTTTCAAATATGAATTATTAAATGTATGAAGATGGTTAACAGATGCTGGGAAGGGTAGTGGAGGGTGAAGGGAGAGAAGGGGATTTATAATAGGTATAAAAAATACAGTTAGACCTAATGAATAACGTCTAGTATTTGGTAACTCAATAGGCTGACTGTAGTTAATAATAATTTATTGTACATTTAAAAATAACTAAAGAGTGAAATTGGAATGTTTCTAACACAAATATGATAAATGATTAAGGTGATGGCTACCCCAGTTACCCTGACACACTGTATGTCAGTATCAGAAGGCATATTGTGTACTTCGTGGACTCCATAAGTACGTACAACTGTTACATATCCACAATAATCAAAATAAAAAAATAAAAATAAAATAAAAACACGAACTTATCACCCTCAAAAACAAACATAACTTGTTTATTTCTGTACCATTTGTGTATATCATAGTCACCCCAAACCTTTACTTTCAGCCAGTAAGTAATATATATGGTAGATTTTAGTGCATGGAAAACAGCAGTAGACTTTAATCAGAGTTCTGAGTTTGTTTTTATATTCAGTCAGTTAAGTTGGCAAGACTCAAACTTTGTGAGATCTAATTTCTTCATCAAACGAATAGTTATAAATGCCTACATCATAAATTTTCTGAAATGCAATTTACATTCTAATATCATAATTTTCATCATCTTTGTGATCAGAATAATCCTTTTCTCTCTACTTCACATATCTTCATGTTTGGTTGTGGAATACTTATTCTCTCCTCTAGAATATCATAATTTATACAAAACAAGTACAATCCACTTCAAATTCCTTTTTTTAAAGAGCTGCTTTCACATGCCCAAATACTCATGACCTCATTGAGGTATCTATTCATGAATCAAAGGATCTCAATATTTTACATAATCCCTTACTGATGATGAAATTTATCTTTTTGGTTTTATAGGTTTAATGAAAGTAAATCCTAATTCTAACTAATTTTATTTCTTTTTTTTCCTCCCAAATGCCAGTGCTGCAGAAGCACTCCTGTTTGCATACTCAGGATAACTTTCTTTATAGAGAGTGTGTGCCCCTATTATTGATGGTTATTGAACCAGTACCAGTCATAGCTTCTTTCTTTATTTCCTTTTTTTTTAATTGTTTGGGATTCATTGAGAGTACAAAGAATTAGTTACACTGATTGCATCTGTTAGGTAAAATTCCTCTTACAATTGTGTCCCAGCCACAAGAGGTGTGCCATACACCATAAGCTACCAACCTTCTCTCTCCTTCCCTCTACCCCCACTTCTTTCCCCTACCACCCACCTTGTATTAGATCATCTATTGCCTTCATATCAGAATTGAGTACATTTGGATTCTTGTTTCTTCATTCTTGAGATGCTTTACTAAGAAGAATGTGTGTCAACTCCAGGTTAATACAAAAGATGTAAAGTCTCCATTTTTTTAATAGCTACATAGTATTGCATGGTATACATATATAACAGCTTGTTAATACATTCCTGGGTTGGTGGGCATTTAGACTGTTCCCACATTTTAGTGATTATAAATTGAGCTGTGATAAACAGTCTAGTGCAAATGTCATAATGGGAAAAGTATTTTTTTTTTCTTCTGGGTACATGCCTAGTAATGAGATTGCAGGATCAAATGGGAGGTCTAATTTGAGTTCTTTGAGGATTCTCTGTACTTCCTTCCAAAAAGGTTGTATTAGTTTGCAGTCCCACTAGCAGTGTAAAAGTGTTCCCTTCTTTCCACATCCACACCAGCATCTGCAGGTTTGAGTTTTTGTGATGTGGGCTATTCTTACTGAGTATAGGTGGTATCTCAAGGTGGTTTTGATTTGCATTTCTCTGAGGATCCAGGAAGATGAGCATTCTTTCAAATGTTTGTTAGCCATTCATCTGTCTTAGACAGAGAAGGTTCTTTTCATGTCTCCTGCCTAGTGGTAGCTAATCACCTTATATTGTATTTAGTTTTAGATTATACTCTTTAGGGATATATTTAGACACTAAATATATAAATACAAATATAATAAATATATTTAGACTACTGAATACATCCATGGCCCTTCATTTTCACATATGACTCACATTTTGATAAAATTCATTCTGTAATGTGTTTGGAGTAGTAACAGGTTAGTTCTTTAGAAGTTATGCCCTTGTAAATTCAAAATTCTAGAAATTAAGAAATGATTGAAAGGAAAATAGAAACAGCCAGAGTAATTTTTTTAGTTTTAACAACTGTAGGATTGATTGTTTTAGACTGAGCTTGAAGATCAATATTATGTAATTATTCAGCATTTTGCTGAATCACGAAATATAAGTAAGATCAATATCTAAAAGGAAGAGACAGAGCAAGGAAGAAAGCTCAGGCACAACTCACATGCACAGCTTGGTGTTGCTCTGTTTTTCTTTAATTGCTGTGTATAGAAAAAGTGACTTGGAGTATACTTCATTACATTACATAGGCTGTTAACCAGAGGTAACCAATATAATAGGGTTCACAATGATTCTAGATCTATTCCTTAAAAACTACTTAAAATTGTTATAGTGACATTCAGTATTCTACCTTCTATTATATAGAAAATTCACAACTGCTGATTAACTCATTATCTGAAAATGGAAGAGCATCAATAAATGGACTATACTTTCAGATATTCATATATAGCAATCTCTATTTTTTTTACTTCAGTAACCATTTTTTAGCATTAATAAATATTATAAAGTATGAATTTATCTGACACTAAATTATGACATTTATGTTAAACACCTATAGAGGTATACACAAACAGCACACATTAATATATGCATAAATAAAGTTCATAATGAATATTCTGAAATAATTTCATAGCTAAAACTGAACTGATTCTTCTCCTTTCTAAAAGGATATGATAGATGTCTATAGTAACTGCAGGAAATCTGGTGTCCAGATGCATGTTTCTTATTGTTAAATGTAAAACTTCCCCTTGGCAGCTGGTGACTGCAAATGAGTTTAGGGAGCAGATGATGGCAATAAGTTAACTCCATACAGAAATCTTCGTAACAGCCAGCCATCCTAACTGCTCACATCAGACTCCATCATACACTGGGCTTCCAAACATGACAGAAAAACTTCTCTCAAGAAGTTTCCTTTTTATTAAATTCAAACTAAATGCCATGAAAATATTCAGCGTTTCTCATAGGAATGTCACTACAGCCGCGAGATGACTGTTGAAATTTAGCCGTGAAAGGAAACCTACACTTTCCCCCCAAATACTCCAGCCTATACTTCCTTGGTAATATAATTAGATTATACAGAGTACATTTTGACTGGGTTTTTCCTCAGTTGTTTCATTTTTGAGTAGTTAAGAATCAACTGTATGTGTGAGAGAGAGTTTCTGTGGCATGTGTCTTAATATGTACTGCAAATAGGGCCATCTGGGCATTGTGGGGCTGCCAGAAGTTCACTGAATATGCTTCAAATATATTTTCCTCTGAGTTAAGACTTGGGAAATAGTGAGATGTGAGAAGCTGAGCACAGATCTAGATTCTAGGCAACAGCTTAATGGCTACCAGACTTCCCATTAGCCACACTCTCATTTTTCTGCCACCACTACCACAATAAAAGAATTTTTATTGTCTATAAAATGAAGTTATTGGATGCAAAGTCACCTAGTTCAAATAAATAATGAGTCACATTAAATGAAGTGTTCCATTCCAGTTCCAAAGTGTAACAAGTCAGATAAAGTGAAGAACAATGTCATTTACCTTTTCATATTTCCCTCAGCACTTAATGTGCTGAGTTATCACTATCTGTATATCCTCTTGGGAGATTCATTAATATCGTGCTGGTAGTATAATAGATAAATACAGACAAAACAGAAAATCTAGCTCTGACTTTCTTTGTTGGGTTACATCTCCAACAAACTAAACTGAACTCTTTTAAATATATATCCAAGCTTTAAACACAAGAAAATGTGAGAGTGGAAAATAAGAAGATATAGAGACATGGTAGTGATCATTTAAAAATAATGTTAAGCCACAATATGTCAGAGTATGTGCATTTACATATTTTTAAACATACTTTACCTTTGTTGCCCAGGAAAGTACTTTGCATAGTAAAAGATGCTCAAGAAATTTTTGTTGGCTTCATTTTATAATTTATTTATTTGATAATGATAATTATGTTAATGAAACCAGTTAATAAGGCATACTTACTCCCCTGAAAGAGTATGTAATATACATGTGAGGAACTATTTAAATGGCTTGGAATTAGGTTTCCTGTGATATTTGTAGAAGTTATTGGTATACCTTGGTCTTGCATCATCATGTATGCAACATAGCCAAGGGGACAGAAGTTCAGAAAAACAGGAAGAATTAAGGATTATATTGATTGTAAAACTGAACTGTTAGCTACTCTGTATACCTTTAATGCATAAAATGATCATTCTTCCAGCCTACTAATAGACACAACAGAGCGCCAAAGGTGAAATAAGTACCAAAAAAAAAAACGTGGAGGGATAAGAGAATGCATAGAGGTGGGAACTGCTTTCTAAACAGTGTACAATTTGGCACATCCAATGAACACTTAAAGTGGTCTAGTGAAATCATAAATGTATAGGTATTTGGGGAGAAAAAATAAGACACCTCTCTTTCAACTTGCTTATAATTTATTAGTAAGGCTCACTGAACATACAACTGTTTTATGTACTTTTGTGATGGTAACAATTTTAAATATTCTTACACTTAAATGAAATATGAAGGTTGGATATTGATAAGTTTTATTTAGGGGTGATGAAAAAGAATTTTAAATAATCTTCTGAAACAGAGATTCAATTAATTCTAAAAAATTCAAAAGTAACTACCTTCACTGACTCCCTATTGCTTTCGGAATTACCGATTTTCCCACATTTTTCTAAAAGTACTGTATATTATATTTCAAATCCACCTACTCTCTACCATCATTTCTCGAAACTGCCTATGAAAATGCCCAATCAAACAGAAATCATATTTCTATTCCCTGACCACATCTGTGCTTTCTTGACTCAGTTCATTTGCCTATGCCTAGAATATCTATTAAAAATCTTATTTCTCAAGTTTTAAGGTAATAGCCAAGAACTTCATGAATATTGTTCTCTGCATCTCTTTCAGAATTGTAGAGATACATTGCTTGCATCTGCCTTTCAAAGTACCAGCTATCCAAAGTGGAACCACTTGGCACAAGATAAAGCCTTATATAAATAGTAGTTTTTCTTCTTTCCTCTTTTCAACTCTTCACATATTTCATAAGTAGACCACAGTATTGCAAGCTGTCTTGCTTGGTGGCACGTATACTTAAGGGACTCAGAGGAAGAGAGAGATAAGTAAACTGATGTTTATCTTCTAGAATAAAAGAGAGAAGCAGCAAATAAATTGAACAAAAAAAATATAGTTGGGAAACAAAAATAATGGCTTTCAAAAAAATCAAGTACTAAAGTACAACTGGAGAAAATAATGTGTTTGAAGGAATGATAGAAAATGAGTCTAAAAATTAATGGGGGAAAATCACAAACCATGATACGTAATGAACAAATATCTCTGAACTTTGTTCTGAAAGGTATAATTAGCATGGAAAGGTTGAGTACAGAGAATTAGAGGTACATAATGGAAAGACCATCATGGTAACAGTGCTAGTCATAAAGTAGAAGGGCTAAACTGGAAAAGGTAAAGTCAGAAGGCTATTTATTGGATAAATGTAGGCAACAAATGAGGACTTTCCTAAAAGGTAGATAGAAATAAAGTGTTCTAAGGATAGAGTATACAAATAGAATATATTTTGTAAAATAGGAAATTGCTTTACTCTATTTATGAAGAGAGAGTGAACAAATGTGAAAGAACAAAGATAAAGGGAGGTGATATTTTCTGCATAGACATGGAAAATTAGTTGGAGATCTTTAGTTGAATATGCAAGTCTGAAACAAGGTTGTTCCATAAATAAAGATTCTCTGAAGGGGAATGAAAGTTAAAATTGAGTCTGTGATTCCAGTGCAATTTATTCCAGCAAGAAGCTGATCTGTTCAAAGGAAGAGCTGTCTTTTTCTATTTCGTATTTCCAGAGCTGGTGACCTTCTAGAATTCCCACCAATTTGACTTATGTAATATTCATGGATCTGCTCAGAAGTGTGGCATTGGAATGTGGAAATTTATTCTTATTTTTTTTTATTTGGAGACTCTGTTTTTGTTTTTTTTTTTTTTTCTTTTTTTTTGGCCAGGGCCGCCTTTTGAACCTGCCAACTCGGGTATGTGGGGCCGTTGCCCTACCCTTTGAACCACAGGCGCTGCTGAGGAGACTCTTTGGAATTTAAGAACTCAGGTTTTAGAGGGTGGTGCCTGTGGCTCAAAGGGGTAGGGCACCGGCCCCATGTGCCAGAGGTGGCAGGTTCAAACCCAGCCCTGGCTAGAAACTGCAAAAAAAAAACAAAAACAAACAAAAAAAACCCTCAGGTTTCAGAGCTGGATAAACCTTTGTTCAAATCCTTAACCATTTTTACTGAAAAGCAACACAAATTATTTAAACTTTTTGAAAGTTAACCTGCTCATTTACAAAATAAAGATAATAACCAATTCTTAACTCACTGTTATAAAATGAGAAATAAAGGCAGAATATATGTAATGTTCTCACCAGAAATCACATTATATATTAGAAGCTCAGAAAAAAGAAGATAAATGACATTATCTACTTATCTTCTTCCTCTTTACCACATCATAATCTTTTACATCTGGTTCTTACTGAATTAAGTCAGCGTACGATAGATTGGCAACATGAGCAACTACGCTTTGCGAGGTAGAATTTTTGTTGTCTTCTAGCAAATAGTTTTGCTTTACATGTTTCCTTCAGTTTTGTTCTGTCCCCAAATG
This sequence comes from Otolemur garnettii, assembly GCF_000181295.1. Classification (NCBI taxonomy): domain Eukaryota; kingdom Metazoa; phylum Chordata; class Mammalia; order Primates; family Galagidae; genus Otolemur; species Otolemur garnettii. The sequence goes on from NW_003852403.1 coordinate 27,926,678, forward strand.
GATTTCCATTTTCAAATCTTGATATCTCCTTGTCTTTTCTTTCTTACTCTGAGCAACTAACCATATTTTAAATGTTCTTAATTTTTTGCAGTATAGCAAGACTTGAGATTATAAAATATTCTCAGTTTATATACTTCAAAAATTCCCTTTAAGTTATTTGTAAATTTTGTTATGGCCCCAATAACTTATCTAACAAGATGAATTCATCTTTATATGTCTTTTTACCCTATGTCATAACAACTTTTTACATTACCAATAATATAACTTGATATTAAAAGAGTCACTTGTGATGAAAACACAAATTTGAATTTATTAAAAAATTTATTGCAACATAAATATTCATAATTATGGAAATGCCATGTAATTTATAATACTAAAAACACAATTATCCTACATGGTTCATACTTAAGTAAGCATAGAACAAACCACTTTGATAGAAATGGTTATATCAGAAGGGAGGATACTGTCTCTAAGTTGTTGTTCCCCATTAATTTTTCCCCATCTTTATGATTTCCCCCAATTTTTAAGAATAGAAAGACTAATAGACGAAAGATGGATGAATGGACATAAAAAATGTAATAATCTTGAAAGTGTATAGTCAAGTTTTTAAAACTAGTATTGTGATCTAACTTTTTCATATTCTTTCTATGAACCCCAAACTGCTCTCCATGTACCACACACACACATACGCATCCCGTACGTTTATGGATATAAGGTTTTTCAGATAATCAGACATAAGTCAGATTATTTTTATGTTATAATTAATAACATTTAAAAGACATGAGTCAATGTGTTAGTTTTCTATTGGTGCATAACAAATTATCAGAAATGTTATGGTTGAAAATGATGCCCAGTATTTAGCTCATAGTTCTGTAGGCTAGAAATCTAGCATGGGCTGATTGGATTTTCTGTCTATGATACTTTGTCTAGGCTGGCCTTATATCTGAAGCTCTGAGGAAAATTCTCTTCAAAGCACAGTTAGGTTGATTACAAATTCAGCTCCTTGCAATTATAGGACTGAAGTTCCCATTTACTTGTTGGCCTTCAGTTCAGGGCACCTTGCAGCTTCTGAGACTGCTTTTGGGTCCTTACCCTGTGACCCCCTCCCCCTTAGTAACACAGGATGTCCCTCCCATCAAATCCTACTCTTGCTTTGATCTCTTGACATTTTCTCACAGGTACCAGAGAAGACCCCTGCTCATAAAAGTCTTATGTAATTAGGATAGCCATATCTATACACTCCATTTTAAAATTAACTTATAAATCATCTTAATCATCTTAATTACACCTGGAAAATTCTTTTTGCAAAGTGAGATAATGTAATCAAGGAAGAAAGTCCAGAGAATATGGGACATGGGAGAATTCTGCCTACCAAAATCAGGGTTGTCAATGGCCACACATAGTTGCTTTACATAGTTAATTCAGAGGAAAGGCTAACTGAAATTAACACACCAATGATTTTCCAGAAATATTTTTGATTGTATAAGTTAGTGGTTCTCAACCTTCCTAATGCCATGACCCTTTAATACAGTTTCCACAGGTTGAGAACTGCTGGTATAAGTATATTCTCATGACAATTATAATAGCTCGTCTCTCTATTTGCTAGTATTAATCCACGTTTAGATATAGCTTATATATAGCTAAATACAACACATTGTAATGGCTTTTATGAATTTATTCTTAAAGATTTCTATCATTTAGGATGAAAATAGCTATTCTTTCTCTCCTTTTTGCCAATAGGAACAATCTATTACGGATCTTATTTTCAACCATCAGGAGAAACTCTAAAATCTTTAATAGTTAAAGTGGTAAGTAAATTTCTATTTGTATAACCTACTGAATTCCTAGTTTTAAATGTAGGTATCATGCATTTAAATACTCAAAGATAACTTATTGCTTAATTTATGTGACAGGATATCTGAAATACATGGCTTTATTTTAGATGGGATATTTGTTCCCTGTAGTACCTTGGTGCCTTGAGGTATATCTTATCAAGACCAGAAAACCATTTGGAGTGAACATAACTAGTACAAGGGTATTATTTTGTTATTCAGCATTCATTCTCCAACACATTTGCACCTTCAAAACAAAATCTACCTACACACACAGTTTCTATAGGTATTTAAGTCATTTAATCAGTTTATATTTATTCTAGTTTATTTCAAACTGTAGTCAAAATAATATTAAATCAGAGCTATGCAGGAAAGTCATATCACATGTTTTAAACAATATGTTTGCATAGTGATGTTATATTTAGTTGGAATTGCATGAGCTGTTTCCTGGGTAGGCTCCCCTCCCCTCGATCAAGTAAATTGTCATATTAGGAACTCTAAATAAAAGAGTTGAAGGTCATATTTAGAAAATCATAAGTATAAAATAGTATCTTTGTTCAGTGAGGCTACCCTTTTGCAAAGAAACAATCAATTTAAGTATTGATTATTAATCAACATTAGCAATAAGAAAAACCAATACGGGTGGCTGAAGCAGGCTCAGGTCTTCTCTTTGGATCAAAACGGTTTGAATCCTATCTTCCTTTAACTTTTTTGATCCTGTTTTACAACACACACACACACACACACACACACCTGTCATGTTGCCTGTGACAATTAATTTAAGAAACAAAAAAAGGAACTTTGAAGACTAGGCACTAATATATGTTGCATTGGATATGAGACTTTTTTCTTTATTTATCTGAGCAAATTTTAGCGATAGGATTTCTGTAAATCATTGTGGGCAAGTATAGCCATACCTAGGATCCTAGCATAAGATTTTAATCCTCATTTAAAATAGGCAAAGGAATAAATCCAGGTTTTCACAACCTAGAAAATGTGAAAACAAAGTGCATTATATTGAGGAGCCATCTATTTTAAAAAAAGAATATTGTGGAAATCAACATAAATTGATTATATTTAAGAATAAAACTAAATGTTATTCCTTGACTTAACTCTTTGCAAAGTCATTATAATAAGTATGATTTAAAGAAACACAATATCTACCATAGAAGAAAAAAGTTGCTAAGATACCTCAATCAGTCTCATAATTCATCTCTTCCAAAAGTTAGAATGTTATACATTTGTAAAGAAATTTACAGATTTACTTTTCAAAATTATTACCAAAATCTTAAATTTGTTAGAAGAATAGGTATGCTTGGAAATTATTTTCAAACAGTAAAGTTAGGTGGAGAGAGAATTTTATTGAAAACTGAAGTCATACAAAATGCTTCTGATTTTCCTTTGGGACTTCGGGGGGAAAACATACCAATTTAGCATTCTTCAGAGTATAAAAGAGTCTATCAGAGGTAGCTTAATACAGTGAAAGAAAAATGGCACAGAGGGTACAGGCTCAAACAATTAAATGCCATGTGGTTATTGTCAATTACCTACCCTCTCTGAATAATTTATCATCTGTAAAAACATGACAATGTATTTATAAAACTTTTGGATATTAAATGTCTTAATTTATATAGTGGATCTAGTGAAGTGCTTATATAAGACCTTTTTCTTTATGGTGTCAAAGATTTCTTCTCTATAAAATTATATAGCTAATGGAGACTATTTCAGTGTTCAAAAGGCAGAAAGAGAAGTTTTTTAATTTGATGACATCCATGATCTTCAAATCCGTTGTTGTACATTCTTACCCACGAGCTACACGTCTTTTCTTTCTTTAACTTGGAATTGTTTTAAGATCAACCAACAGCTCTCTTACTTACATTTCTTCAGTTTGTCTAAGAATAGGAGCTAGAAATGGACATGAAACTCAAGCCTTGATTTGACTAGTACTGGTTAAGAAAAAATCTACCTTTCTGTTTTTAGGACAGAATATATCCATTAAAGATGAGGGCAGGGAAAGTAAAAAGGTTTTATCTTTCAGTATAACTCAATATGATATATAGATAACTCAACATAACTTTTCAATATAACAAGCTTCAATATAATATGGGGCTTGTGCACAACTGTTCTTTACTTTTTCATTAAATGGTGTTGATTTTTTGTGAAATGTTTCAAATTATTCATATCTGTATCATATTTAGACCTGCATAATTCACCTAACCTTCAACACCAATTTATACAGAATAATTTTTACTAATAATCTTATTAAAATTCAAATACAGATAACATCAAGAAAAACAGAATTTGTTGCATGCAATTCTACCTAATGATCATATTTAAGAATAGAATGATAGCTATGTCAAAACATGGTGGTGCTTTGATCTTTACTTAAAAGCTCAAATATTTCAGACACATGGTTTTTTTCTTATGGAAATACTGATGTCATATGCAATGAAAAATGGAAGCCCCTGGTTCTTTATGTCATTTTTCGTGTGTGACACTATTGGTATGGAAGCAGACTTAAAATTATTCCAATAATGTAATGTTGATTTTTAGTTAGCTTAAAAAGGCTCGTGTGTCCAAAGGACTTAGAAAAGAATTCCTAGATTGTCTTCCAATTTAAAATAATTGAATAGACCTTATAATTAAGATAAATGTGCCTCTCATTTGTGACAGTACTGGACACCTAAGATTTGCATTTAAATCAAAATTTCCCCATTATTTCAAAACAGTCAGTGATTTTGATCTACTGTTACTACTAAAATATGTGACATTAACTTCAGCAAAAGTTTGAATAAATTACCAAAGAATTAATTTTACAAAGGGGAAAAATTGAAGTCCTAACTCATAAAAATTAGATAAGATTAAAGAGATTATAATGTCTTTTAAAAGCCTGTTTTTATCTAACTTCCTATTTTGGGACCAGACAAGGTTTAGTGATTATTTTGGAAAATATGAAACAGTATGTCAACACTGAGAGATTAAACTCTGGAGTCCGTCTGATGTTTGGATTCTGAACCAGCTCCTACTCCAGCATTATTAGCCATGTGACCTGATTTAAATGGTTGAAACCATCCATGCCTTAGCTATCTTACTGGTAAAATGTGCATTGTGATAATCACTATGTTATATTCTACTTATTAAATACTAATATTATTAAATATAATGTAATTCTGTTAGTGGATAAATAACATTGTGTCTTGAATTAACAATGATGACTGGAAAAAACTGAAATCTACAGTAGTAAAACATAATGTTTATATTTTTTAATTACCTACTTAATAGCAGTACTACAGGACAAATAAATCACTTGTGGACGCTGTTAGCATCTTGGGTACAAAGGTAATGAAACAGAGGTGGAAGTATAGGTCCTATCATTGTTATAGCTGTTTATGTAAGGGGTGGTGCTTGGCTATGCTGTAGAGTTCTAGGCTAGTCCAATCCAGCATAGATACAGTGTGAAAAGAAAATTAAAGTCTCAGGGCTTCCACTTCTCAACTTTTTATGGAAAAGAGAAGGTAAAAGGCTCAGTCACCTGTGAAGAACTGGCCCTACAGATCATTCATTAAGGAAACTCCATGCTAACTTTCAATAAGCAAGGAGATAAAAATTGTACCTATGTCTAGCAGCTAAAACTAAAGCCCATTTGATTCCAGAGTAATAATAAATTACTAGTTTACTTATTGATAACAGAACTGGAGGGGAGACAGAATCAGACATTCCTCCATCTACCTAGGACATCTACATGATTGACCCTTCCTCATTCCCTTATTTTATTCACATAAAATGTAGATTTCTTGGTCTTCGCAAGAGTGTAAGTGCTTTGCCTCATGAGCACTTTTTCTTTCTCTCTGTTGCCTTTAAAATGCTGAAGTGTCCAACTTCCCATTTGGAAAAACAGCCACAGCTTGGCTGCAGTTTGTGTTTTTCCTGAACATACCCTCAAAATCTTGGCTTAATAAACCTTCATCGATTGGCATCTTGCCTCAGTCATTTACTTGGGTTGACAATAGCAACAAGGATGATTTATTTTGAAACCTGAAGATATATTACATTTTGGAAAACAAACTTTGCAAGGATAAAGGTAAAAAGTTCTTGCCTATCTTCTTCCTTTGCAAGTAAAAACTACTATCTCAAAAGCCCAGAAATCAGACCGTAATTGCCAGCCTATAGTGTCATATACTTATATTACCTATTTAGTGGTCATTTCACTGCTTACACATATCTTTGTATGTTTGACACGCTTTTCTCTTTCACATTTATGGTAAATAATTGTCAGAATTTTACAAGAAAACAATTGTTATCTCCATTCTTTAGATAAAAAAATTAAAGTTTAGGATAGCTTAATCACTTATCCAAGATAGAGAGTGAATAAGTAGTAAGGCCAAGAGAAGAGCCCTTACTTCTATTTTCTTTATTTTACCGTTTCATCATAAGTTCCCAACTTTAGTCAAGTAATAAATTGACTTGCTTCTATAGGAACAGAAGAAGTAAATTATCTTATTGTATTATTTTATTAAATGATATTGGTCCATGAATTTATAAAGAATATTAAATGGTTACTTGGTGAATTTGACTGGGACAGGAAATTAATTAAAAAAATCTGTTAATATCTCACAACTCCAAATAGTCTATTGTTATTGGTGGTAGTCTGAGGGTACTTAGAACCTAAAAGTATTAATACAAATGAAGCACTAGAACAGAACATATCTCAGGTATCATGTACTACAAAAGAAACTACTGAAATATTTTCCTCAGGTCCAGAACTTTTCATAAGTTATGTTGAATTCAAAACCTTGTTCTTTTATTGAGCCAATAGCTTATAAAGACTATTATGTGACCTTATACTTAACTGATAGAAATGTGACTTTTTTCCTTTGTAGTTCAATGAAGAAAGGAAAGGGTGAAAATATTTTATTGTCTTCTTGTATTGATGCTCATCTGGGGTTTAGCAAGGTGATCTGTTCACAGGTTACAGCAAAAGTCCCGAGCTTTGCAACTGCATTCACATTTCTCAGAATTATAAAGGGAAATTATAATTAAAGAGTGTTGTGAACTGATGCTCCATAAATATAGTATCTCCTTCTTTGATGAGATTGACTGAAATCTTTACATTGATTGAGCCAGTAACACATAGATTGTATGAATCATGAACAGGCAAGCTACCTACTATCACAAACTGATACAAAGAAAAGGAGATTGTTGCTGATGGGAAGTCTACCATTGCATGCCAGACTTTTAGTATTTAGCCAAAGGAACACAAGTCTACATTGAAACAGGAGATTAATAGTTTTTACTCTATCAGACAATATAGAATATGTTGACATAGTTTTTATCCTGCTCCACTAAAGCTCACCCGTAGTCCACATGACTCTTTTAGCTCTTAGAGCTCATTTAGAGATGACCTCATCATCTTCCTATAAAGGGAAAATCAGAGGTCAATGGCCATTTAAGAACCAAAAAGTAGAATAGTAACTTGGAAGAGAGTTTCCCTCACAGCCTTCAGAAAGAACCAACCATACAAATACCTCAATCTTAGACTTCTAAACTTCAGAATGGTGAGAAAAAACTCTGTAGTTTAAGCCACATAGTTTGTAATACATCATTACCATAGCACTAGCAAACTAACATAGTAGCCAATGAATTTTAAAAAATGGCATTATTGAGAAAATTGAGCCAAAGATGGCTTAAAATTTCTAGATTTCTAGAATGGATGAGATGTAATGATACACAGTGAAAGCAGCGGCCTTGCAAAAATTGCAAAAACAGGAAAACGTCTAATCTACAATTTCCTAGTAAAAGTTAAAGATCCACCCTATACATTCTCTTGCTAACAGACACTATGCCCTTTGGGAAGTCTGTTTTGCAGCTTGAGAGACATAAATGCAGAGAGAGAAATAAATGTTTCACTTTCAAAATTGTTTTTTGAGACTCTGTTTTTACAGAGTTCCTAAGTAAGCAACCAGGAAAGGAGCTTCCAGCTTCAGCCATATTTTGTGGGCAGACTCTATTCATTTCCTGTGATAATCCTGATAATCCCATCTCCAAAGACAGGCAGAGGAGCCAACTCTTGGACTTTGAGGTCAGCCCCAGCTTGTTTTTGTTATCTATCTGCCACTAAAAGAAAGAAAGGAAAGGATGCAGCAGGGCCTGACTTTACCCCACCAATTTACAACTGCCCTTTAAAAATTATCTACCTATTTGGCCTTTGGGCTGGGATTTCCCTTCTCTTTCCTTGGCATGCCACACTGCCATCTCCCTTCTTTTTTCTGCTTCTCTTTCCTCACTCTCTCTCACTCCCTCTCTCCTCTAAGATGATAGACTAACCTTTTTTTTTTTTTTTTCTGTTTTGGCCAGGGCCAGGCTTGAACCCTCCAACTCCAGTATATGGGGCTGGTGCCCTACTCCTTGAGCCACAGGTGCTGCCCCGATGAAATAAACTTTTTACTTTTGTATATCCTAATCTGTGCATGAGGAATTTTTCTCATCCATGCTGTGAGCACCTACTAAGCTTTTCACCTTAATGTACCCATACTTTAGGATTGTATTTACCTTTGAAGAAGGTAGAAAGGAATGTCGTTGGATAGACAGGGGATTTCTGCAATTTTGAAGTTTACATCAAAATAAACAAACTGAAATACATTAGGGACATTTTTAACATTTGCTATATCTGGATGATAGCCACATTAATCATAGTAGTTTCTGTCCTTTTACCATTTTTATTGTGGTGAAACATAAAAATTGGCATCGTAACCATGACATGTGCATTGGTGTTAACCATATACACATTGATTTGCAACAAATCTCTAGAACATTTCCTTCTTAGAAAAGTGAAATCTATATCCATTGATTAACTTTCTTTTGTGTTTTTATTATATTTTATAATTTTATAGTAATAAAGAATAACATTAAATATGATAATTTTTAACCGTTAGAAGGCAAAACACATTTCTTTTTGATAGTACATATGTAGGGAACCAGACACAATCCCAGGTGGGGCAATGATGGTAGAAATGTTTCAGTAATTCATGCTTTTAGAGCTGTGACTTTATACATAGTTGTGCATAATGACTATGTTTTTCTTTTTAAGTGTATGTCACTGCAGTCTGTATCCCCTCTTTCAGTATTTCAGAGTCACACAAATGCCAGTAAGATATTTCTTCTTTTATGACAATGAACTAAATAGGAAACAAGAATAGGACAAATTCAATTTGTAGCTGATATGATATCCAAGATTTCCCCTTTGAAGATAAGGTGGTATCTGTGAGATCTATAATGCAAGGCTCAAATGTGCATCATTTCTTTGTGAGCTATTAACAGAAAGAATCAAGTAACTCATGGAGGAAATGTGCCTTTCTTTGATGCCTAAGGGTCTAAATTCTGCAGAGTCTTTGTCTAAAGGCCTATAACTTCCAAGAAAAAAAAATCAACCCTAAAAGCAAAAGACTTTTCATATACAAAAATAACACAAGGAAATAACTGTGATTGTGGCTTCACAGACATTAGGGTAAAGGAGATTCATTCCTTGCTGTGGCAGATCAAATGCTTTATGCTTTGCTATAATGATTCTACTTCTATCACTCCTTTCCAAGGAAAATAGGGTAATAGACCATTTTAGAGGTAGTCACCTTTCAAAATTATTGATTTTTCTAATAGGCATCCAGGAGAATTTAGGATATAAATATACATTGTCTTCTTACCTCTAATACTTAGTTTTTGTGTTTTTTAATTGTTTGGGATTCATTGAGGGTACAAAGAATTAGGTTACACTGATTGCATTTGTCACACTTGTAATTATGTCCCGCCCCCCACAGGTGTGCCATACACCATAACTCACTATACTCCTCTCTCCTCCCCTCTCTCTGCTCCCTCATTCCCCTAACCCCCTTGTATTAGATCATCTACAGCCTTCATATTAGAATTGAGTACATTGGATTCTTGCTTCTCTATTCTTGTGATGCTTTACTAAAATGAATGTGTTCCACCTTCATCCAAGTTTATACAAAAGATGTAAAGTCTACATCTTTTTTAATGGCTGAATAGTATTCCATGGTATACAGATACCACAGCTTGTTAATCCATTCCTGGGTTGGTGTACATTTAGGTTGTTTCCATGTTTTGGCAATTGTAAATTGGGCTGCGATAAATAGTCTAGTGCAAAGGTCCTTATGATAAAAGGTTTTATTTTTTCTTTTGTGTAGATGCCTAGTAATAGGCATAATATTACTATAACTAAAAATATATTTTATTATTAAAATACTTTATTAATATAAGGGGAAAATATCTCCAAACTGTTTTTCCATAAAATTGAAGTAATGTTTATGGATCTTAAAAATAGAAAAATGCTACCTTTTATAAGAAAGAGATACATTTTAGAAATGCTCTTTATAGAGTTATACAAATGCTACCTTTAAAAAAAGAAAAATAAGTAGAAAATGAAAAATAAAAAAATAGAAAATGCTACCTTTTATAAGAAAGAGATACATTTTAGAAAAATTCTTTGTAGAATTGTACAAAGACATTTTTAAGCTTTACCTGGTTACTCCATGGTAATATTTGTTAAGAGATGTTTTTGTTTTGTTTTGTCCTTTCCCCCTGTAGTGTACTCCTTGACTTTAAATGTCCATTCTATTCTTGGAAATATACTAATGTATGGGATGTTTCCAAGGGAAAAAAATGTTTGCCAGGAGTAGCAAACACAGACATTCTATGGAGAAAACTAGGAATGTAACAAAGTCAGTCTTAACTTTTGTTTCTACTCATAATTTAGAGCTATAATATTCTGCATTGTTTACATTTTCCATTGAATTGTCTGCCCTTATATTTGTCTCCCAAGATCCTATGTTGGACCTTGTCCTATGTACTGATTTTCCTATTCTGCTCCAATATCAGAAGACAGCTGATACTTCTTTTTTGTTGTTATGTTTGTTCTCCTGCTGTTGGAGCCTGGCTGACATTTCTTTGTGTAGAATACTAGCCAAAAGAAAGCTTAGGTTGTACTCTTTCTGTTTCTCTGCAAGCTATGTGTTTTGATGTTAACAAGTGATCGTGCCTTGTATTTATGTGGATGTGCTTCAAGGAAAATGGTAGGGAGAAGGTGTGTAAGTGATGATGATATCGCTATGTAGATTTTTGAGGACGGTGAGGTAAAAGGAGAATTTAATGATGAAAGTGAGCATGAAGAAACTCTTCTTGTATGCAGTGATTTTAGTCCCGGAAACTGAAGCTAGTGATGAAGAAGAAAACGATGGTAATACGCAACCTCTAACAAATAGTTGGAAGGTTTATTCTGATGGTGATGGCAATCATATAAAATGCCTGTACTCTGTCACATAACAGAGATTCTCCATTCCTCAAAGTGTTTGGCCAAAAACTGAACTTTTTCTCAGATGATCTAATTGGTCAAATTATAACTGCAGCAAATATGTATGAAGTGGAAAAAATACAGAAGATGACTCCACTAACAAAATACTCAGTGTGGGACTCATGGAAGGATGTTTCATCAGAAGAAATAAAGGTGGTCTTTGGTGTAATATTGAACATGGCTCTGAATTTGAAGTCAAAATTAGCTAATTTACTGAATATTGACTAGACAGAACCTCATTCTTCAAGGATCTTTTCTGTCATCTCTGTTTCTTCCAAATATTTTAGATGTTGCATTTAGTTCCTCCTTTTGCAGTTCAAGGGAATGTGCACACCCGAGGGAGCAAGGTGAAGAATGTTGGTGAGTATATTGACAATAAATGCAAAGAACTTTATTACTGGGAAGAAATGAACCTATAGATGAGAGTACAGTAGGTTTTTCAAAGGAAGGATTCAACTCAAGTGTACAATCCAAAGAAACCCACAAAATGAGGCCCATGAAATTTTTGCTTATATGAATAAGAAAATGAATATGAGTTTTCTCACATTCCCTATTATAGTATGACAACAACAAAAAGTCTTATTCATCCTGATTTGCCATTTACGTCTTGAATATGGATTCATTTGGCATAAGTTTAGCATATACAAGTGATTTAAGCTATCACATCTACACTGACAGATTCTATAAAAGCCTCGCTTAGAAATTGTATAAAATGAAAATATACATAACAGGAACAGTATAACTTCTAGGAAAGACTTTCCAAGTTATCTGAAAAATAAGAAACTTCAGAAATATAAATTATGTGCCTATGAAAACGGTGTGCCTCTCATTCCATGGCAAGAGGTTAGTGACAATGCTGAGTACATTCTTTGGCCCTAAACACAGCTCATCACTATAGGAAGAAACAACCAATTCAGCTTAAAGAAACTGACAGTTATTTTAGAATATACAAAGTTTATGGGCAGAGAGTAAAGAACTGATCCTTACAGAAGATGATATGAATTTGCAAAGAGGTCCTACAAATGGTGGAAAAATTATTCTTCAGGCTGATGGAAGTTGAAGTGAACAGTTACATTCTTTTTTTTTTT
>NW_003852403.1:27939262-28035102 GCF_000181295.1 Otolemur garnettii
TAGCTTTCCTAAGATAGCTAACAATTAGTTTCATAATAGTGTTGAGTACATTGGATACTTTTTCTTCCATTCTTGAGATACTTTGCTAAAGAAGCCCAAGTGCCCATTGACCCATGAATGGATCAATAAATTGTGGTATATGTACACCATGGAGTACTATACAGCCACAAAGAAAGATGGCGACTTTGCCTCCTTCATGTTTACATGGATGGAGCTGGAAAATGTCCTCCTTAACAGTTACATTCGTTACTCATTAGATAAGAAGAAGAGAGGAGAAAAAGTTCAGACACACCTTTCTGATAGGAGAAATCTCATCACTCAGCTTTTTAACAAAGTGACAAAAGAAACTCAAGAAAGAAGGGAAGACTATTATCTTCTGACACTGAAGAATGGCTAAATGGGAAGATACATTTTATAATGAAAGATGAAAAAAATCAGCAAAGGAGTGCATGGTTTGCTACAGAAGATATAATAAAGGTAGAAGAAGAGAAATCAGTTTCTACTGTGGGACTTGCAAGAGGAAGCCTGGACTTTATCCTTGAGATTGCCTCAAGAAGTATCAACCTCAGAAAAAATATATACAAAAGTAAACAAAAACACTTTAATTATTTTATGTGACCTAAAACAGATAATAAAATCATCAGTTCATATTTATCTTTTTCTCTTTTAAAACCATAGGATAATTACAAGTATCCACCCCAAATAAATAAGAGTATGTGGGTGGCAGAGATACTGAGTAGAAAAGGGTAAATAACTCACTTCTCCATTTATTTACAAGACAACTTTGGGACTAGTATATACTATAAACTGCATTTATAGTTTATTTATACTGTAAACTGTCTACAGAAAATGGTGAATAAGGATTCTCAGATGTAGCAGCTCAGATGGAAGGAGGTCACAGACACTCAAACAAGTAATTATGGCAGCATATTATATGGACATAAATAACCATATGGTGATTCACGTGGTGTATTTCTTACCCATGTCTGCTATAACACATTAACCACAAACTCAAAAGCTTAAAATGATACAAATTTTCTTACTGTTTTGGGTTTGGAATTCTAAAATTAAGGTGTTGGTAGGGATGTGTTCCCTTGGAAGATTGAGGGAAGAATCTGTTTCCTTGCCTTTTTCATTCTGCAGAGGCCCACTATGTTCTTTAGCTCCTGACCTCTTCTTTGCATCTCTCCAATCTTTTGGTTCCCTTATCACTCATACTACTAACTCTTATCTATTATTTACTTCTCTTTTGTAAGGACTCTTTTTGATTACAGTGTGCCCACTCAGCTAATCTAGGATAATTTCCACAACAACCCCCCCAATTTTTTTTCTTTTCTTTTTTTTTTTTTTACATAAGAAGGCATTTACATACAACTCAAAAATTTTAACTTATGCACATCTTTACAAAGTCCCTTTTACCAACCTAAGGTAATGTATTCACAAGTTCTTGTATTGGGACATGGAAATCTTTGGGGGCCATTATTCAGCCTACCACAAATGTGCTATGCAAAACAGGGAAATATTCAGCCTTGAATGGAGAGGAGCATATGGAAGGCTCCACACAGAGACCTCTTTTAAGTCAGGTCTTTAAGGGAAAGATGAATCTTCGCATGACTATGAAATGTGGAGAACAGCAGGCCGAGAGGAACATCTCATAAAAGTGAACATTATGATTCACAGGACTCACTTTGGAAGTGAGTTTAATTTAGACATTTACTATATCTAGACTTTTACTGTGGCACTTATTGCTGTCTAAGAGAATAAGAATAGCCTAACAGAGTCCAAATAATCAGGATACACCCCCCGGGGATTCTTGTTGAAAAAACATAAAACAATCAGATCTTTGTAAATAAGATGAGATGGGGAAAAGTCGTTAAGTGCAAATACAGTTCTATCCCAAATGCTTTTTTTGAGCTCTAGACTCTATAAACTTCTCTACCTTACCTGCTTGCCATACTATCCTTATATCATAGAATTAATACTTATAAAAATAACACTTAATATTTTTATTCTCCTCTCTAAACTTTTCTCCCTTGATTTTTCTTGTTCTAAGGATACTACACTTATCTCTGCCTCAGTGTGTACAAAGTGAAGAAATGGTTGTTCCCCACTCCATCATATGAATCCAATCCAATTTATTTCCAAGTCCTACTGATTTCACTTATCTAACTCCAACAAAGGAGATTTGAGAGAGTTAGGCAGGCCACTCTGAAGTGCTGCAATAGGAATTGGCTTTCCCTTTATTCTGTGGTTCAACATCACTTTTGGTTTCTAGAAATGCTATATTTAATTACTGAAGAACCTTAAACTTCACGTTGTATATTCTGAGCTGAAGCATTAGCATTCAGTGGACAGTGTAGATTCATCACTTTCTGGAAATCCTCCAGACCATTTCTAAATCATCAAGACGGGCTCTCTCTTCAGAGTCAAAAGTTTCTCACCTAAGACTGAAATAAAAAAGGCTCCAATGACTGATGTCTCATTGGTTACTATGAGAAGTTTACAGTAGGATGTAAAGGTGATTTGAAACAGACAATAGGGCTAATCACAGTGGCTCATGGCTGTAATTCTAGCACTCTGGGAGGCCAAGGCAGGAGGATTTCTTGAGGCCTGGAGTTTGTGACCAGCCTAAGTAAAAGTGAGAGATTTTCTCTATAAAAAATCCAAAATTTAGCCAGGCATAATGCCGCATGTCTTTAGTCCCTTCTGTTCAGGAGGCTGAGGCAGGAGGATTGCTTAAGCCCAGGCATTTGAGGTTTCAGTGAACCGCAATGATACTCCTGTACTCTAGCCCAGGCAACAAAGTAAGATCTTGTCTCAAAAACAAAACAAAACAAACCCCTAAAACCTCAGACAGGTGAGCAAAGTATTGGGAACATGAATACTGAGGCAACAGATTGGGAAAATGAAGTCAGTGAATTAAATAAGCATCAGGGTTGTGAGCAAGGAACAACCAGGGTGGAACTGGTAGCCAGAATGATCTGAACCATGAGCCAGCACTCTGGCCAACCTGCACAGCAGACTGTGTGCTAGAAGTCTACTACATATCAGATCTCTCATGATGAGTGCTAAGCAACCTTTTGGAATAGAAAATTCTAAAACAATAAAGAGTTTTGCTTCAAATGCATATTAAATGAGATTTTCATTATTAAAAATCAGTTGTAAGACATGAGATACATCTTACTGGAAAATATTTTTGCCACATTTCTCACAAGTATAGCTGTAGCCTGAATTGCTAGTCACATAGAAGCTCATGGAAAATTTCCAGTTAAATTTAAATAAAAATTACTAGCTACAGGAGACTAAAACATAATAGCATATTCTCTTTATATGGATACCGTCTCTGTGACCCTGTTATGTTTTGAACAAAGATTATTTCAATAAATATAGGGGCTTACAATTTATTAAGCTATGAGAGATAGCAGAAGAACAAAATAAATAGATGATTTTCTTTCGGTAGAAGAACAAAAGTGCTTAAATACAAACTATAGAAATTTCTTTTGGTAGTAAATTCAAGAAATCTGGAAAAAATGACTATTTGAACACAATTTTCTATATTTCTCTTTTATATACTGAAGCCTTGGTTTTGTTATACAAAATTTACAAAATTCACATATAAAATCTATTTAGTGAGTGGCATAAGTTGAATGGTATGAATAAATCCAATGAATATATTAATTCAATATTTTAGCATAAGAACCATAAGAAACTTAAAAATAAATATAAAATATTATATGAGGGATGTTTCTGATCATTCCAGTGTAAGCTATCAATGAAAGCAGGTTGAATGTCCAAAAATAGCAAGCAGGATAAAGTCAGTCAATAACAAAAATGTTGTCTCAGTGTTAAATCACTGTGAACTTTTAACAGCACTTTTAAAAAGAGAGCACCAGAAATGATGAAATAATATATATTGCTCAAATGCCCTACTGAATCTTTGAAAAATGTCTTGGAAATGGGAAAACTCAAAAAGCTTACATATTGTGCATAATATTTATAAGATAATTTCTCTATCTAAAAAATGACTTAACCAATAAATCTGCCAGTTCTGCAATATAATTTGAATATAGAAATAGAAGTTATGTATATATACAGTTAACAAATAACAATCCAGAATACGATTTGTTGTTTTTATGCATTTTTAATGATATAAAGAAATTAATAATTTGATGATCTTGATATTTAGGAAGCTATGACATTCATGCAGCTTAACTCTTCACTAATATTAGCACTAAATCTAGCTATTTCTTCTTTAATACTTGGCTTATATAAAAGCATATTTATATATTTTTTTAAATTCCTATATAATGGCACATAGGTATATATTGTTTCTTTGTTCCAGAAAATTATTTCAAGTATTTGTCATACAAATCCTCCAAAAATAACTAATGCATTTTTAGAAGGGTGTAATGCGGATGTCTTGCTGTATTTGTTTTTATTTTCGTGAGTTCTTATCATATACACACCTAATTCTGTGGCACTCTGTTGTAACAGTAATTAAGTGATACTTTGAAAATAATGTGAATAGTACTGATTAATGCT
The DNA here is from genome assembly GCF_000181295.1 of Otolemur garnettii. Classification (NCBI taxonomy): domain Eukaryota; kingdom Metazoa; phylum Chordata; class Mammalia; order Primates; family Galagidae; genus Otolemur; species Otolemur garnettii. The sequence continues at coordinate 27,943,805 of NW_003852403.1, forward strand.
ATGCTAAACACTCTTATATCACATAGGAATTTTTGTGTCAAAGTTATGTAAAATTTCATTCTTTCTTTTGCTTTAACAGATCACTTCATAAATTCTCTAATTTATCTGCCGTTGCAGTGAGTTATCACTCTATAATTTAGTAAAACCTGGAAAAGCAAATATCAAAGTTTATTTGAAATGTATATAATGAAAAGGCTAGGCAGTAACCTGTGAAATCTTTGTGTTCTATTTTGTAGAAAAAGAAAATCCTTCTTTGAATGAAAGAATTTCACAGTGAATGTTACTTCTAGGGTCAAAAGTCTATTTGACATAATAATTTCCTAGGTTTTAGGAAAATCACACATATATTAGTGTAGTTATCACTATACACTTACAGGTAGGCAGACCCACATGAGTTCACTATGAAATAACACCAATTTCACAGAAACTCTTTTAGAAAACACCTCCCTGCTCATTTTATGAGTCTAGATTACCCTGATACCAAAACTTGAAAAAAATTCTAGTGGAAACCAAAACCATAATCAATTCAATTCATGAGATTAGACACAAAACTTATTAAGAAAATAAAGGCATTCAAAAATAAAAAGTGAGGCCAGATATAAAATGTTTCTTTTTCATAATTTTAATTATTTTTAAAGTATTCCTGTTGCATAATGGTCAGGTGTAGGGGGTGCGTGATGCGATGCAGCAGAGGTAGGTTCTGCAAACAAATGTCGAGAGAATCAGGGACTGGGAGCTCTCTCTGGCAATCCAGCAAAATACTTTATTTTACCAATGCTTATATAGACCCTTCTACACGTACACATTATTAATCAATGTGATTTACAACCTCCTGACACAGGCCTAGCACACAAGTGACTCAAAACCCTATGACACAAGCCTAACACTGCCCAGCATCAAGCAGTCTGTTGATTCACTGCTAACCGTTCTACCACCTTTAACTATAACTATTCTTAAGCTTTATGATGAAAACAAGACCACAAAACAAGGTTCTAGGGGAATAAGCTCTTCAAATGCTTGGCCTTTGATGGACCATCTGGAGGCAGTCATTCATCCTAAGGAGTGGTCTGGAGATCTCCAGATATACCAGTTCCTGTTTGCCGGCCAGCCCTTCCAAGGCAAGGTCATAAATCATTTCTACGTGATTATTTCCTAAGCCACATAGAAAGCTCTACCCAGATTTTTCAACATTCCAACTCACAAAGCACTTCAAACTTGCTCTCACAAAATGGAATTTGTTTAAATGCTTACTTATAGGCCTTTTGCCTATAATTCCTTGTTTAAATTAAATATAATAACAATGTATTATGTGTATATAAGACATTTAGAAGTAGAAAGTCTAACAAATATTATAAAGAGTGAGAAGGAAGTACTTTCTTACACTTCCTACATAATATATAATGTGGCAAATATTATTTGAAAATACATGATGATTCCACATCCAGCTTCCTTGTTATGTGTATAGTCACACTTAAAAAACTGATATTTCAGGTAAAGGGCTGATTATCAAACCATATGCAGGGTGTACAAAGCACACAGTACCTAATAGTAGTGGAATACTTAAAGTTAAGGTGGCCCTTTCATTATATGATAATCAAATGGAATAAAAAATGGTTTTGAATTATGCTATTACCTAAATATGGCAGGTTCTAATTTCACCTTTTGTACTTTGGGGGAAAAGAAAATGTAGTTAAAATTTTTTTGCAAGATGGTATAAAATTTCCTTTCAAAATGGATGCTGACATTATCTTACTTAAATAATTTGTTCCCTATTTCATCATGGTTACTTGATTGCTTAAGAACTGACAGATGAAGCATACTAGGGTTAACCAGTAACATAAGCAAACTTTTAAAAAAAAGCATATTGAAAAGCAAAAGGTTAATGTTAAAGTGTAAATAAGAAGGCAAAATAGCATAAAATTTCAATATTATTCTAGGAATTGTATAGAAGCCATTGACCAGCAAGTGCCCATGAAGGCTTACCATTTGTACTTCGATTTATTAATAGCAACATAAAGAAAACTCATGCTTTGTAGTTAGGAAACAAAACATTGTTAACCTTCCACAGACTGAATCATAGAAATCAGTTTTCAAATGTTCCAATATACTGAAATTGCAGAAAAGAAATATTCTATTGAATTTCTGATTACTAGACACAATGACTACATTTAGTAATGTACCAGCCAGATAATCAAAGGAAATGGAAGTATTTATAACAGCACATCTCAACAATAAAACAGATTATTAAACTATAAAAATTAAAGAAGAGTGTATCATTTTCTAAAATGAGCTGATACTGGAATCCTTTGACGAATAATATAAAATCCGCATCCTTGTTTATTACATGAGGCAACAAAGTCAACTACTTCCTAGAAGTATGCTTCTTACATCTTTATTCTGTCCTATAACAGTATCTGTTATACTCTTTCTTAAAATATATTTTCACATCATGGGTAGAACAAATAGCAGAAAAACACATTTTTTGGTGGGGGAGAAAATATGAATAAAAAATACTCCTAAACAAAAAGATAAAATAATCTGAACTGACCTAAATATTCTGAATAAATTGAAGATATAGAGATGGAAGTAAGCATTTTGGGAAAAGACATCTAACATAAGGCTTATCCTGTTCTATTACTGTGTGTTTTGATATGTAGAACCTATTGCAATTATTGGCAGAGCTCACACGTGGTGGTGAGACCTTGGAAAAAATATGCCTTTTAGTGCCCAAACCATTTTTGGTTGATATATAATGACATAGTTAAAGGTAATAATTCTTTGTCAGTAACCATTAAGATTGTGAAAAGATGAGAAAGAAAATCTATAAAGTCAATTATAGTAATATAATTTCATTGTTATTGCTAGATTGCCTGAAAAATCACTGAACATAAAGAGACACAGCAAATATTCTTTATGTCATATGCTAGTTGATCTCTTCATCTTTTCAAATGAAGCTCTTATACATCGAGAGAGTTGCTCATTCTAGAAAATAAAGAATAACTTTAACATCTATAAATGAACAAAAATTTGCCAAGCAAATCAATGACTTACTGCACAAAATGTTCTTCACCTGTTTTCAGAAGGTATTTGAAAAATCAATTCAAAAGGAGGAATGAAAGTGAAGGCTTAATAGGATTACAGTTCAGCTCATCCCTGAATATGAAGAGACAAGTAAGATAGTGATATTTCAAAGAAAAAAAGAAGTCACAAAGGCATACAAATGCATGCCAGTAGTTTGCTGTGCAGCTTAGAAAATCATTAATGAAAGACTCAAATATGGATTGATTAAGGGCAGAGTATGTGGAGATGGTACTGGTATAGATGATAGTGGCATGTTGCACTGATGTCAAATGCTAAACTGAGAATATTTCTTAAAGGTGTCAAAGCTTGCTTGATGAAGTCTGATTTTAGAAAGATAATTTGTAGGGAGAATAGATTCCAGTGAGGGAAGAATGTTACAGAGCGGTTGCAATATTGCAGCAATAAGGTAAGTAGGACCCAAATTACAGTAATAACAGTGAGGACGAAAACAGAATTAAGCATTTCGAGCTATTTCCCAGGCAATATAAATAGAACATGTATAGGTATGAGTATGCATATGTGTGTGTGGAAGGTGGGTTAACAGTGATAGAATAATAGGGTTAGAATCCAAATCTCATTTGTTTATTATTGACATTATTTGTTTGGACTTTGGCAAATATTGAAAAGTCTATATCTTTTGGGGGGATTTCCAGTTAAATTTGATATACTAGTGGTTTTGAGAGTTCCTTCAAGGGAAAAAGTGGCTAATCTGGTTCTTGGCTAGCATTTTTTCAAAATTAGTTTGAAAGAAGTCCTTTTTCATGCAACATCTATCAAATGAAAATATTTTGAGTAAAAATATTTACTAGGTGTTTATAGAAGGCATAAACTTTCTATAGAGCTACAAATAGTGGTAATGCATAGTTTTAGCATGAATATATTTTGAGCTGCAGACAGGAAAAAAAATACTGAGGCAATTGTATCTTATTAGCTTCAGGGTTTGTAGAATTAAAACTAAATTCAATTACATAAAACAATGACACTGTAAATTAATATTTGTTATTGGAAATCTAATTTCAGCTGCAGAAAATGGCAAAAATACGATTCTTACTCTTGAGTATAGTTGTCACCTTAAAAATCAAAATTAATTGCTTTATTGCATCTATGAGAAGCACAACATCACATAATTAACATGCCTCAGGACTATTGTATTGTCAATAGCACAGCATCTTCTAGTTCCTCTAGATCTAATATTGTGTTACACAAACTCATTTCCACGTATTATACATGTTAACAGTATTTATCATTTTCTGACTGTAAAGAGATCCTCCCGCAAGAAAACCTCTTGAAATTAAAAGACTCATTTAAATATGTCTACTCTATTATTGATTTTGTAAAATTAGGGCTTGTATTACATTGCCAGCATAACATTTAACTAACAAGCTCAGTTGGAAATTGTAAAAAGCAATGCCATTTGAGAGACACATTAGGAAAATGAGAAATAGCAATATTCATTATATTGCAGAGAGTTAAAGTTCGTATGTTTCCAAAATTATCTTCTAAAACTGAGGTTCTACTCTTGGCTGTTTTCCCTTTCCTCTACCACTTTGCTGCCTCCTATAATTTCATAAAGTTTTGCACAAAAATGTAGATGTGACCATTTTTCAAATTCTTATAATGTTGGGAAAGAACTAGTCACAATTTAGTATAGTAAGAATGCATTTTTTGAAATGAGTTTACTTACCGTTGGTTATCTTTAAATAAGCAAATCTACTTATTTGCTTGCTAATATTTCTATTAAAAGGTCATGTGATATGTATTACATTCTGTAATTCTCTATAAATTCTTCAGTTTTTAATTATGAGAAAGTGAAATCTGTATACTTTCCCCCTATATTCTATATGTGAGTAACCAGTAGTTATTTCATTTCTTCATCATTAGAAAAGAAATTGTTCTGAGCCATATTATAAATAGAACAAACACATTAACGGCAGGGTAGAAAATGCACCTGTAGCTATTCGTCTTTGCTCAGAGTTAGAAATTGCTTTACGATAGTGCCTTTTTCCTTTTCCTTCACCCTCATTCCTCCCTCTTTCCTTTTCTTCCTTCCATTTCATAAAAAAAAATTAATAGCTATTTTGGTGAGATAATAAAACAGAACTTTCATGCATTTTCTGGAAAGAAAAATGTCAGTGTGAATCCAGAGTATTAAAAGTTTCCAAACTTTGATGTAATAATTGAGTTCTAGAAATGCATTTATTTTAGTGTCCTTGGGCTGCCACAGCACAATGCTATACATCAAGTGGCTTTAAAAATAAAATTTGTTCTTTCATGCTTATTGAGCCTAGTACAAAAGCAAAGTATCAGAAGTTTTAGTTTCATCTTTGACATATGAATTTTGGGGGACATATGAAGTTGGCCAGTTAAGTTCATGAACTCATCCTAAAAAGGTGCTACATACCTCTTTGCTGAATATCATTATGGTCATTTTTGAAGTACTCCCCTTGGAAAGCTATGCACCAAAGTCAGTGCCTAGTCCACCCTTCTAAGCAATTTTGGAATTCTTTTTCTGAAATGGTCATCAGAGCTGTCATTGTCTTACTACCTTTCATATCATGAATGTCTACAAAATGTCTTTCTTTCAAAATTTCTTTGTCTTTGGGAGAAAGGAAAAAGTCATTGGGAGCCACATCCAGTGAACAGGGAGAGTGCTGCAATACATTTATTTGTTTACAGGCAAAAAAACTCCCTCACAGACAGTGCTGTGTGAGTGGTGCATTTTTATGATGCAAGAGCCACACCTTTCTCATGAGAGTTTCCTGATTGTTTATGTTTACTTGGTCTGCTATGTGTCTCATAGTCGAAGATTTTGATGCACAGCCAATGAATTTTGTAATATTTTCATTAGTTCTGCTCCTCACTGGACACCCTAACCCCTCTTTATCAATGATGCTTTCTCTCCCCCTAGAAACAATGTTTAATCCATGTGTACACTGTTGGTTTCTTCGTGGCATTATCCCCATGAACATGTACTAATGTGTATTTCACTCCCACTCTTGCCAAATTTAACAAGAAATTTATGAATATTTGTTCATTGCTCTATTTCAAATTCTAACATTCTCAAGACAGCACACAAAAACAAGCAACAATAATGAACGCCATGTAAGACATCACCACACATCGACATGAACACAGCTATGAGGCACTGATGTACTAATCAGGTTTTGAAATCTTCACTGAGTTGTTTGAATAGTGCTATTAATTTAAGGGCACAGTGGCAAGTTCACTAACTTAATTTCAGACTTCTCTCTGTCCAAAATATCACCAAGATAGCCAGAGAAGTTGGGTAAATTTTATGTGAACCAAATGAATTGAAGCATTATTTTCAAAGTAGAAACATGAGTAAATTAAGTGCCTAGAAATTGACAATAGGTATAAAAGGTATGCTATATCTACATACATTTAATATTAGTCACTAAAATAAGATTTAGAAACTATTTTATAAACTATTAATACAGTATCTTGTTAAGTAGAAATAGAAATTTAGAAAAATGTGTGTAATAAGTTTTCATCTTTGTGTCATATAAACAAATAGAAATACATCAAGAAAATTTATCATATAAAATTATTATTTTTCCTAGTTGAGATACTTAGGAAAAAATTTTTCCTCGTTGTATTTTGCCATTACTTGAAAACATCATATAATTTAAAATGAAAAAATTCTTTAAAATATACTTTACTTTTATTAAATTTATGATTCAAATTAATGAGAATATATAAAAAATTTTGTATAACCAAATATAAAAATATTATTAAAAATTTTATCTATTACACAATCTCATAAAATATTGTCTAGTTATTCAAAACTGAAGTCATTTAATTATGATGTTAAAGTAAAAATAATTCGATATGAAAAAATACAACTCAACTAAACCATAGGCACAATTAAAACGTTTAAACTGTAGTTATTGTGTGTGTAGCTTTCTCTGTGTTTACACCACACCTCTTTGTGGACATAACCAATGTCAGCACAACCTTGTTTGTCCTGGTGGAAGGTCACCAGAGAATAGAATGGTCAACTAAAGAGTGAGACTGTTCTTACCATTTGACAGTTAGTGGAAAGCCTGTTGTAGTCTCAGATTGGTCCTAAGAAAATACAAGAGTAGAGGATGTGAAGCAGGGGCAAAGCAGAACTTAGCAAACTTTTCTTAGTACTTGGGAACAATTGTTTAAGAATAATTAAGTCCAAAGAAAGTGGGTTTATAAAACTAAGGGTAGCTTATGCCAGAGGTTTTCAAATCATTTTTACAAAAGGGCGTCAAAACTCTTTTTGCAATTTAAACCTTAAATCAAAAATTATTTGTTTTGCATTGAAATTGCATATTGCTTAAATTACATACATTGGTGAAGAGAAGGACACACCTTAGGGAAACAGCTTTTCCTTTAATATGAACACTCTTTTCTTGTCTTTTGCTCTGCTTGCTAGTGATCCTGTTGTAATGATAAAAGGAATGATTTCCACATGGCACAATGCTTTATGAGTCACAAATATACAGGGTGGGTGTAAAGTCTGAAAGCACGGATTATGTCTCTTTTTTATTTTTACAGAGTGAAAATTTTTCTGGGCAATAATATGTATACTTACCTTTTCTCTCACTGACTTGATGGACATATTGTAGTGGAGTCCTTATAAAAATAAGATGACCTCATGAACAATGGGAATGAAAATCAATACAGTGCATGAATGGGATGGACTTAAAATCACAGCTCTCTATTGAAAGACATAAAATTCCATAAATACTTTAGAAATTTCTCTTAGTGGAGTATTGCCTGATATTGCTATTGATTTTCTTACAAAAGAGCTTTAGAAACCCAAGCTGTTTGGAGTATACTTCTCTCCGAATTTCCTAAGCTCATGAAAGATTTCTTTTTGTGTTCTTTAAATCAAAATCAAGAATTATAGCTTGTTGACATCCTATTCTATACTTATAGGCTTCTTGTGAAGGGGACTTGACTTTCATTGGCAAAAGCAAGAACAGGGAAAATGACAATTGTGACAATTCATGTAGGCCAAAGAATGAGTAATTTCTTTCACTATTTTTCAGATCATGTTCCCTCCCATTTAATATGATAGCCAGGAAGAATAATTGGGCTAACAAGGACCCATAAAACTACTTTTTTTCTTTACACTGTACATAATACACTTTTATTACACTCAAGAATTTGTCAAGAAAACATGTGCAGAGAAATATTTTGTTTATAAGATATGTTCATCTCATGAGTGCATTCTTTACGACTCACAATTTCTCCCCAATGTCTTGTGCAAACTTTTGATCAAAAGATGCCTTGATATTTATTTCATTCTATTACTATTAACATGATCAAAGGACACTTAATCCAGAAGAAACTGCCACTACTATGTTTGGCCTACATCAGGCCTGAGGCTACACATATACGTATAACATAATTTGATTTTATCTGCCAATAATCAATGAATTTTTCCTACTTTTTCATGCTTAGTTGAGTAACTCAGCCACACTTAAAGTATGCCCAAATGCTTACAACTACCTGTTTTTCTCCTTCCAAAGACTTATTACCAAATAAAATTTTAATTATTAATATGAGTAGAGATGCATTTCATTATGTATTCCTATTTTATCTCAAATAATATGTTTTACCTCATTTTTGTCTTTGATATCCAACCAGAATTTTCCCCTCGCAAAATTGTGATGTCAGAAAATGTTTGTCATTTAAGAACATTTGCTAGTTGGTCGATTTTATACATCTTTGTCTCTACCGTTTTTTACTAAACCAGACTCTAAAAATACCTTTTTACCTATTGCTATTCTTACTAATAAGCATTTATATAATAAAAGCTTTAATGACTGTAACCTGTTAAGAATTATTTAAAGATATTTCTTCACAGAGAGAAGTAGTACAATAAATTTAAATGAGAGAATTATCATATCTTTTTTCCCTGATCATTTCATTCAGTAAATATTTACTTATTGAATAAATTATAATACATAGTATGTTAGGAACTTGCAATATAAATATTAAAAAGGTATTTAAAAAGCATGGATTATCTGATTATTTTCTGGGAGACGAGAAACTTGCAAGGAAATACTTTTCAAGTAGAGTATTGAATAGGAAGAGTAGCTGTGGGAAAAATTTCGGGTCTGGGGAGACTTTCAATAAAGTAAATAAGTTGTTAATGCATCAAGAGTACAGCAATACATCCCACGCTGCACAGCGCCGGGGTGGCTGTGAGAATAGGTGCTAGAGGGACCAATACAGACCTTGGTCTCAAAGACTGCTGGTTATTTGTTGATCTGTGTGGTAGCTCTTTGAGGAATCAGCTTGTTGTTATAACTTGATTCTAAAATTTATATGGAAAGGTAAAAAGATACAGTTTAACCAACACAACACTGAAGAGCAAGAATGAAGATAAAGTACTTACCTGATTTCATGGCTTAATGTAAAGCCAAAACCCACATAAATACAGTGTCCTGATACTTGGCAAAGGAACAAAAGCAATTCAATGGAGGAAAGAGTCTGTTCCACAATTGGTGCTGGAACAATTGGTCTTCGGTGTGCAGAAAAATGAGCCTAAACACAGACTTTACACATTTTATTTATTTATTTATATATTTATTTTGCAGTTTTTAGCTGGGACCAGGTTTGAACCTGCTATCTCTGGCATATAGGGCCGGTGCCCTACTCCTTTGAGTCACAGGTGCTACCCGACTTTACACATTTTATAAAAAAAAAAAACAAACAAAAAACTCAAAATGGATTGTAGACTTAAATGTAAAATACAAAACTATAGATCATCTTCAAAGAGAACATGAGTTAAAAAATCTATGCAACCCTAAGTTTAATGATAGAGCAACAAAATCATGATTCATGAAAGAAAATAACGAGAAATTAGACTTTGTAAAATTAAAACATTCTAATCTGCACAGACCCTGTTAAAATACTGAAGGACAAACCTGACTGAGAAAAACAAATTTGAAACCTCACAACTTATATAGGAATTGAATACATAATATATGAATCAAACACAATAAAAAAAATACTAGGCAAGAGATCCAACCTCATCACAGAAGGTATTCAGATTTCTTTTATCACTTAATCTCAATTATGTGGATGAATCACAGTTTTTTTAATCTACTTACTAAAGCAAATCCTAGTTGCTTCTTATTCAGAGATATTAATAAATCTGTTGCAAATATTTATGTGAAAGTTGTATAGATTGCATATGCCAAATTTCAGAACCATAAAGTAATAGCTCATAATGTTAGTGATACATTTACAATAAATGAAAATTATTTTGTCCAATCAGAGAGATATAAAAGGAAAAACAATTGTCCAGTTTTGTTTTGGGGGTTTTTTTTTTGCAGTTTTGGCTAGGGCTGGGTTTGAACCCACCACCTCCGGCATATGTGGCCTGTGCCTTACTCTTTTGAGCCACAGGCTCCACCCATCCAGTTATCTGTTTAAAAAAGGCTATGCGTAGTTAAGACATTCTATAGTACTGGAAAGTGTCAGAAAATTTGTAAAAAAAAAAAGTAAAAGTTTCTAATTTTAGACCTGTGGTTCTGCCTCAAATATTCTCCATTGCTTGCTTACCTTACATTACATTACCATTGATTGGCTCACCTATCCCTCCTCATGTAGATGTGGTGGCTTTCCCTAATTATTGTCACAGAACATGTAGAAGCAATTTATGTTTCTTTGGGACTCATAGGAAAAAATTAGACACATTTCTTTGATAAGTATTTGATGAAATTGAAGCCTAGGTTTTCAGGTTTTATTTTTTTTTTTAAGTTATCATTGCATTTTCAAGCTGAAGATTTTTTTCTTTCCTCTAAATGTTATTTCAATAAGACCTATACTTGAACTCTCTAAGATCCTATTATATCCTAGCTTTCTCCAAGTGAATGCAGTAATGAGCTAGAAGAGAGAGAGAGAGAGAGAAGACAGAGAGAGATAGATATTTGTTTTCCCATATGCCATTAAAAAACAGGATTGTTGCCCTGGCAGGTGCTTTCATTGCTTTAGACATTTCTTTCAGTGTTTCTCTATGTTTTCCTCTGGAATCCTAGTATATGAATTTGCCCAAATTCACCACTTCTGGAAGGTGCCTTGTTAAGCTTTTAAGAAGCTCTCACTCCACCCCTAAGAAATAGCCTCCAGGGGCAAATAATTCATTCTAGATTTTAACAACTTATCCAGTCTCTCTTGTGAGATGTAACCTTAGTTTTTCTTTTTTACCAGCTTTACCACTAAGACCTCTTAATGGGGCAGGAAAAAATATTGGCTATAATTTAATTCCTTATAAAACAAATCTTTCCTGCTAGTGTATGCACACACACATGTGTATACAGTATATATATGAAACTAGGAAAACATTTACCAGTATTAGTTTAAATTAACCTATTACTTTTCAGAATCACCAAGAAAACATTCCTTTTGACCCTAAACTCTTCTTACTGTTAAAATTAGAAATTTAAAGAAGAATGTACTAGCTAATTTTAGAGAATTAGGACAATATGATTTCAGGAATTGAGAGTTTGAAGATGACCGAAAAATGACAGAATTGTAAAATAGCACTAAGGCAAATTTTTAATGCTGAAACTCAGGAAAATAGAGTATTGATTTTAAGTCCTAATGGGACACAGCTATAGATCTAGGAAGTGATTTTAAGATTACCCTTTGGCTTTTTTAAGGTTAGGAATTAAAAATAGATAATTCTAAAATTGATGTGTCTATGTAGGATTAATTATTCAGTTATTGGTGAATTAAGCTTTTGATACAGATAAATATTTAGTGATAAAATGCTTTATAGTCACCAGTACTAAGAGTAATGAAAGAGTCATAAAAAGTCTAAGGTGAAATTTCTATTTTTAAAACTATGTCATATAGTTGCAAACAATGGAAGTTGTCATTCTTTTCATCCACACTGTTAGGTACTATATATACAACTGATAGGTGTGGCATTGAGATTTTTAGCCTCTTTGGAACAGCTTTGTAGTTAGCACTCTAACTACAAGGTTATTCAGTGCCTGAAATTGTGAGAGAACAAATAGTGATTCAGTTTGAAGAGCTAGCAGAAAATAACAGAATGAATACAATTAAAGCTAGGAAAATTGGAGTTTGAAAGTCAGTTCCATTTATTTTTAGTGTGTGTTTTACACTTATTGCTCCTAAGTTGCCCTATTATAAAATTTATAAATAATATTTACTCAACTCACCACAGAGGGTCTGACAATTAAGTTCACAAATTCATCCTAGAAAAAGTGCTACATACCTCATTGCTGAATATCACAATGGTCACCTTTGAAGTACTCCTTTTGGGAAGCTATGCGCGGACACCAGTGCCTGGTCCACCCTTCAAAGTAATTTTGGAACTCTTTTTCTTGAATGGCTATCAGAGTTATTGTCATATGAGGACTGACAATTAAGTTTGCAAACTCCTAGAAAAAAATGAGTTGAAGAATGTCCCAGGGGCTGGAGTCAGTGCATAACTTCCCAAAGGGAGTACTTCAGGGGTGACTGCAGTGATATTCAGCAATGAAGCGCAGAGCACTTTTTCTAGGCTGAGTTGCCCTGAGTGCCTTTCTCATATTGTTTCTTAAACTGCTAATCAGCTTACCTGGGTCTTTCATGTTTTTCATCAGGGTTTTTAAATAGTTTACATCAGGCAACAATCCTTGTAATTACTATTTGTAGCACTATGGTTAAACTAGTGAATTGCTTAAATCTATACTCCATCCTCATACCCCACAGGTGAGAATTTCAGTTGTGACATGATAGCATACCAGCATTTATCACAACATCATCAAAAACATGAGATGCTTGTTATTGTCTGCCCAGAGAGTAATCCAACACCACTGAATCTGTGTAGGGGTCCTACTTCCAGGGTCTATTTCTAGTATCAGCTGTTTTAAGATTTATTCTCCCAGCAAGAGACTCTGACATAAGTTTGTGATTTCTAATCTAATATAACAGTTATTCTGTAAGGTGACAGGTAGATGGAAAAGTATTGAAAGTGTGATGAGAGCCAATGTACTTTTGTTTAGCAAGTTATGACTCTAAGCATTGAGATTTTTGAATTTGGATTATGTGATTACTTGCAGCCAGACTATATGTTAGTTAATATAATCTCAACCAATAGAATCTGTTGTTTGCTGTTAATACTGGTGAGGTTCATTTATTGAGCTTTTTCTTTGTAACAGCCACTCGGTTAAGTAATTTATATGTCCTACTATGTGATCCTTTAAAATAGTTCAATGAAGTGCTGTTACCCATCTTTTAAGAGAATAAATTTGAAGCTCAGAAGGCTTACCTCAGTTTTGTAAGGTCACATATTTGTTTAGTGACAGAATTATATCTTGAATTCATATCCATCTTATGAATAAGTTTATACTTTTTCTTGTTGCTGTTGGGACAGAGTCTCAAGCTATCACCTGGGTAGAGTGCTGTGGTGTCACAGCTCACAGCAACCTCAAACTCTTGGGCTTAAGTGATTCTCTTGCCTCAGCCTCCCAAGTAGCTGGGACTTCAGTCATCTGCCACAGAGCCTGGCTATTTTTTGGTTGTAGTTGTCATTGATGTTTGGCAGGCCTGGGCTGGATTTGAACCCACCAGCTCTGGTGTATGTGGCTGATGCCCTAGCCACTTGGGCTACAGGCGCAGAGCCATGGGTTCATACTTTTAATACTAAAATACCTACTATCTGATTTGACAATAAAATATATATGCTTTTAAGGAGATTAGATCTTTTCTGTGCTAGCTGAGATTTTTTATGTACAAAGAGTGCCATTTACTATTGTACCTCTCTCTCAACTAAAAGTGTATTATAACAATTATATCCTCTGACTTCTCACTATTCTTCTACAGGGAAAAAACTGCAATCCTTTGTTTTTTTTTAATTGTTGTTGTCAATATATGTATAAAGTTTATTTAATTTGTTATTTTGTTCATAATTATTTGTGATTAATCTGGTTAATAAAGACATTCATATTATCAGATTAAAATGAACATATATCAGGAATAAAAATAAAGCATTGGAACTAAGCATTCGTTGCTGTTGTAATAAATACTCATTCAGCAAACATTTATTGTACATGCATGCATTCATCATTGTTCTAGGAACTGGGATTTACGAATGTTATAAAAAGTTAAAACTTTCTGCCTTCATGGAGCTTACGTTCTAGGGGTTAGGTATTAACAATAAAAAAAGTAAACACTAAATAATATTCTTTCAGGAAAATCCCAGGATGGCATAGGAAAATTATCCTCCACACTCACATTGTACCAAGAGACCAAAATAATAACCCAGCCCAGATTCAGGTTGGTGAGTTAAATGAGTTTATTAGAAGTTACTTGCATGGGGCTCTCTTTACTAGTCAAGATAGGAATCTTTAATAGGTTCTGTGAACATATTAAATGTTATTAATGAACAACATTGCAGTGACATATACCAGTCAGGATCAGTAAACAGGTATTCAGTAGAATTTCAGTAAATTAAATTAAACTTTATTTTTCTATTGCATTTTTTTCTATTGCATTTTTAAAGGATTTTTTTCTTTATACCTGGAAAATTTAAATAACACAACTATAGCCTAGGATGAAGGAAGGAAGGGAAGGAAGAAGGGAGGGGAAGAGAGGAGCATAGGTCGATAGAAGGAGGGTTAGTAGGGGGACCATTCCTAGGGAGCATATTGCAAGTACAAGTCGGATCTATCAGGTACAGAACAGAAAAGTCTTAATCCTGTAATTGGGTAAATGAGGTGAAGGCTATGTTGTTTAGTAAGATGTAAGGACTTCAATTTGTACAAATAATCAACACTTTGAAACCCATAATGGCATAAATGTACTTACTATCTATGTACAAATGACTTAATAAAAAAATAAATTATAAAAAAACATATATTCAATCCTAATAACTTGTAATTCAAGCAAACAAGATGAAATAATGTTTCTGCATGTGCACTATAATACATTTTCATGTGTGTTTGATAAGTCCCTTAACTTTACAGAGTATCTCCTTATGAAATCTGTCATATGTTTTTACAAACACAAATGATACAACTTTCACATTTGATGACAATAGATCTTATATCATTTGACCAGCAATTCTAAATTAAAAATAGTGGAAGAATGCCCACAACTTAAAAATCTGAGAGCTTCTAGATCATCCATTCTGCATAGTTTGCAGAATGCAGCAGTCTTTGGATCACAATTCTCTGCATTCCTCCCTCATCTGTTTCTATTTTTCTACAGTGGATCTCTGTATGGCTACTGAAAATTAAGTATAAACCCTACTGTTGGAAAATAGCGTAGTTTTGAAAAGATTTTTTAAAACTGTAATTTTTTTAGGAGCATATGGCTCTCTGATTAGGAACTGCACATAGAGGAAATGTGCTGAATATTGATTAATGTAAGAAATTCAAGAATGGTCACAGGCTTCTTTAGTCCTCTTGGGGATCTGTCTTATCTAAGTTATGTTACTATGGGCAATGCTTATTTTCGAAAACAGACATAGAAAGCCAATGCAGATACAGGACAGTAATTGATTGAATAGATTGTTAAGCCATATAAATCTTTTAAAGCATGATGTGGTCTCTTTGCAGAGAGGACCAACCTAAAAAACAAAGAAAGACCCCTTCAGCTAGAAAAAACTATGAAATTGCAATAATTACTAACTACGTCTTTGACTTTTATATTAATTAAATATTAATTGGCCACCTGCAGTGTGTAGGCATTGTTACAATTACTGGAGATAAAAAGGTAACAAAGTAAAACCAATTATTTTAAAGTTGAGTCCCTAACAGGGAGAAGCTCAGCACTGAGCAAAGGAAAAGCCATTGTGCACAGTCCCTGCAGTGATGGGTGGCACAGGCTCCTGCTATTGATTCTAAAGCAGATTGCCAAGAGGCATACAGGCGAATGCCTAAGTACATTTTTGGGAGCCAAGAAAGGCTTTTATGAGAAACTGGCATCCAAGACAAGATAGAGAAGTTAGCATTCTGGGGATGTGAAGAGAAGGTATAGTACACACTGAGGAAGAAACTCTTATGAATAGTTTGAAATTCAGACAAAATCTGGTGTCTCTGAGGGTTTTTCTGGTAAATCTTAAAGAATATATTCCACATAACTTTGGAGAATTAAAGATTGAGCCAGATCTTCTGTGTGACCACAGTTATTTCCTAATTCTTTGTTGGTATAGTTCTGTTCTAAGATTGGAATTCTACAACTTCTCTTAATCAGAAATCTTTATGCTTCTATCAGTGAGGCTTAATCACTAGGGGTAGCTTTTTTTTCACCTGTCATTCATATCCATTTAATAGATTAACACATTATCCTTAGGAAAACCTAAGTCAGAAGAGGGGTTTTGGGAAAAATAGAAGAAAATAAGATAGTAGTATAGAGAGCAGTGTGAGAAAGAATAAAATTTGTTTGAGCAGATTGGGAGTTAAAGTATTTCACTTTAATAAACTAGAACTAATATAACAAACTTAAATAGAAAGAAAGCTTAATTTGCTTTAATTTATTCAAACATTCTAAAATGGGATATGGATATGCAGCATTAAATGAATGTGTTTTCAAAGGTTATTCATTATTAGCTTTCACCCTGATGTTTGCTCTATTTAATCACAGAAAATTGGAAAGATTCTGTGTGACTCAGTTCAGAAAATACACAGAATAATAAGTTAAAAATAAAATCTATTTCAAAGGCTATGAAAATATATAATGGCATCAACTTGGACTTTCTGAAAACTGCAGCCATTATTGTTTGTATTTATCATTACTTGGTGTTGAACAAAGATGCTTTTTCATATGGAACAAAGATGTGTACAGTAGTTTAATATCTTCAAAAACATAAACATATGATAAAAATTAAGAATAAAGAGATCCTCTAATACATATTAATATTTTTATTAAAATTATGTATACCTCAAGAATATTCCCAGAAATGAAAGTGATACAGAATGTTAAAGAAAAGAGAAAGATGTTACAAAGAGGCTTGGTGTGGAATATCCATACCTGATAAAGACGTCAGAGGTGTCTGTACACTTACGTCCTTTATCAGTATAGGTTTCAATAATACAAATGAGCATATATTTCTTCTTCTTCTTTTTTTTTTTTTTTGAGACCGAATCTCACTATGTTGCCCTTGGTAAAGTGCTGTGGTGTTAGCTCACAGCAACCTCCAACTCCCTGGCTTAGGCAATTCACTTGCTTCAGCCTCCCGAGTAGCTAGGACAACAGGCTCCCGCCACAACGCCCAGCTATTTTTAGTTGCAGTTTGGCTGGGGTCAGGTTGGAACCCACCACCCTGAGTATATGGGGCCAGCACCCTATCCACTGAGTCAAAGGCACTGCTCAAATGGGCATATACTTTAATTCATTTTCTGTGGCTAAAATTTTTTATAATTCTCAATTTTCAAAATTGGAGTCCTGACCCAGAACTTAGACCTCACTGATCTCTCTTTTTCTATGATAAATTGAAAAAATCTTTCCAATGCATGAAATTAGGTAGAAAAGCAAAGACACATTATTACTACAAATCTCTTAATAATATGCTACTATAAAAGAAAAAAAAAGTCTAAAGAGATCTGGTTTTGGATATTAGAATACTTTTAATTAAACTCAAAATAAAGAGCATATCATTATTATAGTGACTGAATCAAACATCAAACAGCTATATCACACCTCATGAATAGTGAAATAGTAATTTCAGTGATTTTTCATCTTTTTCATTGAATTTTCCAATAATTAAATAATTTTGGAAGTGCTGCAATTTTGGAAATGTGACATACATTTCATAGTGATTTCATAATGCATGTAACATAAAAAAGAGAGAACTCCTATTTTAAATAATTCCATACAATCAGAATATGCAATGAAGTTATATCTGGAGCATGGGTTTCAATGTACAAATTATAAAAATTGAAAAATATGAAAATACTATGAAAGAACTTTATTAGATATTTAAAATAGTGTGAGCATGGCACAGGCATATATTGGGTATTGATATTTTATTGGCATGCAGCAAAAATGATTTGTTAGACTTTATAATTCTCTGGGCTGGGAATTGGTTGGCGAGGCGGGAGCTGGCTAGCTGTGTGGCTCCTCTGCTAGTCTTGGTATCAGCGGGAGTCACACACAGGTCAGGTTTCTTCTGCCTGAGTTTTACCTTCTAGGTCAGCCTCAACTGCGTGTCTGGCTTCTCAAGGCTTCCCTGTGCTATCTTTAGTTCTTCCAGCATCTTGCCAGAGCTTCTATTCAGCATGGCAGCTGGCTTGGCAGCTTGACTTTTTAATAATAATATTTTAAACTGTTAGTGAATGTATTATGCATTTTATATTGGTGAGAGAAGGCAGAAAGGAGTTCAGTCATTTTAAGAGATTTATGTTAAGATTCAGATGCTGCAATTTAATCCTTCGTTTGTTCAAGTGCAATCCATAGCTTTCAGTTTCTCAGATGACAGATTTTCCCTCCAAAATAGATCATTACATATAATTTTAATATGGCTCTATAGGATTAGTTTTTGCTTAAGAGTGTGGATAGCAGCATTTACAACAAATTACAATTGACAATTTGCACTCAAAAATTGGAGCTTAACCTTTCAGACTTTTTAACATTTATATATCAAAAATGAATGTCTTTGGATAACATCAGGGTCAACTTGCTACTTGGACTGGTATGCTCAACTGCTAGGGTTTCTTTTTTATTGTTGTTGAAAAGGTATCCAGGTCTTAGGATTTCCCTATATAAAATTATGTTACAATAATTATTTTGGGCTTCACAGAAATTTAATGTAGGCAATATACCAAACATTTAAGAGAGGAATAATAGTCATTCTCCACAACTTCTGCAGAGATTAGAAGAAGGAACACTTGTAATTCACTGTTTGAGGCAAGCATTTTCCTAGCATTTATATGGCATTACAAGAAAAGCACTTCCTCATGAACAGAGATTCAAAAATTCTCAATCAAATATTGAGTTCACAGGTAGAAAAGATGGAGTAATCCTATGGAGGCAAATTTTATTCAACATTTAAAATCAAACAATATAAATTACTATGTTATCAGATCAAAGAATAAAAAGAATCTCAATAAATTAAGAAAAATATTGACATAATTCATCACCAATTCAAGGTAATAACTCTTAGAAAACCAAGAATCTTCCTTAACTTGGTAAGAGGTATTTCCAGAGCAAATATAAAAATAAAAAGCAAGATTTATAACTACATTTAAAAATTGAGATTTAAAATGATTTTCTTTCAGATTTTAAATTAAGCACCACTCCTATTGACATCTTGTAGAAAATCCTTACTAGTATAATACAGCCATTAAAAAAAAAAAAAGGAAGGGCGGTGCCTGTGGCTCAAAGGAGTAGGGTACCAGCCCTATATGCTGTAGGTGGAGGGTTCAAACCCAGCCCCAGCCAAAAACTGCAAGAAAAAAAAAAAAAAGGAAGTCATGCAAATTGGAAAGAAATAAATTTTGTCTTTTACATATAACATGACTGTCTGCATAAAACTATCAAGGAATCTAAAATAATCAATTAAAAACATTTGCTTTGCAAAAGACACTATTAAGTAATTAAAAGGCCAGTCACAGACTTGGATAAAATATTTTCAAATCACATTTCTGACAATGGATTGTATCTAAAATACACAAACATATGTTAAAACTTAGCAGCATGATAATAAATAACCCAACTGAAAAGTGTGATAAAAGATCTGAAAAGGTATTTCATCCAAGAGAATATAAAGATGACAACTAATTATATGAAAGATGATCAACCTCATTAGTCATCAGGGAAACACGAACCAAAAACTCAGTGAGATGCCACAGTGCACCCATTAGAATGGTGATGCACATACAGACAGTAATCACTGAATGCTAAGTTTTGGTGAGGATGCAGGCAAACCTCCACTTTCATACTTTACCAGTGGAAATGCAAAATAATACAGATACTTTGCAATGCATTTTGGCAATTTAAATGTCTAGTTAAATGTACATCTATCACGAGGTCAAAGGATTCTCCTTTGAAAGATATAAAAACTTATTATCACCCAAATATCAATATGCAAATACCTACAACAGATTTATGCACAATAACCAATAACTGGAAACAGCCCATATCTCCTTCAGTCACTTTAGAGATAAGCATCCATACTGTGGCATTCTTGAGAAGCATTAATTCTCAAGAAAATGTTAATGGATCTTAGATGTACACATTGAAGTAAAAAAAAAAAATCCACATCTAAAGAGCTACTGATTGTATAATTCCATTATTATGACACTCTGTCAGAGAATAAACTATTAAAGGGGACTGAGCATAAAGTAGAATCACCAGGAGATTCTGCAAGGATGGAACTGTGCTGTGAGAACCTATGAGGAAGAATGCATGACTCTATTTATTTGCCAAAACCCACAGAACTGTATACCACAGAGTAGACTTTATAATGTATATAAATAAAAATGTTCAAAATTCTATGCAAAAAAATAAAAATATATCAACCAGGAGATGAGAGAATTCAGACTGAATCCCGACTGTGACAAATATATCTAACTATAAAAAATGAATTGTATAAATGCAGTAAACGGTGTGGAGAATGAAGGAGCTAAACTAAGTAACTGGAAAACACTGTTTACCTCCCCATTGCAATGCTAAAGACAAAAAGACCTATACACACTGTAGTTACATTTGGTTTTGCAGGAGCTAAAACCATCTGTTGTTTTAAAAAACATTTGTATATTAGGGTTGACATAATACAAAAAGACATGTTACACGATGAGAAACTGTTTTCTCTGTCAGAGAAAAAGTTACAGGAAGGGGAAAATGTAGAATGTACCTTGTGATTTTGGATTGGAATTGGAGTTAACAATGTGAATGTGTGTTTTTAAACATTTCAATTGCAAGATTTTAAATGAAGATTTTGTCTTATCTGTCTCACGTATGTTCCCTAAAACAGCCATATATGCAAAGTGGTCCCCAGATGTAGGAGAGGAAAAAGTCAAATAATGAGGCAGACAAACTCAGTTTCTCTTTTAAGGGGGATTTATTAGGGGAACGTACCAGTGGAGGTATGGTCTTGGGCTGCAGCAAGTAGATGTGTGCACTGTCACTCCCCAGGCCCAGAGCTGATATGCCATAGGAAGGATGATACGTGCTCTGTAGAGACCGTTAAAGATAACTGTCCAGAACGGCAAGATGCATGTGCATCCGTAGCCTGTAATTTGTGCAATGATACCAAATTTGCTTTTATCGAAGGCAAGATTTATAGTGAGTACATATTCTTACTCTAAGGATAGTAAATAAAGTAGAAATCAGGAGATAGTCATGGGACTGGGATTCATCATAATTTTACATGGAAGATTAGCATCCCAGATGAAGCCACTTTATCTCCACATTTAAAAATTCTCTTTGATGTTTTGGTTAGCTCTGTCTATGTACACTTGCATACACACATATAAAATTTATATACACATTATACATACATTTATACACACAGTTTATATACACATTATATAGACTTTATACACACATTTATACATGTATAAAATTCACTTAATCCATTAGGCTGTCTATAATTATTTGTGAGAAATCTAGTCAAAAAAGATATTCATACAATCAGGTCAAATGACTATAATATCAGGCATAAAAATAAAGCATTGGCACTAAGTTACCTTTTTAGTAACTGGGCATGAAAAAACTAAACTTTAAAAAAAATTAAGGTTTTCTCCCATATAACCTGCTGTATGTATTGCCCTTAAAATCTCTTGAAATTCAGTCTTTTCATCTTCAGACCAACTTCTAATATATTAAGATGACTGAAATGCTAACAGAGACATAGAAGCCTTATCTGAAATGTTAAAATTGTAACAGAAATAAGACATCCTTGCCTACTCACCAACTAGATAGGCATCTGTACTCTTATCTACCTGTCTCCTAATATAAACAGGCCCCCCTGAGTGACCTCTATCCATTCTAGGCCCAAGAGAGCCCCCCCACCCCCCTTAATCCCACTCCTCACCACCCTAAAGAGCTACAGGGATCAGAACAGAACTTGGAGGTATGAGCTCTTCCTTACATTTTTTAACTACGTGACCAAATATATTTCTTAGCAGACATGACCTTCCAAAATAGACATGGTTTAGACCTTCTCACTGCAGAAAAGCAAGGCTTATGTTTGTTCCTAGGTGGAGAATGTTACTTCTGTGCCAACAAGCCTGGACTCCTCCAAGATGTGCCTAATCGATGAGCCGAAAGGACTGCCAAACTCCGAAGACAAAGAGAAAACAGCTGGCAATCATTGTTTGACTCCCGAAGCTGGGTTCCCTGAGTCTTACCTCTAATTACCCCCTTACTTCTTTCATTACTTTGTGTCTACCTGGGTCTGCTCCTTATACGAACTATGATCTAGTTCATTCAGAATGTCATTCCCAGCTTAACCCAATAACATGGCACCCAGGTCCTTCTTCTGAAGGCTTGCTCAAGACAATACCAAAACCTTTGTAACCCCAATAACTCCTTCCATATCCCTAAAAGAGTCAGTGCCCCTAACCAGCAGGAAGCAGTTTTAAAAGTTGTCTGCACCCCCATTCCTTAAAATAAAAAGTGAGTTGTGGGAAAGGAATTCTCATAACCCTCATAGGAGTGCATGCCATTTTAGAAAATCAGGTCAGAAACCAACAGTCTCCTCCCCAGGTTCCTGGAGGGCTTCAATGCGAGAGTTCCAGGAAACGCCTGACCTTAAGGATGCCCCATAATCCTACCAGCACTGGAGAAGAGCCTGGGGTAGTACTCATTTCTCCATTCAGCTACCCCAATGACGTTGATAAAAACCTTTTGCAACTGTGTGGAGCTGAGCTGACAGCTTGTCAGTCTCCATTCTCCTTTTCCCCTTTATTAATGTCTTTCCATCCTTCCCCCTCAAAGAGGCAAAAAAATGTTTTATAATTTTTGATATTTTCTTTAATTATTTTTTTGTTATTTCTAATAGACGCATGAGCCTGGATACTTTGTGAATAGATGAAATATATTTCTTATAGTTGTGGAGGCTAAGAAGCCTAAGGCTGAGGAGGCATATCTGGTGAGAGCCTTCTCACTGGTGGGAATTCTCTGCCAAACAAGTTGTTTTATTTCTAAAAATGCCACTAAGTTTTTAATTGTACACAAATTTAGCCACCAAAATTTATTGGAATTTAATAATAGAGAAGACTCTGGAATGGTTTAAAGAGACACGAGACAGGCATAAATTTTAAGAAGGTATTAAATTGAGAGGAAAAGACATGTTTGAAGAAGGATAGTGTTTAAAGGTAGCATCTATTCAGCAAATAAATATATGACAGAAAAATAACTCTCATAACAAAAGCTCTGTCCTCCCCAAAGTAAAATTTGGTTTACACATTCTTTTGTTAATCATAAAGTAAAAATGGAAAGTTATTTTTATCAGGGTTAAGTAAATACAAAATGCACCTAATTTGACCCTGAAGAGACAGTCACTAGTAAATTTTTGAAGGAAAAAAAAAAAATCCCTGAGAGGTAAGATAAATATGCATAATGAGAACGATGCCAGAGTAGATTCATGAGATTTAAAAATCCTTATCGGGCAAAGTATGATAGAACAATTTTTCTGTCATATTGATTCTCTGAGGGAACAGAGTATGACTTTGCTTTGTTTTTCCAAGTTGCATTGTAGCACTCACGGTATGTTTTTCTTCTTTAGTGATTTTATCAGGTGGGAGAAGCACAGCCATAGTTATAAAGCACTTTCCCAGGGAGGCAGCTTTCATTCATATTCCATACCAGCAGGGTTCTTGACAAGCTAAGCACACTGATGCCATCGTATAATTATTGGTTAGCTTTAAGTGGTCCTTTTAATAAGACTGATTTTAAACTTGAGTTCACTTGCATTGAAGGCTGGCTTTAATGCTAACAACAAGGCACCTGTGCTTCACCCCTGCAGTGTGCATACACAAAGGTTCTGAAACAAGGGTCAGATGTGGAACATTATTTAGTGTATTCATGTACAAGAATGAAATAGAAGCAAAGATGTGACTCTGTGAAAACAAATGACTTTTACATTAATAAGAACAATGAATTCGTAAAATCTCAGCAAAAAAAGAAAGATGAATGCAATGTAATTTCCAAATGTCAAATAAAATACCTGTGTTCAGATCATACCTGTGCTCAAGAGGTAAAGTAAAATATTAGTATGAAACTCTAAGGTGAGACTAGAAGAATGCAACTGTACAAATTACCCAAAGTGTAGCCATTACTATAGTTTTCCTTAGATGTTCTATAAATTTAGTGTTTTGTGAAGTATAGAATATTCCATATTACCATAAATGTATCCTTTGTTTTAACATTAATGTGTTATTTACATACTGAATAATAGATATATATTTGTATATACTGAATATCTGATTTTCATAAATGCTGACATCTGAAAATCATCCTTTATACCTCAATCTTTCTTACCCATTGGAATTTTTACATCATTACCTAATTCTATTACCTCTGCCTCCTAATTATTGCTCTGGTTTCTTTCCATTTCCACTTCTAGTATCTATGTCCAGGCCATAATTATCTCTTACCTGAAACACTAATTATGCACTCTCTATAATAATAGTCTTCAAGTTGACAGCTGTCAAAGCACAGTGACAGATGTAATCCCACTTTCCAGTGTGTCAAATGTTCTTTTTGTGTATTCCCCCCTTGTCTTCTAAGGAAACTTGCTATTACTTTTAGGGTACATCTTAATGTAGGATAATTCCACTTCCAGATTCTTAGTTAATTATATCTGCAAAAACATTTTTTCTGAAAAATATCACAAGATTTCAAGGATAGTCTCATCTACGTAGATCAAACCGCTAATTCTTGTATCATTGTATTTAGGCTTGACATTCTAACTTTAGAACGACTGAAATACCTCTTATACTTAGGTTTAAACCCTGTCAGACTTCAATCTTGCTCAAACTTAGGTTTAAATCTCTTTGCATGGGCAATGCCTGTGGCTCAAAGGAGTAGGGTGCCTGCCCCACATACCAAAGGTGGTGGGTTCAAATCCATCCCTGGCAAAAACAAAAAAAAACAAAAAAACAACTCTCTTTGCACATCCATTGTGAATTATTTTTTGTGAGTGGTAAGAGCTGAGCATCCTGTTTCAATCTTCTCCATGTGATGGTTCAATTTTCCCAGCATGATTTATTAAATAGGGATTTTTTTTCCCAGTGTAGGTTATTGTCTGCTTTGTCAAAGACCAGGTGGCAATATGGTGATGTTTTTATGTCTGAGTTTTCTATTCAGATCCATCCGTCTATGTTTCTGTTCTTATACCAGTACTATGCTGTTTTTGTTACAGTAGCCTTGCACCGTAGCTTGAAGTCTGATAAAGTGACACCTCTTGGTTTATTCTTTTTTTGGGGGGGAAGGTACAGTGTGCTGGTTTTATATACAATTTGAAATATTTTCACCAAATTGGTTAACATAGCCTTCATGGCATTTTCTTAGTTATTGTGTTAAGACATTTATATTCTACATTTAGAAAGATTCACATGTTCCCTTGTAAGATGGACCATAGGTGTGGTCCCAACAATCACCCACCCTCCCCCCATCCTCCCATCTTCCCTCCCCTCCCTCTCCCCCTTCCCCATATATCTCCCGGTTTATTCTTAAGGGTTAAGGTTGCTTTGCCTATTTGGGCTCTTTTCTTGTTCTGTATGAACCACAGAACTATTTTTCCTAGATCTTTGAAAAATGGCATTGGGATTTTAATAGAGATTGCACTGTATCTGAAGATCAGTTTAGGTAGTATAGACATTTTAACAATGTTGATTCTGTTGATCCATGAGTGTGATATGTTTTACAATTTGTTTATATTCTCTGTGATTTCCTTCCTCAGTGACTGTAGTTTACCCTGTAGAAGTCTTTTACCTCTCTGGTTAAACATATTCCTAGATATTTTATTTACTCTGTAGCTATTGTGAATGGTAGTGAATCTCTGATTTAACTCTCAGCTTGACTATTATTATATAGTCTATATATAGTATATAGAAATGCTACTGATTTGTGTAAATTTCTTTGCTACTCTGAGACTTTGCTGAATTTATTTACTACTCTTGGAGACTATTGGAGGAGTTTCTTAGCAGCATCCTTGGAGTTTTCTAGATAAAAAGATTATATTGTCAGTAAAGAGTAATAGTTAGATCTTTTCTCTCCCGCATTGAATATTCTTGATTTCCTTCTCTTGTCTGATTGTTCTGGTTAGGATTTTCAGCACTATGTGAAAGTGCTGTAAAAGTGGTGACACTGGGCAACCTTATCCAGTTCCAGATCTAAGTAGGAATGCTTTCAATTTTTCTGTGTTCTGTATGATGTTGGCTGTGGGGTTGTCATATATAGGATATGTATATATATTTATTTATTTTTTTTGCCAGGGCTGGGTTTGAACTTGCCACCTCTGACATATGGGGTCAGCGCCCTACCCCTTTGAGCCACCGACGCCACCCTAGGTTTTTGAGGTATGTTCCATCTATGACAATTTTATTAGGAGTTATTAACATAAAAGGGTGCTTATT
Source organism: Otolemur garnettii (assembly GCF_000181295.1). Lineage (NCBI taxonomy): Eukaryota > Metazoa > Chordata > Mammalia > Primates > Galagidae > Otolemur > Otolemur garnettii. The sequence continues at coordinate 27,970,435 of NW_003852403.1, forward strand.
GTGTCAAATGCTATCTCTGCATCTATTGAGAAGATCATATGGTCTTTGTTTTCACTTCTGTTTATTGGTGAACCACATTTATAGACTAGTGTATAGTGAGTCATCCTTGCAACCCTGGAATGAAGTCCACATGAATCCTCATACTTACATGTTTAGTATTTGTCAGAGAAACAACTGATAACAAGGACAGTTTGTCATTATTTCTCTCATTCTCTCCAACTGTGGATATATTCTAAGAATATAAGAGTATGAATGATAGATAGATGGATCCATAGATGCACAGAGAGATGAAAAGACAGATGAATAAATGATGTTTACCTGTTATTATTTGTTCTTTTGCCAATTCTTCTTCAGTAAAATACTTCTAAGTGCCTATATAGGTATTTTTTAAAAATTAATTTTGGAGGTGACACAAATCCATTACAAATATTAGATGATCCATACAAGAAGATTAATCTCAACAATCAGAAATCACCAACTGATTTTTCCTTCCAAAAAGTGTGATACTTGGACTAGACTGATACCTCCTTCCCCCTTATCCTCTTTTTTCCTTTCTCCAAGTACAACTTAAAAGATTTTCCTTTCTTTTATGTGTATAATTTACATTAAGTACTCTTTACTTTTATCTAGTTCATTGTAACTTTTTTACTAAAGAATTACATAGAAAATGGTATTTTACTAAATTTTCCTTTATTTATAAATATTATAGGTTAGGATATTCCTTAAATGCAATAGAGAGTACTAACTTGACAAAATACATAAAAATCACATTCTTTTAGTCACAGTAAAAAAAAAAAAAACCAACCCACATAAATTAGTGAAATATGAGTAAATAGCTTATATGTGGACTGTATTTGTGTCTGTATCAGTGGTTCTCAACCTTCCTAATGTTGTGACCCTTTAATACAGATCCTGTGGGTTGTGACCCACAGGGTGAGAACCACTGGTCTGTATTATCCTGGTCATTCAAATGTTTAACATTTTCATTTACGTAATCTTGGGTAGAAACATTTATAGACTAATAAGTGTGAATCCACAAGATACATACATATATATGTGTACATCTATGTATGTGTGTGTATATATGTATGTATAATATATATATATATATATATATATGTAATACACATGCAATGGAAAATACTAAATGATAACATATCTTTTTCTCCTGGGTTTATATATTTCTTGGTTTTAAACGTTTAGGTGGTCCTCTATAGTATCAATGATATATAGCTTGGCTTGAGGACTGTGCTTGCTTATTACAGAGGAACTAATATATTTTCCCAAAAAGTATAGATTTCATTTCCCTTTGTGCATCATTAGCAAGGTTTTAAAAGTTCCGATACTATTTTTAAAAGTTCCGATAAATATTTTTATTGGCAATGTGTAGAAAAACTCAATTAATTTTGGTTCCTAAGTTGAATTTGCAGTGCTTGTAGAATTAGAGCATTTCATTATCATCATATTTTTAAACTACCTTTCTATTTTAAAGTTGAAAGTAGCCAATAACAACAACTGATTGCAAGGAATTAGAGTGGAGAGAGGATGGGGGAGTTGAAAATGACAATTTAAAGTCACAATCTAACATTGAAACATAGAGTTACATTTACATTAAGTACTTTTATCTAGTTCATTGTAACTTTTTTACTAAAGAATTACATAGAAAATGGTATTTTACTAAATTTTCCTTTATTTATAAATATTATAGGTTAGGATATTCCTTAAATGCAATAGAGAGTACTAACTTGAAAAATACATTATGGGGTTTTTGAATAAATGTGGAAGAAAATTCAGGTATTTATATTTTTTAGTTAAGTTAAAATAAACTACTTTCCCATCTTCCCTTTAGTTTCACTAAAGATTACTGAAGAAATGCTGTTTTTCTCCTAGAGTTTTGACAGTCCACTTATAACCTGATTTTTAAATCATAGAATTCCAGCAATACAAATTTAATGAAAATTATAAACATCAAACATTAGAAAAAATAAAAAAATGGTGTATATTATACTTCTAGCCTATAAATATCTCAAAATAATGATGATTAGGTAATGTATTTTAATTTGAAATGATGTTCTTAGAAAAAAATAAAATTATGCTCTTGAAATAATTCACAGGGAGTGATTTTAGTAATACAGTTTGACCCAATTATAGGGAAGGTAAGCAGCAAGAGTCTTATACACTGGGTAGTGCAAATTGATGCCTTACAAAGAGTCTTATTGCCTAAGATAGCAGTTCATTGTATTTTAATGGTTTGCCAAATATCTAATTTCCATGTCCTAATTTTACATTTTCTAGAAAATAAAAACACACTTTGTGAGGGAAGACATACATATATTCTCATTGATTCAAAGTTTAGATATTTTCTCAAAAGAGCTCTTTAGGAATGGAAAGTGAAATTACTCTGTATGAAGAAAAGCAAAATTTAAAACGTTTAATACATGAAATACATCAGAGAGGGTAATTTTTTTGGTGTGGATAGTGAAGACCCTGAATGAATCCTCAGGTGGTAGCTTAAAGATGTTAAAAATTGTAGAGCTGGAAGGGTCCAAAGTAGAAAGTCAGGCATGTTTAAGCTGTCCTTTTACAGGTATGCATAAGCATTACTTTGATATTTATCAATTTCCTACATGCCTTGAGTCAGGTCTGCCTTCATATTTCTATCACACAGAGAGATTTTGGTTGGAATAATTTAGAAAGGAGCCACTGGTCCTTAAAGCTGCTCTGCTTTCTTACTACATCATGAATTGACATGGGTCCATCCCTACAAGAATTGACCCAGGCATGAGAGAAACAGTTCACAATAAATATTAAAAAATAATCCTGAAGATTTTGAAATTTCAATATTCGTTGAATTAGTGAACATACTGTTTCACTTGTTTAAAGCTTGTTGGCACCTCTTTTTTCTTTAGCTTTTCAATTCTGCTTTCTTTTATCTGTCTTATTTAATGCATCAATAAAAACCTTTCCAGTTTTGACATTTTAATCCTTTTCTGATAATTGTTTCTCCAGATATGGAATCTCATTTACTTGACCAATGAGCAAATCTTCTCTATATAAAACAATTATATGATGATTCATTATAAGTTATAAATTCTGAAATTACAATATAGCCATACAGGATCTCTCACCCTTTTCTGCCTTCTTTCTCTTCTAAAGCAAATAGTTCTGGTGTTCCTGTAATTAAGATTGAAACCATTTGTTTATTGACATTTTAAAGCATGTGATTGAACATAAAGCCCCCTCTATGCCATGGTAGTCAAATAATTTTCCTACCAACTAACCTGGAGAGGATTTTACTAAATTTTACAAGGTCTAAAATTAAAATAATTCCTAAGGATTCTGTCATCATTTATATTTTCCTTCTTATGAACAATAAGGTTAGTGTCTCTGTATTACCTACTGGAGTAGGCAATGAAGATGGCAGGGATGGAGAGTAACATTATTAGGAAAGGCTGAGCTCACTGGTGCAAACGTGACCATTTGTACTAAGAGATCCTGTTTATTTTTTATCAATTCTTACTATCTGATAATCTTCAAGATTCTCTTATCAACACTGACAAATCCAGATATACTGGAACACATGAGGCTTTACACCCATCTTCAAAAATTGGAAAAATTATAATTTCACATCTTTTGATTTTTGACTTTATAAATTATCTTTTTAAAAGTCTTCTGCTTTTGTTTTAGAAGCATATTTTTTTAGTAGGAGTCATCTTAAATTCAGTAAAAAAAAAAAAAAAAAAAAAAATCTGTTACATATCAGCCACCTCCAAATTTGAAAGGTTTTGGTCTCCACTAGATTTGTGTTGATTGTATTGCATTACCAAATGTATATAAGATAGTTTATATTAAAACCACTGCAACAGTATCTCACAAAAAGATTATTTAGTAATGATCCATGATCCATTCATCAATCAACATGATTTTGCTAACCCCATGTTCCTTTTCCTGCTGACTGTCATCTGTGCTGTTTTGAAAAGCTGCACATTCTAGGTGTGACCTGACCTTTGCTATAATTTGAATGTTTGTCCTCTTTAAATCTGATATTGAAATTTGATCTCTAAAGTTGGAGGTGGGGTCTATGGGGAAGGGTTTGGGTTATGTGGGAGGGTCTCTCATGATGGGGGGATTGGTGAGTAAATTCTCCTTCTATTAATTCCTGTAGAAGCTGGGGTTAAAAGAGGCAGGTATAACCCATCTCATTCTCTCACTTCCTCTTTCACCATGTACTTCAAAGATGTACCTACACCAGCATTCCACCATGAGTGGAAGCAGCCTTAGACCTCTCACCAATACAGGTGCTAATGCCATACTTCTTGTACAGCCTACAGAACTATAAGCCAAGTAAAACCTCTTTTCTTTATAAATTTTGCATCCTCAAATAGCAATGCATACAGACTAAAACAGAAAATTAGTATCAAGTAGTGGAGTGTTGCTATAAAGACACCTGAAAATATGAAGTGGAACTGGGTAATGGGAAGACTTTCGTGGGCTCAGACGAAGACAAAGGGACAAAGTAAAATTTGGAATTTCTCAGAGATTTGTTAAGTGGTTGTGACCAAAATGCTGATAAAAATAAAGACCATAATGTCCATGCTAAGGAGATCTCAGATGGAAATGAGGGAATTTCTGGGAACTGGAGTAAATATCATCCTTGCTGCAGGAGCAAAGAACTTGGGTGCATTGGTTTCATGCTCTAGGGTTTTATGAAGGCCAAACTTAGGAGTGATAACGTAGAGTATCTGGGAGAAGAAATTTCTAAGCAACAAGCATTGAAGAAGCTTTGTTGTACTTCTAGCAATTTATGATGAATTACAGGATCAGAAGAATGAAGCAAAAGTGGAATTTGTAATCAGAAGAGAATCATAATGTAAAACTTAGAAAATTCTTCAGCTTAGCTGTGTTTTATAGAGGGAAGGAAAAAACATTTTCAGAAGAAGAGTTGAAGAGGGCTATGGAACTACCACTTGGTAAAGAGATTACTACACTTAAAAGGGAGACAGGTGCTAATAGAACAATGGGAAAAAGGTCTGGAAGGAATTTTAGAAATCATCATCCCTACACCTCCCATCATAGGACCCGAGGCCTAGGAGGACAGAGGACAGACCTGGAGCACTCCTTCCCTGCTCCACCTCAGGCTGCTGCTCCCTACATCCTGCATCTTGGCTCCTCAGTTTTCAGTGGCCACCACTCTGAGGGTGGCAAAGGCAATAAGCCTTGATGGTATCCACATGATGTAGAGCCCGTAGGTGCCCAGAGTGCAAGGATAGAGGAGATTTTTAAGCTTCCCCCTATATTTTGAAGGATAGCAGAAGCCTGGGAGGAGCCATCAAAGGTGGAAGTGGGGCCACCACAGAGACCCCAGAATAACTGAGCTACCAGCAGTGTGCCACCTTAGCCTGGACTGGCCAATGAGAGCAGCCACATGTGCTTGTTCCATCAAAGCTATATTAGTGTGGATGCCTGTGGTCTTGGGAGCCCACTCCTCATACCTGTGTTCCTAGGATGTAGAATATGGAGTCAAAGGAGATTATTTTGAAGCTTTAAGGTTTAATGTCTGCCCTTACAGGTTTTGGGGTTGCATGGGGCCTTTTACCTCTCTCTTTAGGCCCATTTCTTCTTATGAAGTAAGCATATTTAATTAATACCTGAATTACCATTATATAGTAGAAGTAGTTAACTTATTTTTTATTTTAAAATCTGATAGCTAAAAGAAATCTTCAGTCTCAGAAGAGACTTTGGACCTGGAACTTTTAAGTTGATGCTGGAACAAGACTTGTAGAGACTATTGGGATTAAATTATTATATTTTGTAATATAAGAAAGGCATGAGTTTCAGGGCCAGAGGCAAAAATGCTATAGTTTGGATGTTTGTATTCTACATATCTCATGTTGAAATTTGATGCCCAGTGTTGGAGGTGGAGCCTGATGGAATGTGTTTGCCTCACAGAGGTAGATCCTTCATATATAGATAATGCCTTCCCTGAGGAGAGGACTGAATGAGCTTTTACTTTATTAGTTTTCACAAGGGCTCCTTGTTTAAAAGAACCTGGTGCCTCCCCACTATCTCTTGCTTTCTCTCTCCATGTGATCTCTGCACATGCTGGCTTCTCTTGGCCTTCTGCCTTGAGTGGAAGCAGCCTGCAACTCTCACTGGCTTATGCTTCTTGTAAAGCCTGAAGGTCCATAAACCAAATAGACCTCTTTTCTTTATCAAGTATTCCTTTATACTACCTTGACCCCAATGGACTAAGAAAACTGCAGGAAGTCTCCAAAACTAATCAAGCATGGTGAAATAAAATTAGAAATGGATTTGGGAATTTTTCTCTCCCATATTGCAATAGAGCTAGTAAGTCAATTACCTGCATCTTGAGAACACATTAATTACAGCCCCATATGGAAATAAAAATCATATAGTTCATTTTACTCTAATTATCAAACAAATTTAAGGAAGCAGGGAAAAATAAGTGCTTAGGATTAATATTTAAGATAGAAAAAACACCCAGTATTCAGAAAATGAATGGCTTGAATGATAAACATTTATTTTCTGTAGGAAATAATTTCTTGTGTGGGCCAAAACTAAATTTTGCTCTTGGAATAATCACATGATACTGCATGTATAGACTGTTCAACTATGACAGACAAAATTAAAACAATGTGTAGGCTTTGGGGGTCAACAACCTATTCTGCCTTGTGACCCATCCTATTTTATAAAGACTTGATTTCATTGACACTATCCAGATATCATTTTGAAGTAATCTTACTAGGGGTTAGATTTTCAGGCCATCATTACCCTGTGTGTTTAATCTAATCAAGAGACCTTTATATTGTATAGAATGGTGATAATTCTTGTTCATAGTCATATAATGTAACTTCTATTTTACATTGTAAATTGAATGTTCAGTTTATATGATGAAAACTGGTAAAGCTTCAGTAGTAAAAAATCCTACAATCATGCCTTATAAGTTGGAAATGAATTATGTACTTGGGACTGCTAGGTTACTATGAATTGAGGAACAACACCAGATTGCATGTTACATCCAAAGTTTAAGAATAGGTGAATATTCATTAGAAAAATAATTATAAAATCTAAATGGTTTTTAGATAAAGAGCTTAATCAGTAAAAAGATCCCAAGACCAAGGATGAGTGCAATACTTACTGTTAGAAAGTATGAAATTTTGTTTTCTTGTAAAATCCCTCTGAGTGTACAGTTTATAGATCACTGTAATTATCATCAATGGATACTTCCACAGAAAATACAATAAAGAATTACTCAACTTTGGGCTAAATTCCAATATCAAGACTTTAGACTGTACATTGTAAATTGACTTTAATTTCCTTCTATTAGTACAAAATACTAGTTTATTCTGAAATGTTAGGGCTTCAGAATATATGCAATGTCAAATATGAATGACTATAGGAACATTTAACCCAGAAGTAGCATTCAGGAAAGAAAATACATTTATCCCAGAAATACAAAATATAGACTCAAATACCAAACAAATGTACCAATACCTATGATTCAAAAACTACCTTCCTAGGTGGTAAGGAGCGATTAAAAGAATGAAATTATTTCTGGAGCCTATAAACTAAAAGATTGTTTGGTTTGGAGACTAAAGACATAAATATTCAAAACCCTAGCTACCAATATATGATTATCACAAGGTTGGGCAGAATAATTGTCCTGATATTTAAAGAAGAGAGAGTTCAGATTCTCACTTATAATAAAAAGCAAAGTATCACACTAAAGGGAAAATGTTTTTCACATCAGCATTAGAGGGCATAATGTGCAGATAGGTGGAAGCATCTGCTATCTAACATCTTGTGCTTACATTACTACTACTGGCAGCTGTCAAACAGAGTAGCTGTACTCAGCCTGTTTATATATTTTAGACTCTCTCAGACTTTAAGTGAAAGACATCATTACAATAGCATTTCACCATTCTGCATTTTGGGGCATTTACATTCTTAGATAACACATTGTTCTATTCATATTCATATTTCAGCAACTAAACTAGGTATTCATGTAAATGAAATAATTTTATTTAAATTGTAATCTAGAAAGTAATTCACCTTAATGAATATTATTTAAAAACGTCCTTGCCTGTCCTCCCTAATACAAATGATATCTGTAAAGGAAAGAAAAGGGAATTGGAAATTTAAAGACATGGAGTTCAACTTTCTCCTGAAAACTGGTCTGCAGCTGGGAATTTTAAATGAAAGATAAGAGCACTGCAGAGAATGAAGAAAACACACATAAGAAAGAAAATCTAAAACGAAGTGCAAGGTTGGTGTGTCAAGTGACAGAAAAATTTCTTTTCATTTGGTTTGGAGGAAACTCTCCACCCTTAGTCTCCCAAGGAGCAGAATTTGGATGAAAAACCATTCAGCAAAGGCTGCTAAGAACTATGCCCTGAGGTGTAGATGCGTTTTGGGACTGCTGTATGTAACAGTGAACAATTGCTTTGAAACATAGCGTCTTGAACACTTTCAACCTATGTGATTATTACATTCCCAGGATAGTATCTAGTCCTCTGTGGTCTTAAATTTCCTCTTTGCTCAAAAGATGTGTTATTACCAAGTTTCAAATTCATAATACATTTACTGAAACTGTTTTTTTTTTTTTTGAAGGGTGGGGAGGGAAAAGGACTTCTTGTAGTTGAGAGCCTGTTGGCCTTCAGAAGTTAGTAGTGGTGATTAGAAGAATCCTAGCAACCAAGTCTTAAATCTCTTGTAATCTAAGCACCTTGTAAACAGCGTCACATCACTAAAAGGGTCATTTGTAAAAATGGGTGTGGTACACAGATATGGGAAAAAATTAACATATACCTCTTAAATCCAGAAAGGCAGCCTGGGTAGGGCTGAATGAACAAAATAAATATGTACCTAAAATACAGAGTAGCAGAATCCTTGGAGGAAAACAGAACCACTATTCTCAGACATATCTCCCTGTTACACCTTTCACTAGGCTCAAAAGCCTTTCTGCATTACCCCTTTTGAATCTGTTTATGATAGGTCTATGTACTCTTTCCAAACTGGGTAAAAATGAAATGTCGAGTCTCTTAAGTACTGAGAATATCCAAAGAAAAGGCTTTCTCCAAAAAGCTGATATTCCTCAGGGATTATCTATGAGTTCAGACAACTACATTCATAAACTCATTCCACAAAAAGTGCTACATACTGCATTGCTGAATATCACTACCGTCACCTTCAAATTACTCCCCTTGGGAATCTCTGCTTCATCCCCAGCACCTAGTCTACTTTCAAAGCAGTTTTGGAACTCTTTTTCTGAAATGACCATCAGCGCTGTCGTCCTATGACATCTGACAAGATCATGAATTTGCCACTGTGTGCTTATGTTGACAGCACTGTGCAAACATCCTGGTAAAGTTTCATAACCTTGGTATATCAGCATCTCACAACTATGTTCTTGTGGACATGTGGCAGTATCTTGCTGAGTGGTGTTCACTATTGTTGTTGCATGTTTTTATGCACCGTAAGATGACAGCTCTGTTGGCTATTACAGAAAAAGTAACAAAATTGCTTTGAAGGGTGAACTAGATGCTGACATTGGTGCATAGCTTCCCAAAGGGAGTACTTCAAAAGTGACTGTAGTGATATTTAACAAGTAGATATGCAGCACTTTTTCTAGGATGAGTTCCTGAACTTAATGTTCTGCCTTATATTTTAGTTCATGCCATTCCAATAACAGGTTATCACTTTGGCTTTAGAGTTCAACCTCTTGCATCAGTTCGAACTCATAGCTTTGAACTTACTATTTTATACCTTCAGCAGCAGATCTAGAACCACTTTCTACCCTCTGGAAAATATCTTTTGTCATGTGGACAAGTAATATTGAAATATTAATATGTCTGCCTCACTGAAATTTAGCAATAGCAATGATCATAATAAAATATTTCCTGCCCCCCAAATTTGTAGGTGTGTTTCACCATTTTGAAAAGTAAAGACCAGCATGGTAAAATAGCCATCAAGCTGATGTGGTTGTTTATGTTTTAAGCAACACAGTAACAGTAAGAAGCATTTGGAATGAATGGTAACATGTCAACTAATAAAATTACGTTCTTTGTTTTCCTATTTATCATTTTCTACTTGAGTAAATAATTACCCATAATACAAAATATTCTTTCTAGCATTTTTGCCCATTGTGGGATTTTTGTAAAGTGGATTTCAAGAAGCAAAGCAAATGTTGCCCATTTTAAGCTTTTCCTTAAGTTGGATGTTTCCCAAAAGGAATAACATTGCAATCTACTATTTACAATCTCTTTCAAAGTTAATGCCTTTAGTGACTCAGAATGAATATAAATGATAATTACTTCAAGTTGAAATTTAAGATTACTTTTGTGAATTGGCAAATTCACCAAAATCTTCAGTACCTTTAATTTGTATTTCAACTCCCATAGCTCAACCTTCTTGTTCGAGATAGAAATATAAAAAACATAATTGTTATTACCAGTTTTTTCTTTCTTCATTTGAAAACAGTCTGCATCTTCATATCAAATCTACCTCATTTGTATACAAATGTAAATAAGAGATAAAGTCCTTCAGTTAGTTTTTTTCATAATGTTTTCACTCCATTATTTTGACACTTCTTTTCAGATCTCTTGTTTGATACTACTGTAAGAAACCCTTGTTTACAATACATTTTATTTAGCTTTTTTCTTGTGCAATGTGTTTTGTATGAAGATAATTTTATAAGTGTGGCATCAGTCACCTTGGCCTCATAAATGTTTTATTGAACAGAGTTTCAGTATTCATAATCCAATTTGGAAAATAGCACTTTTGAGATTAGGCATTAAAGGAGAATTTCACCTTTACAGTTCTTTGTTTTTTGTTTGGTTTGCTTTTTCCAACTTTTCAATTATGAAATCCAGGTAAAGAGTGTTAGTTATTTTTTTTTCCACTGAAGAAAATGTAAGAGTTTCCTTTTCCTTTCATGGAATTTAAGAGATGTAATTGTGTAAATTGTATACATACACACACACACATACACATATACATAGACAGAGAGAGAAATTTAGAAAACATAATCAGGGTATGTACTTTTCAAATAGTAATTGTCAGTAAAACCCTCAAATCTTAAGAATGGAATACTTTCAGTTTAGACTGCACAAGTTTATATCATGATTCTAATGCTCAAAATCTATGCTATTTCTACCAAGTCAAACAATTTCTCTTGTAGATTTTTCTGATATGTACATGAGGGTTTCTCTGTGATTATATTCTTATGAATAAAAGCTGACATAATCCACAAAATTACTTAGCACAATGCTTGAAATAATAAACTCCACATTTGTTTTGAGTAATAAACAATGTTATTATTACTCAATAATATTTTATAAGGAAGAAGATGCTGGTACTTTCAAATCCACATGATCTTCTGATTTCTTTTTGTGAAGAACAGGAAGGAAGTACAATGATGACTAAGCTTTATTACCAAAAATAGCAACACACTTTTGACATATTCCAGTTTTAGAATTAAGTCAAATTTCCTAGATGAGCTGAAGTAGAAAAATTATTTAATCTCTTGAACATTAATGCCCACTGACTAGGAGGGTCTGGTCAATGTGTTGATAAGGATGTGTCACTGAATAGGAGCTCAGTAGGAAGCAGTGCACGGATGGATTACCATTGTCCGCCATGGCAAAGAGTGATAAATGGCAACACAAGTTCAATGTGCTGACTGACTTTCCTACAGATGCAATTCCTCTCTTCTTATTTGTTCTCATTCTCAGTCATTCTGTTGGCAAAAAAGAAAAACAGCAACAGAGTAATTAGAATTGCTTCTCTGGGGAGGAATAACAAACAATAAAGCACAAAGAAAACCAAACAAAAAATAAAACAAACAAAAAAAGCCAAAATACAATCCCACTACTCTCTCATTTCTGAAATACTAAATTATTTGTATTCCAGTAATTTCATAGGAGCCACAGGAGTTTCTATATCATCAACTATAAGGGGATCTAAACAACTAGATCTGGCTTGTAAGTACTTTTAAATGTTCATCCTCTTTGTCACCAGGATTCTAGAGTTTCTTTTTATAAAGGGAATGTGTATAATGAACCTATCTTGTGGCTGGATTCAATATTGAATATATGTGAAATTAGTGAGTTTGCTTTAGAAAATTTTCTTCTTATCCTCATATAATTTATTCTATCCTACTGGTACAGCACCTCAGCCTGTTTTAAACTAAATAGCAAACAATTTGCACCAAGTCATTATCTTTATCCCCCTGTTTGAATCATGTTGTATTTCCCAACACAAGGAATACTTAGGATGTCACTTCAGGCACCACACAACACATAGGTAAGGAGAAAAGGATCTTTCTATCACCCCTGAAATGATACAATTTAAGCAATCAATATCTCTATTTATAATGTCATTTCTACTTTTGCAAATAAATAAATTAAAATAAATATCCAAATAAAATTTTAATAGTTTTATTCCAACCACATGAAGGCAGAATTACATAGTGACAAATACAGACCTGAATATGAATGCCAATATTGATCAAGTTAGTTAAGTACACTGGATCTCAGTTTTACTGTCTGTAAAAAGGACTTTTTTCTTCCAATAATGTTATTACAGGGATCTAATTGAGAGAATAAATTCAAATATCTTAGTGGAGCCTGATATTTATTAAATAATCAAAATAGATCTATTATTAATTATAAAGGGCCTACACTATTTTATTTTAGAGACGATAACAGTGGCCCAAAGACTTGAAGTATCTTGCCTAAAAATACTGAATAATTTAACTGAAGAATTGGGCTACAGTCCAGAAACACTCTCCCTAGGACAGGAAAAATCACATTAGCTCAAAAAAATATTTGGTATATGCCAGTAAAAGGGAGATCCTTCACATGAGTTGAAAAACATTTGATGCATCTTTGTTACTTAAAGAATTGTTAGAGATATATATTTAAAATCTAATTTGATTGAGAAGGTAATAATCTGGTTAGTAAATCTCTATTTATTAATGTTATAGCTTGGCAATTACCATTCTTCTTTTGGGAGCTGTCTTTGGAATAAGTACATTTCAAAATTTTTGGTACCATTTAAAACAGTCTTATTTAAGTTTATTAAATATACCCTTAGCTAGAAGGCAGAATGATTTAAAAAGGTAATATTATCTATAAGATCTGGCCCAAAACCAGATTTTATCTCATTTTCCACATCTTTCCATATGTTCTGAGAGATTGACTCAATGTTTTATGTATTAAGTATTCTTATATTGAGTATTCTTTTTGATATATACATACAAACATGCGCACACAGAAAAATAAATTTGAAAATTGTATTATGTTAAAGATAATTTTTAATATCCTGATGATCATTTTCTCATAGCATAATGAACTTTTTAAAAAAACAGAAATGTATTTTGCCAAATCTCAGGAGGTAGAAATCTATCTTCTAAAGTTATCTTCTCATTACTAAATTATGTCTATCTCATTTACCATCTCGACGAGCACTTGCTGTTTTTCCTCATCTTTTTTTTTTTTTTTTTGCAGTTTTTTTTGGCTAGGGCTGGATTTGAACAGGCCACCTCTGGCATATGGGGCCAGCACCCTACTTCTTTGAGCCACAGGCACCGCCCTGTTTTTCCTCATCTTTCAAACTATTTGTTTCCTTTGTAAAAATTTCTGATTAATGTGATGGGTACAAATCATTAGGTTACATTGTTTGCATTTGTTGGTTAAAGATCAAGTTGTAGTTGAGCCCTTGAATCAGGTGGTTGGGCCGTGTACATTGTGCCCATTAGGTAATAATTTACCAATCTCCCTTTCCCCCGAATTGAACTGCGTTTTTTTCTTGTGTCGGTGTGTAGTTGTTTATCTATTGGCCTCATATTAGTATTGAGTACATTAGGCACTTGCTTTCCCATTTTTGTGATACTTTACTAAGAAGGATGTTCTAAAAATCATGTTACTATAAAGTCATTGGGAATAGAATGTTTGACACAGCTTAATACACAAAATACTGGCTTTCTTTTCATCTGTAGGGTTTATTGTGATTCAGAATATAGATTCAAATTTATTACAATGCAGACTGAATATAAAAAAAGATCGGGTATTTTTCCAGTATTTCTAGTCATGCAAAATATCCTTCTTTATTCCACAGTGGTGACAAATTTCAGAAAAATATGAAGTATTTTTTTCTCTTGATACCAAGAATCCAAATATTCTAACCATCTGTCATATTTTTGAGTTATGTGATCTTACTGTGATTATTTTCAAGAGTAGATGCTAGAGAATCATTTTAAAATGTAATCAACAATATTACATTTTACAGTCTAAAATAAACTGCCCTTATTATAATTGTATTTTTTGGAAAGTTTAAGATATATACTTAAACATTTCTATTAATGTACCAAATATAAATTATATAAGAAAATAGATAATCATATATATATTTATCCTGAAATAACATATTATCATAAATATATATATATTTATCATAAAATAATCCAGAAGTTTTTTGTTATTGTGTTACAGTGTTTTCTGAAAGAGTTTATTTAGAAATGATTTTCTATCTTTAAAACTATTTGATAATACTCATCATTTAAGCAATCTGGTTTTCATGTTTATTTTTAACTTACGTGTTGGTTTTTGTCTTTGTTTTGTGACAATCTTTTAATCATGAATTCAAACTATTTTATAGTTATCAAGTTTTAACTAATCTATTTTCTCTTGATCATTTTAATATTTGGGATTTTCTCAAAATTTCTCTATTCATTCTTCTCTTATTCTTTTGTCAGTAGAATCTCTATTGAAATCGATTTTTGATTTCAAATAATGATAATGAGTGTCTTTTTTCTTTTATTCCTGATCATTCTAGTGAGACCATTGCTCTTTTTCAAAAAATATTCCTTACTTTTTCTATTTTTCTTTTAAATTTTACTTATCTATGTTTTTGTCTACATTAATCATTGTTCTTCTTCCTTATGTTTATTTTTCTGATATCTTCTTAGGTATTTATATAAACCATTCTATTTATTTTAATATGGACATTTAAGATAAACATTTCTCTCTAACCATTACTTTAGCTGCATCTCACAAGTTTGATATATTTACTTTTAATTTTCATTCAGTTTGAAATATTTTGTATTATTTATCCCTTGTGATTTATTCCTTAACATATCAGTGACTTAGAAGCAGTGTTCAATTTCCAGACATTTAAGATTTTCAGGTATTCTTTTACTATTTTGTAATTCAATACCAGTATGATCAGAGAGCATCAGCTGTGCCATTTAATTCCTTTAACACTTATCAAGAGTTGTTTTGTGGCCCAGCATAGGATTTGTATTTGAGAATGTGCCGTGTCCACACTTTAAAATAAACTTCTATGAGTTAAGGAAAATCAAACCTAGAAAAATAAATGATGTATTGTATTTATCTATATATGTACTACTTCTGGTGCTTTCAATTTGGGAGGAGATATGAGAAGATCTGATTTTACATTTGATATGTTTTTTCTTAACTTACAGAACTTCATTGAGCATTTATTATATGAAAATTCTTTATTTCACTTTATTTTATATGTGTGTGTGTGTGTGTGTGTGTGTGTATAGCTAAGTATAACCACATACAGGTAGATATACTATTTGACTTTTCCCATAATTTTAAAGATGCCATTTCTTTTTCTTCTTTTGGCATTTCTAATGAGAAATCTGTGATCTTTCTTTCTACTATGTCTTTTTACTTTTATTTTAAGAGTATCTCTTTGTAATAGCTTTTCAGTAAAGTGTTTTGATGTGGGTTTTCTTCTATGTATCTGGCTTTAATTCAGTGAGCTTCTTTTTAATCTCTGGGGTTAAAGTTTTCAATAAATTTTGAAAAAAGCATGAGCTATTGTATATTCAATTATACATATTTTAACCCCCTTAATAATGTAATAGGGATAACTAAGGGTCTGTTCATTTATATCCTCAATATAGTGTTCGCTGTGTACTTCATTTCAAATCATTTTAATTTCTATATATTTAGGATCTATAATCAAATCTTCTCAAATGTAATTGTTGTTGTTGTTGTTGTTGTTGTTTTGGGCCAGGGCTGGGTTTGAACCTGCCACCTCCAGCATGGAACTGGCGCCCTACCCTTTTGAGACACAGGCACTGCCCACATGTAATTGTTAAACCCATTCAATGCAGTTTTAACTACGATATTTAAATTTTCCAGTAGAACCACTTGGGTATGGTAGATGGACTTAATCACTTCTTGATCACTTCTAAACTGAATAAAGCTTTTCTTTTTTTTAAATATAGAAGAAACCATATGAAGGAAATGCATGCTATTTCTGTTAGTTTGGAAAGTAAAGATAGAAAAGACTTTCATTTGACATCGTTTATGATCCTGCCCTGTCACTACATTCCACCTTGGCTATAGCTCTTCTATCTCCTTATTTATCAGTTGCTATTTTATTCTATAATTATATCTCTCCCAACCTGAATATTTGCAGCTAAATGAAGTAAATTTATCTCTTCTGTTCACACTTCTATGTTTAGGATAACCTAGTGTCTCACACATGATGGGCACATAATAATGGTTTCTAAATGGAATAATTATATATACAAGTGCCATAACATGGTACTTTACACATAGTGTTAAATAAATAGTAGGTACTACTCTTATTATAATATCAACAGATTAATTTTTGTATGTGAACTATCATGAATCAATTCAAAAGCATATCATGTTGTAGAATGGGGTATTTAGACAGATTAAAACATTTGATTCAATATGCAAAAAATAAATCTATGGCTGGGAAGGGTC
Organism: Otolemur garnettii; assembly: GCF_000181295.1. NCBI lineage: Eukaryota > Metazoa > Chordata > Mammalia > Primates > Galagidae > Otolemur > Otolemur garnettii. Next base: position 27,987,225 of record NW_003852403.1, read on the forward strand.
ATTGATATGATTTAACTCTGACAGTCCCAACTAATTTGTGTGGAAATGTAAAAACTCAATTATAACCTCCTAAATGGCAGAGTCTTTAGTCTTTCTAATAGTATAGAAGTCATTAGTGAATGTTGCTGAGTGAGGGACTGCAGATCTGTGAGTCTCTCTGTGCATACATGACTATAGCATATCAGAAAGATAAGAGACAATTTGAGAAACGTTATCCTAACCTGTAAGAGTCCTTGTTTAGCAGCCATTTCCCAAACGAGGATATAGAGTCTATTGAAATCCCTATAAATATATTTCATGGTCATCCCCTAATCCTCACTCAACCTACTCCCAATCCCACCCCATTACTGTCCTTAGATTCTATAAATCATCTAAATGAATGTGAGGAATTTGAATCATTTTACTATAATTTTAACAGCCTGAAACAAAGAAGGGACCAACCAAATGCTCTGAGCATTTAGAAAATAGCTGGGACCTCATGTTAGATTTTCCTGTATTTTGGATGTTCAATCTTGAGGTTAAACTGACAGTATGTACATTTGCTAATTGATACACCAGAGGTTTGCAGATGTCAGACAATGTCATTAATAATGTCATGCTGGCAATTAGTGGCATGATCATTAGTAGCAATGGACTTCACACTGTTGAGCTCTGACAGCATAAGTCAATCTGTGCCAGAATTTCCATTCAAAGCCCTGTTAGCCTGTTAAGCGTGCAGAGCTGGATAGAATGCAAGAAGGTGTCAGTTGATACCACTGGGTAAGGTATCCTCAGATGCCATTTTCTTCACTTTCACTGAAATTCTTCAGGGGTAGAGAGAGTGCTTGTAAAGCAATTAAGATAACAGACAACTGGGTGGCACCTGTGGCTCAAAGGAGTAGGGAGAACGGCCCCATATGCTGGAGGCAGTGGGTTCAAACCCAGCCTCAGAAAAAAAATAAAATAAAAAGATAAGACAATTATTTTGCTTTCCTTTTTTTTTTCACATGAATCAAGTTAGAATAGGGATGCTAATGAATGCATAATGGCAGTATGCTTTTGCTTTCCACGCTCGCCCAGATTGTGTGCAAGCTTTTCTCAGAAGAATTGGATTTGGTTGATTTTTGCATTTTTGAGAACAGAGTTAACCAGTTGAATTATTTCTATCCAGGGGAAAGTACAGATTTTTAGCGACACTAGCCACTCATAAAATGTTTTCCTTGCCTGGTAGTGTGTGAGATTTTTTTGAAAAGAATTTGGTTTTTATATAAAATACTAATTTGTATAAAATTTTATCTTCTCCATCTTCCACATATTAATATGAAAATCTGCAAATCTTGACTACCCTACTCCATATTCATTTGATTTGCATGAAGCTGTGAACAATTTCGGAAAAAAAAAAAATCTTCACACTAGATAAGTATCCTAACTACTAATGTAGAGAGTACAGGCTGCTTTGAGCCATTTTTTCCTCTGATGACACTTCCTTACCCTTGGGCTCAAGCCATCCTTTTGCCGCAGCCTCCCAGGTAGCTAGGACTACAGGAACCTGATCACCAGGCTTTTTTTTTTTTTTTTTTTTTTTTTTTAAATAGTACAGATGGGATTTTCCTCTTTCTCAGGATGATCTTCTGAGTTCAGGCATTGAGCCTGCCTGGGCTTCCCAGAGTTCTAGGATTACAGGCTTGAGCTACTGAGCTCCGCCTATATCTCAGTTTATTTCTAAGATGTAAACATTTTAACATGTTGCTTTCCAGTTCATAGGAGATGAAAATAACACTATGTGAAAGTTCTTACTACTCCGTGAGGCATTTAAATATGCAAACCTGGATTTTATTGTTTTTAAAATTAAAACTATTGTACACTAGTTAAGGCTACTAATGACATTTCTTATTCTGATTATATCTTACTCTCCCTTTAGTCCTCTTCATTTGAGCAGTAGAAGTGCTTCTTGTTTTCTGTTTTGTTCTGTATTGTTTTTCTGCCTGTACAGAACTCTTTGGATCAGAAATGCTAACCAAGCATTGCACATAAATAGAGAAAATTCTGGGGGCAGGGACGAGTTACTGTGGCCTATCCAGTTTGTCTCTCTGAGTCTAATTTCACAAACCATTAACATTTTGAATGTGGAAATCAATTTGAATGTCTATCATATTCTAGAAAGTGGGACCTCTGTTAGAAAATATTGTTCAGTTGCTTTGGGAAGGACAACTTGATAGAAGATGTATTTATATTCTTATAAAATAAGAGATTGAATTCCTACAGAGAATTCCTAACATTCTCCTTAAAGTATTTATTAATAGTTCCAAAAATATCCCCTTTTTACTTGGAAGAGTGTGAGGAAAAATTAGAGAAAATAATAAGTTTCACTGGGAACTTTCTAGTGAACTCAGTGATAAACAAGAATGTGTATGACACCAGAACTGAGATTTGTGTAACTAGAGAAGTGTTTAGAATGGTAAGGAATTAGCTTCAGAGATATCAAAACACACATGGTTATGCTCTTGGACATATTTCAAAGATTATAAATTGAACTCTAAATGTTCAATTCCTGTGGACTTGGAATTGACTAGCTTCTTAAAGAAAATAGCCTTCAATAAAAGCTGAGTGGAACAAACACTCAGGGCCACTCGATGGAACCCCACAAGCTAACGGTGGTCACCTGTGTCCCCAACTTTGAAAACTCTACTCCGCATGTCCTGTCTCTTTATCTCTCGCTGTTTTTAACTTTTTCTTCAGTTGATAGGCACCAGTGCCACAGGTCTTAAAGGACCCTGCCCCAGGAGTGGGACCCCAGCAAATGATATTGCTCATTTTTAAAATTCTTATTAACCATTTCTATAACTTTTTTGGTGTAGAATATATTCAAGTTTTGTGTCTGTTATTTATTTTTCAATTATTAATTTATTGGATGCTTGTATATGTTTTGGATGCTAGTTTATGTCAGAAATGTGTGTATGTGTGTGAATGTTTTTCTATACTTTGAGGATTGCTTTTTTTATTTTTTAATGAGAGTTTTTGATAAGATCATTTTGATGTATTTTTTGTATTTTGGAGGGTGTTTTCTCTTGGAAAAGGATTTATCAACTGAGAAATAAATGTACATTCATTTGACTCTTCTTGGGTAAAAAATAATAATGCAATAAAAGATTTGTCTAATGACTCCTGTGCTATTTATAGTCATCAGTATGTGTTCACTCCCTTAGGATTCATTGGTAATCTGCACTTTTTTTTTTTTTACAGTTTTTGGCTGGGGCTGGGTTTGAACATGCCACCTCTGGCATATGAGGCCAGTGCCCTACTCCTTTGAGCCACAGGTGCCACCCAGTAATCTGCACTTTAAAAAATAATACTCTTTATTATTTTAGAGAAGTTGTACAGTCATAGCAAAATTGAGCAGAAACTGGAGAGATTTCCCATATTCCTCTACCACCACACATGGATGGTCTCTTCACCCACCAAAGCGTGTGAATGTATTTGATGCAAATGATGAGCCTACACTGGCACACTATTACATTCAAAGACCATAGTTTATGTTGTGATTCATTCTTTGCATTACACATTCTGTGAGTTCGGACAAATGTCTAATGGCATGTATCATGGAAAATAGATTCATTGCTCTCAATATCCTCAGCATTCTGCCTGTTCATCCTTACCTCCCTCCATAACCCTTAACAACCGCCAAGCTCTTTACCAGCTCTATAGTTTTGCCTTTACCAGAATGTCAGTAAAGTTGGGATCATTTAATATTGTATGTAGACTTAACAGATTAGATTATTTCACTTGCTATTTTGTCGGTGCCATCACCAATGAAGCAGGCTGGACAATGGATTGTAAGCTCGAAGCTTGCAGAATGTGGGGCTTCCCATGCGTGTTGGTGGAAAGGCCCCAAGCAACCTCCATAGCTGCTATTCATTGAGAACGAGCTCCCCTCCCTCGAGCCCAACCCCCCCCCCACTGGAATTCCATGTCTGATCAATATTCAACTACCAAGGTCTATTGATTAAAGTCTAGTGATTGCTTGTATGTTTCAAAAAACTGCCACTTTGTCTTTGCAAGCCTGCTGTCCTGGTTCCTACACATCTTGCTGCATAGGTTGCTACATAAGTTGCCACATAGATCACTAAATATGTTGTTACACAAGCTGCTACATATCCTGTTACATGAACTGCTAAATATTCTGTTACATAGGTTGCTACACTATTTCATTCATGTCTTTTCAAGGCTTGATACCTCATTTATTTTTAGTGCTGAATAATATATTGCGTTGTCTGGATATACCACAGTTTATCCATTAGCCTACTGATGGACATCTTGTTGACTCCACATTTTGGCAGTTATGAATAGCTGCAGTACATAGCATCCGCAGATTTTTTGTCTGAACATACATTGTCAATACATTTGGGTAAATACCAATAAAAGCTGGATGCTTCACATCCTCACCAACATTTGGTGGTGTCAGTGTTCTGGATATTGATTATTTTAATAGATGTGTAGTGATATCACAATGTTGTTTCAAGTTACATTTTCCTAATGATGTGATGTGGAGGATCTTTATTATGCTTATTTAGCAACTGTGTATCTTCTTTAGTGTTATGTTTGTTAGGCTCTTTGGCCCTTTCATGGGCTATTGTTTTTATTTTATAACTATGTCTCAAGATCTACATATAAGTTGGATAACAAATTTTTTTCTTTTAAACTAGATATGTCTTTTACCAATATTTTCCTATCTTGTGGTTTGTCTTTCATTCTCTTGACAGTGTCTTTTGCAGAGCCAAAATTTTATATTTTATTTTATATATATATATATATAATTTTATTATTATTTTTTGAGACAGAGTCTCACTATGTCACACTAGGTAGAATGCCATGGCGTCACAGCTCACAGGAACCTCCAACTCTTGGACTTAAGCAATTCTCTTGCCTCAGCCTCCCAAGTAGCTGGGACTATAGGTGCCCACAACAATGCCCGGCTATTTTGTTGTTGTTGTTGTTGATGTTGTTATTGTCATTGTCTGGCAAGCTGGGCTGGATTCAAACCTGCCAGCCCCAGTTGCATATCGTCATCTCCCTAGCTGCTGAGCTACAGACGCTGAGCCCCAAATTTTATATTTTAATGAAGTCCACTTTTATCGCTTATTTCTTGCAGGACTGAGCCTTTGGTGTTGTATTTGTGTGTCATTGTCAAATATGTGCTAGATTTTCTCCTATGTTATAGCATAGGAGTTTCAAACCTTCAAAAAGGTTTGTGTTTTTCCTTTTAATATGATATCCATTTTGAGTTATTTTTTTGGAAGAGTGGAAGGTCTATGTCCAGGTTCGTGTTTCTTGCTTGTAACTATTCAGTTGTTCCAGCAACATTTATTGAAAGGGCCATCTTTTCTCCATTGTATGGGCTTTGATTTTTTTTGTGAAAGATAAATTGACAATCATTATAGAATTTTATTTATGGGCTCCCTATTCCATTTTATTGATTTATTTTTCTATTCTTTTGCCAACCATAGTCTCTTGATAACTATAGCTTTATAGTAAGTCTTGGCATTTAGTAGTGTCAATCTTCCAATTTTATTTTTCCTCTTCAATATTGAATTGGTATTAAGGATCTTTTGTCCCTAAAAAAAGGTTTAGAATAAGTCTGCAATATCTATAAAATAAATTTCTGAGATTTTTGACTGGAATTAAATTCAATCCATAGATCAAGTGGAAAGAAATGTCATCGTGACAAAATTGAGTTTTCCTATTCATGAGCATGGAATATCCCTTAATTTGTTTAGCTCCTTTTAATTCTTTCATCAGATATTTGTAGCTTTTCTTGTATAGATCTTGCATGTATTTTGTTTTATTTATATTGAATGATTTTATTTTGTAAAGTTAGTTTCAAGTCCAAATTATACTTGTTCATTATTGGTATATAAGAAAGAAGTTGGTTTTATATGTTAAGCCTATATTCTGCAATCATCCTATAACTGATTTTTAGTTCCAGGAGTATTTTCCCAGTTATTTTGGACTTTTATAAGGAAATTTTGATATATTTTATTTATTTTATCTATATATTTTTTATTTATTTTTCTTGTCTTCTTGTATCTTCTACGATCTTCTTCTTAACACTGGCAAATCTTTGAGTTTCTCACTTGTATGATTTTAGCTATAGGTTTTTATAGATTTCTTTAAAAAAACAGGTTAAGAATGTTTTGCATTTCTAGTTTACTGATAGTTTAAATCATGAATGGATGTTGAATTTTGTCAAATATTTGTTCTGCATCGGTTGATATAATCAGTGTTTTTTTCTTTTTAGCTAGCATATGTGATGAATTAATTGTTTTTCAAACTGAGCCACCCATGTGGTATGGGATGTATACTACTTGGTTGTGGCATACAATTCTTTTTATACATTGTGGAATTTGATTTGCCAATAATTTGTTGAGAACTTGTATTTATGTTCATGAGAGATAGGCTTATAGTTTTCTTATCATCTAATGGCTTTGTCTAATTTTGGTATTAGGATAATTATGTTCTCATAAGATGAATTTGAAGTAATCTGTCTGCTTGTATATTTGGTTCTGATTTCCAAAATAGAGTGTAAAGGATTAATATAATTTCTTCCTTAAACATTTGGAGGAATTTACCAAGGAATTCATAAAGGCCAAGTGTATTCTACTGAGGAGAATTATTAATTATTGATCCAATTCATTTATTATATATAGACCCACTTAGATTGTCTTTTTCTTGCCTGAGTTTTGATATACTATGTAAATCTAGGAATTTGTCCCCATCACCTAGGTTATCAAATTTATGGATATTGTGTTATTCTTAATATTCTTTCATTATCTTTTTAATGTTTGTGATGTCTGTAGCTCTGTCCCTTCTTTCATTTATGATATTAGTAATGTGTGTTCTCTCTCTTTCTTCTCTTAGTTAGCCTGACTGAATTTTATTATTTTTATTAAAATTTCCAAAGAACCAGCTTTTGGATTTATAGATTTTTCTCTCCTACTTTCCAGTTTTCAAATTCTTTGATCTGCCCTAATTAATATCACTTTTAGTATCTGTTAATAGGAAAAATAAAATTAAAAACCAATTATGTGACCTAAAATAGAAAACTGATAAATTTTCCTTATGAAGTAATATGGAGCTACTTCAAAAGATGATATATATCTATATTTTTAACCTTGAAAGATGACAAGTGTGTATTGGTTGGAAAAAAAAAGAAGGTGGTCTATAAGCAATATGAACTACAGTTTTTGTGAATATGATTTTGTGAATATATGTAGTTATACATAAACAAAACTAAATACATTTTTTGGAGGTTTTACAATAAGATGTTAACAGTTGTTATCTGTGACTTCAGATAATTTTGACTTTTAAATTTATATTACTGTGTATAGCTTACATATTGAAAATAAGAATTCATCATTTCCAGTTATTAATAACTGTTATTTTTACTTTGGAAAATAAGTAGAATGAGACTAGTTCAAACATAAATAGAAAACCCATAAAATACTATAACTTTGAGGCAAAAAAATACTTTGCTATTTAAGTTTGATGAAATCCTGACCTCACTTACCCCCTCATTTTCCAACTGGCGTACTTTGTAAGCTTCTTCTTCTTCTTCTTCTTTTTTTTTTTTTTTGTTGTTGTTGTTTGTCTAACCAGTGCATCAAATATATGCCAGCTGGTAATGACAAGAAGATTGAAAGGTATACATGGGCTCGAAATTCCGGTCTCTCAATTCTGTGCAGTATTCATGTGGATTGAATTAACCCTTCCGTACCTCAGTTATTTCAGGTGTATTAAAAAGAATGACAGTAACTACTTGGCCCATAGAATTACTCAGGAGGCATTAGTCCTCACAGTCCCCTTTTGCAATCTCACTTGATTCTGAGCCAGCTTTGTCTGCTGCTTTTATTGCTACTCCTCAGCTCTGCTAAGGTCTGTAATTACATGGTTATTAAGACCTTGCCAGACCTTGCCTGCATTTCCCCATTCACTTCACAATAAATAATTGGGAGAGGTGGAGAGAGAATGAATGTGTGCTCTCTTAAGTAATCGTCCCCTCTGGGTCCTCTGCACTCTTCCGGGTCTCCCTCAAAGGTGCTGCAAAGGCTGAAGGGATAACGTTCCTAAAACACCATTCCATTATGGTCTGTGAATGTTTTCCAAGAACTTAGTAAAAATTATGACGCATTCAAATGCAGATGAAGTGCAAAGGAGACCCTTTGCCAGCAGATATGCCTAACAAAATTACAAAAGTAATCATGAATATTGACTAGAAACACAACTGCATTATACATCTCCCAGTGCTTTAACATATATTGAGTTTTCTACCATGGATGTTATTTATGCTGAGTTATTTCTTAGAACAACATATACAGAAATAACTACCTAACATAGTCTAATAATAACCTAACATGCATAAAGTCTTTTCGAAACAAATATATAAAAGAGTCAAATAGTCTCTCCTGATGAATTCAACAAGTTGAAAAATAGCTTTAAGTCTGTGCTTTCTAAGTTCACCTGGAGTTCCCTTAATACTGAGGCAAAAGTAAGAGCCTTAAGTTTGTAACAGTGAGAGTTACACACACACAAACATCCCAGACCACACATTCATGATGGATTTCTATTAAATCTCTAGCACAGAATCTCCACTGTGAAAGTATGCATTGAATTTAAATGATTTGGGGGGATTTATATAATGAATATTACTTTATGGAGAAGCATCCTTAGAAACTTCAAGTGCTTCATTTATTTTTATTAATACATCTTCAAAACACCTGAGAGAAGCAATGATTGTCCTTTACAGGTCTCTATAACTAGAGAGAGCTCAAGTACTTGGAAAGGGTTCAGAGAGAAGCCTCCAAGGAAATTCAATGGCTAGAAAATTAAATGCATTTTGCAAAGGTTAAAAGAACTTCTGTAAGAGGAAGAGAGTAAAATTGATCCTAAAGCAACTATGGCATTTGAATGTAGGACAGGAGTAAAGTGTCTCTACTACCATGTTGGCTTATTAAACAACCTCACCAGTAAATAAAATTGAAATAAACGTAAGAACAAAAATAGCCAAACATGCTGAAAAAGAATTGGTTTTATGATGCTCATGGTACGTAATTTATGATTTTTTTTAATTTATGATTTTTTAATCAAGAAAGTTTAAACTAGCAAGGGTTTTGATCTCCTGCTTAACCCAATAGCCATGCTTATCTTATTTCCTGAAAACACAGGCTAATTTTGGGTGAATGTAGGAGGAATGAATTTCACTGGAAACAATACAAAAGAAAACAAAAGTGAGGAAAAAAAAAACATGACAAACCTTAACTTCTTGTCACCTTTGATGCTGAGAGGTTCTTGTGCTCTGTATATAGTCAATAAGATAACTTTTCCTTTAAGATTCCCCTTATTTTTCTTGAGTATAACTATAGATACATGTTTGATTCTATCATCTCTTGGGTTTTGAAATGAAAAGGTTTGCTGGAGTAGCTCAGAGCAGCAAGATAAAAAGTCAGTGCAAGACAGAGTAACCAGGAAGTAAAAAAAAGATGGTACTCTCACTTTGGGTGTCAGTGAACTTCCCATGGGGTGGCAGGAGAGTTACTTACAGTAGCATGGGAAGAGAATTGGAAAGGAAAAACCACGTGGGTGCCCTGGCAAGCAACAGGCTAGGAATCACTCTGGATAGACACAGAGGTCAGGACTGTAGGCCTCTGGAGTAGAAGAGATATAGCTATTTTCTTTAACAGGAGGGAACTGGAGTCAATGAGACTTAAATTCAAATTCCAACTCAACCACTTGCTAACCATATGCCCTGGGAAATTGTTCTTAAAATATCTGCATCTATTTTTTTTTAAATAGGGAAAATAGAAATTCACAGCTTCTCATGTAAGCAGATTGGCTGAGTTATATCAATTATGTATCATACACATGATCTGACAATTAAGTTCCCAAATTTATTTTAGAAAAAGAGCTATATGTCTCATTGCTGAATATCAGCAATAGTCACCTTTAAAGTGCTCCCTTTGGGGAGATATACACTGATGCCAGTGCCTAGGCCTCCCTTCAAAGACATTTTGGAACTCTCTTTTGGAATGGCAGTCAGAGCTGTCATCATATTACCCTTGATGTCCTGAAGGTTCATCCTTTCAATGTTTCTTTTATCTATTGGGGAAAGAACAATGTCAGTGGGGACAAGATCGGGGGCCAGTAGGGAGGGTGTTCTAAAGCAGTTACATGTTCACTGGCTGAAAACTTCCTCATAGGCAGTGCTGTGTGAGCTGGCACATTGTTGTTGTGCCAGAGCTGTGAGTTGTTGGCTAGGATTTTTAGTTAAGGTTTTTCTGTTTCTTTATTGCTGTTTACTTCATCTGCTATGCTTCTCACAGTCCATGGATTATTTTGATGCACAATTAGGTGGCCTTTTAGAATGATTTCTTAAGTTCTGTTTGTTACTGGCTCTCATGATCTCTCTTTATTAGTGACTCTTTCTTTCCCCTCAAAAAAACATTAAGTCCATTTGCACACTGCCATTTTCTTCGTGGCATTATCTCTATAAACTTGGACTAACATATCCATGATTTCACTTCCACTCTTGCCAAGTTTAACAAGAAATTTATGAATGTTTGTTTATTTATCTAATTTAAGGTAACCAGATTTTAACATCTGTAAGGCCGGACAACATGGGGTGGTGGGCGGAGCTGGGGCAGGGCAGGGCAGGGGACCCGGCAGGGCAAGGCCTGACACCAATGCAAACTTTGATAAGCAGTTCTCCATAATCACTTCTCAGCAATTATTTATTACAGTTTAACATTATAAAATTAACAAAAATAATATAAAACTCATATTCTGGTGAAATAGCCATATGGCGGCCGAAAACTGTATATTCCCTTCTTGTTCTCCAGCCCGTTTGTACATTCTTTCCAAAAAATCAGGACTTTTTTAAAACACCGTGGGACACGGGACAAATTGTTGAAAAACAGGACTGTCCCGCCAAAATCAGGACGTCTGGTCACCCTACTCTAATTCAACTTCTGACATTCTCTTGACAGCACACAAAAACTAACAACAACAAAAATGAACACCACTCAGCAACACACCGACACAGTGGACATGGGCACAGCTGAGAGACACTGATATGCCAGGGTTATGAAATCTTTCTGAGTTCTTTGTACTATGCTGCCAATATAGACACATGGTGGCAAATTAGTGAACTGAATTGACAGACTTTTTATATACACTATGTGTTGATGAGAACAGACATAAAGAGAAAGGACAAATTTGTTCTTGATAGTATTATAAGGTTTGTGTATCTTCAGAAGAATTTGAGATCTGTGAATGTACAGAGAGGTGGCATAAAAATATTTTAAAAAACTCATCCAAATATTTTCTAATGCAGTAATGAAATAAATGTTCCTAGAGTGACGTCTTTAAGTAGGGCACATTTACATGTCTGTTCCTCCAAAGAATGCCAAATGGTGATGGATTGGTAAAGTTTAGTAAGTGAATATAATATTTGTAGACATAAACAATTCTATGAATGGTATTAAAGTAAGGAGGGGGATAACTTGTGTTTTAATCTGCCTCTGGGGTATAAAGTGACTTTAAGAAATAATTTTTGGAAAGCTCTGTATTTCTCAACTTTTCTCTGTTCTTTGAACCTACAACTACTATGCTTTTATCATACAACTATAGTAATTTTTCTTTTGGGGTCTTTTTCTATAGACATGAAAAGTCAAATCATTCAAATAAAGCATAAAAATAATTTAAATTGGGAATTATAAGCATAAACCTATTAATTTGTTCCCCAAATCATGACTTTTGAAAATTTCTATTTAATGCAAGTGATTAAATTTTACATGCATTCACAATTTAAGTAATTATCTATTAAATACATAATATAAAGAGGTAAAACAAATTATTAGTTAGTCACAATAAACACTTCATCCTCCTAATATTTCTTGAATTATGTGAAGGGAATGAAGAAAATCAATTAGAATCAGAACTTTTCTTTGAAAGTAGGAAATATTAATAAACTTAAATGAGCATGAGATCATTTAAATTATTCATACAATATTTCTTACTTCATATAGGGTCACTTCTTTGGATTTCTCAGAGCAGTCAGAATTCAAAGATATTCTTAAGGAACACAGAATCAGAAGATAGCTTAGAATTAGGAAATAGTTTCAATTATAAAAGCAATTCTTCTTTTAACTATAAAATGATGGACTATGGTACATTTATGTTTTTGAAGTTTATGTTTAAAAACTAAAAGACCCCAATATTTTGAGTTTTTTTCTTTCATTTGAAATAATTATCTGATTCTAGTTAAATCTACTCTGGTGGTTGTAATATGGAAAATTTCAGAGATCTAGATGTCACCTTTTAAAATGCATTCTTAAAATAGCATTTGTTTAATTGTACATGTGAATAATTATTGTAATTATTGTAATATTACAATTGTAATATATATACAATATATATTACATACATATATATACATATATATGTATGTATATATTGCATACATATATATTACATACATACATATATATATTACATACATATATACATACATATGTATGTATACATATATACATACATATGTATTACATACATACATATATATTACATACATATATATTACATACATACATATATATATTACATACATATATATGTATATACATATAATATATACAATTACAATAATAATTATTACAACATTACTTTAAACACAAAAAAAATGATGAGTAACAGAAAAGGTATTGTGCACTTTTTTTGCTCTTGTATAAAGAGAATGAAGATACATCTTTTCGAACTGGGAAGTAATAAACCAAGTAAAGCTCTTAATTTGAATGCCTGCTTAATTATTTATAAAATATTAACTATTTTGGGGCTATGTAAGTACTTACAATCTATAACCTAAAATTATTCCTTTATTTTTTAGCCTTAATATCTTTAGATAAATACTGCTTGACATTTTATTCTGATATATTTCCAATAATGACACATTAAATCACAGATAGAGTAAATTACAATTTAAGTATCACTTGGATAACATATGATCTTAAAAATTTTTGGCTTTATTGCTCATTATATTTGCCTCTAAACTTTCTGCACTTATATTGCAAAAAAGTACATTGGCAAGCAAGAAACCACTATTATGTTTTCAACTCTTGATCTCTTCAGACAGACTTGTGTATTTGTTTAATGCAAAGATAACTTGTCAGATGCAGTCGCTATAGAAATTATTAGATTATACTTGACAATGGATAGAAGTAGGAGATCAAATTTCACCTTGAATGAAAGGTACCATCCTACAACTCCTCCATAAATTGTTAAACATATTTTCAAAGGGAGGAAGAGAGAAAGAGAGAAGGAAAGAGAAAATAGGAAGGTATGGAGGGAAAGATTGAGCAAGGGCACTGGAAATATATATATTTTATATATTTAGATAGATAAGACAGAGAACAGAGAAAAAAGCAGGAGCGAAAATAGTAGTAGGAAAGGAAGAGATATAATAAATGGAGAAATTCTACTGTATGTTTAAGGAAAATGTGTCTAGTTATTTTAAACCCAAATGGCTAAGTTGTACACACTACCTCCTCCCAAAAAGGGGGTTGCAAGAATCGCAGTTCCACTCCTAGCTACCCTTGTATATTCCAGCCCTTATCCACAATTTTCTTGTTGTAACCCCACATTTTATTTTGGATTGGTTAATAGTGAGGGTTGTTTAAGAGTTACATCTGATCTAAAGAATTACCAGGAATGCCACCACAGGAAAATGTTAGCATAATGTGCACAGCTCCAGGGCATGGGATTTATGCCAGATCATCCAGATGTTTTGGCTACTTGGTGCTGCATGAACCACTATCGATATTGCCTACCTACAACTTGTGCTGTGTTTGTGCCAAAACTTTGATTTCTTCTGATTAAATGGGAATATCATGAGGCTAGGGTGAATGGATTGATGATTATAAACAGAATTCTTTATAATTAACCAAAAACATTCTTTGAATGACCAACAGAAAAGTGCACATCTACATAATTTACTTTTTATAGTATTAATAGACAGCAACAACAAAAAAGTCTCAGTATGGTCATTAAAGAAGACTATTCACAACTAAATAAAAGCACAAGAGAATGCTTTCCATCAAGAGTAAGATACAGTTTGTTTTTATCTTTGGACCAGCAGGTTTCCTTTATTCTCAGGAAAAATATCTGAGAAACAGAGAGTGCAAACTGTTTCATACCAACAAACAATTTTTGAAAAATTTAAAAGTATGGGCTCCTGTGTTGATAACTGCCCACCATTTTATTTGCTAAACAAAGACAATTTCTTGTTTAAACAGAAATGTTGTCAGGTCATGTTTGGCATCAAGCTTAGGATTTTAAACTTTTTTAAAAAAATGTTTGATATTCTCCTTGTTTATATAATTTTTGTAGCTTAAAAAAAAAAGACCCAAATCAAACCTATGGAAATGGTACTAGTACAAAGAACACATTTTTTCTCAATTATTTGTAAGTATGTTGACATTCTGATGATTCATCTTCCTCTAAGATGAAGATGTGTATTTCCTCTAAAAAAGTTATTCTTCTACAGACCTGCAATATATAGGGAATTATCATTGATACATTACTATCTTCTAATCCTCATACAACTTTGGATTTTGCCTAATGTCAAAATAATATTCGTTATAGTTAATGGATCAATTTCAGAATTGCACATAGCTTTTTTCTTTTTACTTTTATTACCATGACACTGCAAAAATATAGGACAATTATTCTGTGCATTTTCCCTCAGTTTGGTTTGTATGCTGTTTCATCACCACTAGGTTAAGGTTATAAATCTTTAGTGGAAATATCAGAGAAATAAATCTGTGTTTGGTTCATTGCTTCCTAGATTTTGATTTATCCTGTTACTAGGATGTGAACTTTTATTACTTCCTTGAGGTGTGTTTGCAAGGCATCTCTAATGTAAATTTTAACTTTTTTTGAAAATATTAAGTGTTCCTTGAGGAGGTTCCCTGATATTTTGTAAATACTTATTCTTTATCAAAATTTTAATTTTAGTCTATTAATTTATACCTACAATGACTTATGGCTTCCTGTGTTATACGAAGAATGGTCAACTGTTAATATCATTTATTTTGATAATAAAATTTTCCCACATTTGTCCAATCAAAACTCCTTTAAGGTGATCCAATATCTTTTTGCCATACCCCTGTCATTTTTTGAATACTTGCTCATTTCTGGCAAACAAAATAAGTCAAGTTCATTTTATGATTTCTTTGCTCTAGGCCTGAAATTAGCTATTATGTGTCTATAAAAAGCCATGAATATATTTAGTGTAGGATAGAATTTACAAATTGAGATCTGGATTTAGTTTGAACACATTTCTTTTAAGATGCCACTATCTCAAACTATGGATTACACACTAAAATTTCTCATACTGGCACAAAATCATTATAGTTTTCTCTCCTCCCATGTTTGTAAACTTCTATAGATTTTATTTTGTTTTCTGTACTGTTAAAAAACTCAACTTTCTTCATTACTCTCATCAGCATCAATATATTTACTTATTTGAGCCATTTTTCTGCACAAAATTTATTCAGATACATTTTTATCTGAAAATTTAATAGATTTTTTTTTTTTTTTTGCAGTTTTAGGATCACAGAAAAATTGAGCCAAAGGTACAGAGGTTTCCCATATCCTCTATGCCCCATGCATACATAACCTCTCTCACCATTCCCTGCAGGAGTGGCACATATATTAACAGTTTTAGAACCTACATTGATTGGCACATCCTTATCACCTAAAGACCAGAGTTAAAGGTAGAGCTCACTCATAGTGTTATACACCAAACTTAGCTGTTTGTTCTGTTTTATTTGAGAACTCTACCTGTATATAACCACATCTTGAGATTGCCACTGCCCTGTCCCTGACACAGACATACCTCACTCCTCCACACTCAGTGCTGATCTGCCTTACAGTGCATTTTTGGCTCTGACACTTCCTCTAGGCTCTCTCTCCACATGGATGGTTTACTCATCTTGCTCAGACTGAGTCCCCATACTGGTCCTTTCCTCTGTAGACTGAGGGTTGGCCCTCCTCATTCTATACCTGGTGCTCCTTCAGGCCCCTTCCTGCTGCTGTCCAGGTCCTGGTTCCTGTGGCAGGTGACCCTGTCGTTGGAAGCAGGCTCTATCACTTCTTTCTACTGGAGCCCCACATTACACCTTCTTCTCCCTACTCAGACACTACTCCCCATGCTGGCTCAACCCCAGTGAGTTGCCCTTAGTATCTTTCCTGGCCTCTAATACTCTGCATTGGCTATCAGGGAGAGAAGTGAAGAAAAAGGACAAGAAGAAAATGAAGGTCAGCAAAGATTTGAGTATGAAATGATGTGAATAAAAAATACATAATATTAATATATAATAACACTGAAAATATGAGCAGTAGGATGACAAAATGGCCACGCAGAGGCAAGGTTGCAAAGGACAAGGGAACCTTTTTTGATGTGGAGGTAAATTATGATGGTAACATTTGTGTCACTGGCAGCAAAATTTATGATGAGAGGATGAATATTGTATAGTTAATGAATAGAGGCAAACTCTTATGAGGACGCCTCCTATGTTGCTAGCCTTGGTTACTCCCTACAATTCACTAACATCAGGATCCTAGATAGGGAAGCAGCTTGAGGCCAACAGGGGAATTCAGTACTAGACATACAAATTGACATCCCTTGGGACAGCCACAGACAATAGAAGGGTTTTTTGTTTGTTTGTTTTTGAGTAATAGAAAAATCAAAATGGATTTGCATACTGTAATAATAACTTTTCAAAGTGAAGAAAAATAAAGAAAATAATACCAGTTTAACTTAACTGGCATTATTTAAGTCGAAGTTAAATTTCAGATAAATAGTAAATATATTTTTAGTGATAGGATCTTCCTGATATGTGTAATTCATGGGACATACTTATACTCAGAGTGATTTATTGGTATATGCAAATTTAACTAGACATACTTCATTTTTACTTGCTAAATCTAACAATCCTTATGCTGGAAGAGAAGAGAAAAATATATATTGATAAATTGTTTTATTTTAATATTCTGACCCAAAATAGTTTAGACCTGACATTTATAATGACTCAACTATGCTGAAATCTAAGCAATTATTTTCAGGTTCTATTATTGTATGTTGTGCATTACTAAAATTCAGTAAGAAAAATGCCAATGCTGTAGTTACATGAAATTCTGACTTTTTACTATAAATTGTTCATGGAAAAACATACTAATTGCTACCCAGGTGCTATCTAGTCCTTAATAATATTATTTTATACATTTGTGTAATGACAACACAAAAGAAGACAGCAAAACCATGTTTTTTTCTAAAACCAAAAATATGCTCTTTAGCATGATGGCACTTCACTGAAAAGACTCAACCCAGGGTCATGGACAACTGTTAGTTAGAATAAGGCAGAAAAAAATCCTGCCTTGGAATTGGATCATTGATGTTTGCATGTGCAGAATACAAGGGACAACATAGAAAAAATGAAGGATCGGTGGCAACTATAATCAATTAGAGTGGTATACAGAGGGGTGTAACACAGAAAGACTAACTCTGATAAGGTAAGAGTTGTCACAATCTTTCAGGTGGCCACCACAAAGCAAATACAGAGTACACAGGGGACAGGCTCATCACTGAGTCATTATCTCAAGGAGAAATGAATAGGGGTGGACATCTGGTATAATTGATTGATCAGGTTTTAGAAAGCTTTAGTAGATAATGCCAGCATTGGACCCCCAAAGTGACACCATTAGCTTTTTATGTAGAATATTTGGTTTTGGATGTGTTTTGGCACTTCATCTTATCCAACTATTGTGCCAAATGCTTGCTATTGTAAAAAAAGAATCCATTTTTCATCACATGTAACAGTATGGTATAGAAATGGTTCACCTGTATGCTGAGACAGCAAAGAGGGCAAGCTTTGAGACGATTTCTCTTCTGATTCTCATTTAGTTCTGTGGAACCCTTCTATCCAGCTTCTTTACCTTCCTGATTTGCCTCAGATGGTTCAATAGTGTTGCAATGGTAACGCCAAACCTTGCCATTGATACACATGCAGAGAGACGGATTTGCTTCCACTACAGCTTTCAGCTCAGCATTGTTCACCTTGATCTCAGGTTGCTCACATGGGTCTTTTTCAAGATTAAAATCACCCGAATGAAACTTCTCCAACCATGAACATATTTGTGCATTCATTAGCTGCATCCTTTCCAAACACTTTGCTGATATTTGGAGCTGTCTGAACTTCATTGGTTCCATGATGGAATTCATTTTAAAAAGGACACAAATTTTTTACTTATTCATTGTTTCATAAAAATTAATCTTAAAAAAGTTTCAAGGATAATCACAGGCCAAAACATGAGTTTGAAAGAATGAGGATGCACCTTCATAATAGAGAAACACACTTACAAACAAGTAGTGTCAACCTGAAACGTCAGGGACGCCAACTGTGAAACTTAAGGAAATTGGACATTTCACTAACCTTAAAATTTAAAAGATGCTTATAATAAGGAAAGAAATGGAAGCTATTTTACTTGATGGAATTGTGCATGGTACTGTCAGAGAAAAATAAAAGATAAACTATCAAGGAGCTTGAAGAAATAGGTAATAAAAAATACCTAATTCTAGAATGTAGCATAGACAACAAAAATCTGAATGAGTGTGCAGTCTTGATGTCCTTCAGGTCAATATTAAGTGATCTGATATTTGTGTATTTGATGTTCCAGAAAGGGATCAATTGTGGGGGTTAAAAGAAAACAATGGCTTAATTGAGTTATTGCAGTAGTGACCAGATGGCCAATAATACCTAAAATACTTGATATTTATCCCTTATCAGCAAATATTTTGACAACTCTTATTTAAATAATTGGGATTCACAATGTTACATATTTTGTATTTATGATGCTCCAAAGATACCAATGTAATTTTAATTTTAGTCATTTTTTAAAACTTGATACCCTACTCATGTTAAACTCTAATCAAAAATCTCTTTACTTGACTTTGATTTTTTCCAAGTTGCCTCTTTGTATTTGTAATAACTCAGTAACATTTTATACCTTAGATTACCTGATAAACACTTGAGAGACTAATAACCCCCAAGGTTGATACTTTCATGTTAATGAATAAAATAGAAACATCTCTTAGAAGACCTGGAGAAAAATGACAGGAAAGTACTGGGCTCACCCTTGGTAACAATTTTACTTCATTTATTAGACTTGGTTTCTCATAATCTTCTACTTTCCAAATATATCTTCATTTGAAGCGTGAGTAGTGGCATTTTTATTAAAGGAGGCTTACCCAGACTAATCTCAGGACACTCCGTTGTTTTATCTTAAAGGACATGCTAAACTAAATGCAAAAATATTGACTAATGTTTAATTTTTTCAATGTTCAAATAGCATAATAAATGACTATTCATGGATTTCATTGAAATTTGAAGTAATTTAAGGAAGATCACTTTGAGAAAATACAAAGTTGTATGACTATTAATTTTTCCTTCCAAATCCGAGCGCTATTAGGAATTTCCTTGCTTTTTGTCTATTATCATATAACTTTCAGAAACAGTATGGGAAGGACAACTGAGTATTTTTTCAAGACTATTTTAAATGCCCTATTATTAATTTTGGAAAAAAAACAAAAAATAATATATGATACCCAAATCTATATAATGTCTTAAATTTATCATAATAGGCCACCTTGCCTAGATCTTATTTCAGTATTGGTATGAATCTTTTGCTTGTTAACATTTTTCTCTTCATTTAAAAAATAAATCTCAGTGCCATTATCTGAACTAAGATACACATATTAAAAACATAATTAGAATAGAATGTTATTTCAGTGCAATAAAAATCTTATTTTAAAACCATCATCTGGCATGGCACCTGTAGCTCAGTGGCTAGGGCACCAGCCACAAACACTGGGGCTGGTGGGTTCATACTCAGCCCAGCCTTGCCAAACAACAATGACAACTACAAAACAAATAATAGCCAGATGTTGTGGCGGCCGCCGGTAGTCCCACCTACTCGGGAGGCTGAGGCCAGAGAATCAATTAAGCCCAAGAGTTTGAGGTTGCTGTGAGCTATAATGCAACAGCACTCGACTGAGGACGACATGGTGAGACTCTGTCTCAAAACAAATAAAAAAAAATCATCAACATGGAATGCATTTAACTCTTAAACTAATATCATCAGAATTTTGAGTGGGAGGTAAGTCAATTGGCTGTAATTCACAAAAAAAGTAATTATAAGAAGAGGATGTATGTGTTAAATTGGACAGAAATACACACAGATAAATCTGATCACCTTTTATATTTATAATATGAAACTAAAAAGTTCAATTACAGAAGGAATCCATTATTCTTTAAATAGATCAAAATACATAATATATATTTATTCTTTATTATCAAGATATTAAGAAGATAGAATAAATATTGTCAATATGTAGTATCCCTTTTGTTCTCTTTCAGCATAAACTCTTTGTCATGTATCCCAAAGCATAAAATGTAGCCTTTATCTATTCTAAGTGATATTCTAACATCTGTTAGATTTTTACAAAAATTCCACTTATCCAAATGCATTTTTTCCCCCAGAGACTTATACTTTGCACTTAACATTTAAATTAAAAACAGTATTCTAGAATTATTATGTTAAAACATCTGGTAACATTGAATATAAATGTGCCTTATAACAGGATTTTGTGTTACAGAAGTTTTGGGGGCTACAAGAAATTCTGAGAAAAATTAAAGAGCAAATATAATACCTGGTGTGTGTTTAGCAATTAGGATATTTATGTTCATCAGTATATACATCAATGTTTACTTTTAGAACTTAGAATACTGGATGAGCAAAGGTTACCTAAGTGAACTCCTCACTTTAGCCTTGAGTACAGTGTTTTCTTTGTTTAATATCCAGTGAAATTTTGTGATAGCCTTTCTTAAACTTCTTTACATCCAACAAGCTAGGTGTATTCAATAAAGAGGAGTTTATCTGTGAATGCAACTTTCGCTCACATGTCAGAATTGTGTACATATTTAGACATAAAGAAATAAGATCAAATACTTAGAACTTATTTATGAAATACTGTGGGTCTTTAAATTTAGCACACCTATAAAAGAAAATTTCTCAACCTATAAATAGGAACATCTTCTCTGTCTTGTTAGTTTTCTTCTAGAGTGGAATGCAAGCATAAATTACCAAAGTTTTTGAAATAATTTCTTTGGACTGGCAAATTAACTCTCACTTCTAGTTTCTTATTTATTATTCAAGATAGTTTGGTTTCTTGATAAAAATTTTAATTACAAGGCAAGAATATACTGGTCAGCAAAGATGAGTATCTATTGCCCTTGAAATCAAAAACTTTAATGAAATTAATACTTTGACACTCTGTTAGTGTGTTGGTGTGTGTGAATGTTTTAAATTACCTGTAACAATAAGATTATTCATGAAAACTAAAGGAAGTAGAATTGGTGAATGTATTATCTATTTCCTCTTATTAGTGAAAAAGTAAGGCATTATATTTTTTTGGTAATCTTTGTGTCCAATCTGGTAATGCTCTGTATATATTGTCAAAAGGGCAAACAATAAACATTAAGTGAATTTTATTACTAACCAGAGAAGTAATGTATTCCTCTACAATAGAAGGGCAGATCATTTTACACTTTCCATATTATGTGAAGTCCAATATCTAATCAAGCCATTCACAATTTCCTATGCAGTGTGAAAGTACGTCAGATGCCAGAAAATTGTTTCTATTTCTCATAGAATTTGTTAATTAGTAAAAAAGATGGTGGAAATATTGCAGGGGCTCCTTGAATTAGTTATACATTCTACTTCAAATATAGCAGTCGCTCAAGGATACCGCATTTTGGCTACTAGTTGACATTTATGGTTTGGTAGACAAGAGGAGGACTTCCTGAAGGGTCATGAAGTTTGATACTCTTTTATTTGCCCCATCCCTGTAAAATCAAGGCAATTCTATGGAATTAGAAAGATTTTGAGCTATTGCATATACATAAGTCAAAATGCACAAAGAAACCAAGCATTCTAATATTTTAAGAACTATTTTCACTTATGTGAATATGATAAACTGTTTCATTAAGTTTTTTAACCTTTATCATCAGTTTTCTTTTTGTTTTACTTAAACTTCAGATTATTTTGGTTTTTATATTCCACTGTATTAAATGAAACAGGGTTACCATTATCTACTTAATGACTAAAATTGACATCTCGAGTCACCTGCTATTGATGTTTTTAGTTACATTCAATTTATTTATCTTATATATAATACATGTTTGTGGTATATCTCAGACTATATTTATATGCAATTACATGAGTATGTTATAATAAAATGATTATACTCATTTTAGAACATTTTATTAATACTCTAATGCTGCCATTTAATGACAAAGTGGTCAATAGGGATAAAATAAAACTATTAATTTAAACCTAAAAATAAATCATTTGTCTGCTTGACATACTTATAAGTCATTGGAGTTCCTATAGACGAAAGAATCATATTTTAAAATTATTCTGTAATTTTCAATGAAAATAGATCTGACATACAGGATAGAAATATTATGACATGGGTAAGGCTTGTGGAATTCTTGTTTCTTCACTGACAGTAAATTTTATCCTCCACTTTTTTACATTGTCCACTGGTACTAGGTGGATAACTCTAAGAAGCATCATAAATGCTTCTTAGAAGGTCCCAGTAGGATTGAGCTATAGTTGTTCACTGTGCTGATCGATATAATACATGATTAAATAGGCTCTTTCTTGTTTCACTTTATTTAATTCTTGCTCTGCATTCTAGAATCACCAATCAAATAAATTATTGACTACAAGTCCTTTTTTCAGTTTCCTGTTTTGGGGAAAACCTTAGCTAATAGCTATCTCTTTGGGAATAATTCCCTAGTCACTTCCAGTAGCTAGTCTGATTTATATGTTCTTCCTCTATTCACCTACTGCTCAACTGTTTCTTAATGAAATCATGATGCAAAATACTTTTTAACTGTCTTATGAACTGACTTCTGTAGCAATTTTTCTACCACTGTTATGAATTTTATTGGCTTTCTGTTTTAAAAATCCAGTGGAGAGACTGCATGCACAACACCTCTTGTCACTTAATATATCCTGTTTTTAAGATTTCATTTGTCTTCTCTTGTCTTGACAGAGGCCTTTTAATCTCTGGAAGTGAGAGAAAGTGCCTTGCGCATTTTATGTACTTCCATACATCAGTATTCACAAAGTAACTGCATTGCCTAAGATACCAATCATCTAAGTCACTCAAACGCTATTGTTATGTGTGATGTTTCAGAGTTCTACAGGAATGTACATGTTCCTAGCAATGAAGAAATGGGGAATTCAGCTCATAACCTAAACCATAACTTCCATAATACCAAAAAAAGGGCACATTTCTTCAAGACAAGTCTATAGAGGCTATCATCATATTTATGTGTGTTCATGCTGATTGATAACCCACTTTGTGACAGGTCCTTTGCTAAAACTACTAAATTTGCTACTCTCTTCTCATTAGCAATATTTGGGATATATCAACATCTATAATTAAATAATTGAAATACAGAAATAAATAAAATAAATACAGAAAGTTAAGTAATTTGTTTAAAGTAATAATGTTGAGGCAAAGCTTATGTGGCACCACAGACTTTTTTTAGGTAATGCGTATCTGCTAAAAAGAGATGCTGTCCTTCTTTAAGGAAATTATATAGGCACAAAGGTCTAGAAAGGAATTAGAATACACACATCAGACATTAATTGCAAAAAGGCATTGCATTGTATATAAAGTATACGTAGGATATAATAAAATGTTGCTGTTTTTCAATTTATGGTAAGAAGTAGCAGGAGACCAAATTGAGAATTGGTAAGTTGAAAGTTGGTTTTCATTAAAAAGGGGATATATTTCAATATAAAATAATTATATTTTAATTATAATTAAATCAGCTATTCATCACAAATATTTCAACCTGATGTAGACAGGGTAATTAAAGATATATTATATTTTATTTTCTTATTGAATCAAAAAGAGGTAGATCATGTACACATTAATGCATTTAGGGGATACAATTTGCAGATTTCATATACAATTGGAATGCTTACATCGTACTGGTTAATATATCCCTCATCTCATTTACTTAATTATTGTATTAAGACATTTTACTCTTAGTAAGAATAACCTCATTTAAATAGAGCACTTAGAATCGAAATATTGTAACATTTTAGGAGGAAGGCAGATACATGACAGGTCAGTCTTTTCATTTTATGATTTAGATATCAAGAACCCTGAGAAGTGAAAGAGTTTTTCAAAATCCACAAAAGATCTCCACAAAGATCCTTAAGGTCCTAAATTTTAGTATCACAAGCTGATATACTGCTAGTTCTATATAAATATAAATCTTTGATTTATAAATTTCTGAAAGGTGAAAGTGGACCTATGGGTACTTAAGAAAGAGTCATATCTTGATATGCTTGCATTACTAGAAATAATGAGGTCATAAGCTTAAAACCAATATTCAATTGTTTGTTGTAAGTAGGTTAGGAATTGAATTAAGAAAATGATTGCAGATGATGGGCAAAAGGGAACAGAGACAGCAGAGAAGTGGAAACCTAAAATCTGGTGCAAAATGCATTGCCTGGAAGACTGGACCTTTAAGACAAGAGACTATCTTGTTGGAACTTCACTCCTCCCCCAGAACAACTCAGGGTTTGCCTGGGTGGGGCTACCCTCTCAGGGACAGTTGATGCTTTATGGGAGTTAGGAAATGCAGATTGTTAAGAGAGCGAAAGTCTCTGTAAGGACAAAGTAAGGAGAAAAGTATCTCCTTTGTCTCCTCAGTATGGTCAGAAGCACCAGTTAGTATAAGTAGAAGGCTTCCTGAGTGTTAATTACCCCTCCTGAGGTTTGTGTGCTTGGCCTAACTGGGGTCTGCTTTGACATTCTGCTCCTGGACTGTGTTCCCTGTCCCATGCTGTTTGTGTTAAGATCCTAAATAACTTAGAGCAATAATAGTAAGAGGAAAATCAGTCTAACTAACATAATTAGTTAAAGAAATAGTTTGGTTAGAAAATGCAGGCCCAGCAAGAACCCTGACATAAGAGTTTAGCCTTCCCCCATGAGATTGATGATTAAAACAATGGTGCATGCAATAAAAACCGAACTCGCCTGGACTACAGTGCTGTTTCAGGGACCTCACAGGTTGAAGGTGGACAGAACCCTGACCCAGCTGCTTTTTAGAAAACTTTTTCTTCATGTTCTGACTTCTCATTTTTCCCTCATTCTCTCGTGTCCGCTGGCCACCAGGAGGAAACTCAGGGTCTAGTTTGGGGCTGGTCCCCAGTGGAAATTGAGACTCTTGTACATATAGAGGGCCACATGCTAACCACAACCCATTGCATTAATGGTGGAATTTTTATGATGTTCCAAATATTAAGAATGTTGATAAGTGAACTATTTATAGGCACCCTTAGGACATGATTGTTGTTATGATTACAAAACTGAACATATGAACATAACCAATCCAAAAGTACGTAATCCATAACCATTGGAATTATCTGTTCCACTGGAGAGAATTATTTGAATCTCTCCTAAATAAGAAGCTAGGCGCTAACAGCTGACTCTAGAGAGTTGTGCCATAGTGTGGACAATAGGAAGTCAATCCCAGCACCTTCCTGAAAGAACACTCAGTAATTTCCTTTCCTCTTTTAAATAACTTTGAATAATTTTTATAATGATGTTTTTGGAAAGTGCATTTCCAAAAAGAAGACATTTCTATCTAATTTTTCCTTAAAATTTATGATAATTTCATAAAGTGGGATATTCTGTGGAAACTAAAAATAAAGATGCCAGTGTTTTACTTAGGAAGTATAGACACTTACTTTATATAATACTCCTTTGTTAGTTTTAAGATACAATTTTTATTAGTATATATTATACCCTATAATAACGTTCTAACTTAAATTATAATCAATGAAGCTTGTCTAACAAACTCCACTGTGCAGAAACATAGCCACCACCCTAAAGACTTTGTCCAAAGGCTCTCTCTTTTACTTTAAAATAAAAGCATGCAGTTGTTTCTCCAAATCTTTGACACTTCAGCAGTTTTCCCAGTGTACATGTAGTGAACTTTTCTTTGCAGTTAAGAAATTGTCACCTTTATAGATTTTTATGGCTTTTATGGTTGTAAATTATTGACTATTGTATGCTGGTTATGTATGTTATTATATATACAATTGAGAAAAGCCGTGGCATTTTAGCTTACTACTTCAGTATTTTGTATCACAAATGGCCATTTAGAAAAGAAATCCCCATAAGCCCCTGCAGTTGACCTATGCCTGCCTATTTGGTGAATTGAAAGGTCAGAATCTGAAGGCAATGTCAACTCTTGATTAAACTAAAAAGAATAAAGAAAGATACAAATAATAGTCTAGCTCCTTGTTGACAGAACTTTTCTACACCCAGTTAAGAGACACTGTGTCAGCTCTCTGCAAATATCAAATCCTTGTTTTATGCTTCCTGACAAATGAAGAGTAATACTTACAAATCTAAAAAATGTTTTAAGTTTTCATTTTGAACTTGATATGTCCTCTGTGCAAACCCCCCTTCACTTTTATATCCCTGTTCAGGGATGCCACACATAAACAGCCATAAAGTACATGTCTACAAGGATCACGTAGATAATTGTCTGTATGTTTATGAGCGTAGTATAAGTAATGGGTTTTGAGGGAAATTTCAGTGTGCATGAGTGTATATGTTTTTCAACACAAAATATTCTTTATGTTATTCTGATGATAGACATCTTTCATTGTGACCCATATATTGCCAGAAATCCCAATTCCAACTACTCAAGAAAAATTGAATTCTATATTTTATGTGAAATATCATGGATTTTAAAATTGGCCTAATTTTTTGTTTTTCCTTTAGAGACAGAGTCTCACTATGTCACCCTCAGTAAAGTATCATGGTGTCACAGCTCACAACAACCTCAAACTCTTGGGCTTAAGCGATTCTCTTGCCTCACCCTCCCAAGTAGGTGGGACTACAAGCGCCTGCCACAAAGCCCAGATATTTTGTTGTTGTTGTTACAATTGTGATTGGTGTTTAGCAGGCCTGGGCTTGGTTTGAACCCACCAGCCCCAATGTGTGTCGCTGGTGCCCTAACCACCGAGCTATGGGTGCTAATCCATAAAATTGGCCTAATTTTTACAAAACATAAATAGTGCTCAAAAAAGACATGTTTGACAAAATATAGATGTGTATATATATATTAATCTTAATCTTGAAACTATCATTTATACCGGTAATATGCCAAAATTTAATTATTAATTTTAACAATTCTATTTTTATTTGGAAAAAAGATTAAAAATCCCCAAATTGATGTGGAACTAGAAGCATATTTATTTTTATTTTTCTAAATTACTTGTAATTTTTTTTTTTTTTGCAGTTTTTCGCTGGGGTGGGGTTTGAACCCACCACCTCCAGTATATGGGGCCAGCGCCGTACTCCTTTGAGCCACAGGTACCGCTCCTGTAAAATTCATATAATATTTTAGTAGTGGGCAAAGAATTTTAAAATTAACCCAGGATTAGTTTTGTTTTCAGTACAGTATGATATTTAAATTTTTAAAATGACCAATGTACATATTAACAAATTACCAGAGTAAAATATGCAACATATTTTCAATAAGTTTATGAAGTAAAAATTTTTTGAATCATAAGTAAAACATGTTGTTATTTATTTCTCTTTCATTCATTTATTTAAAAATTCCATTTAGTGAATAAGTGGATTATAATGCCTAGCAGTATAATGTGTCTAAATGTTTTTGCTGAAATATCTAGCACTAAGGATGTCCTACTTGTGGCTCCCGGGCTGCATGCAGATTTCGTGAAATGTGTGGCCCAAGGCAAATCTTTTTTTTCCAATGTGCATCAGAGAACAAAAAACAAAAAGCTTGATCACCTCCGGCTTTAGTCAGTTTTGGTAAAAATCAAACAGCCTGGAGTCTCCATTAACAAAACGTTGCCACTCAGTGAATCTGCCAGTGCCATGATAACCCCTTAAGATGAGTTAACCTAGGAAAGCCAATAAGACAAAATTCTTTCAGAACCTCTCCCAGAAGCCTTGCTTAAGGTAAGGTGCACAAGCTGCTGTTTCAGCCTGGACCGTACTGCAGTCACATCTCTTGCTGTCTACCTTCTCATCACCAGGTGTTATTCCAAGAGTAAGGAGATTTTATGATATTCAGCTTCCGGATAAGAAAGTAAATTAATCTCTCAAGTCTCGATATCTACATTTTTTATAAGTGTCAGAATGCTACAATTTCTAGCTTCCATTTCTTTTCTTTCTTTCTTTTTTTTTTTTGCAGTTTTTGGCTGGTCCGGGTTTGAATCCACCACCTCCAGTACATGGGGCCAGTGCCCTGCTCCTTTGAGCCACAGGCACTTCCCCTCTAACTTCCATTTCTGAACAATCATTAAATATACCTTATAGTAAGTGGATGATTTGTTTGGTAGAAAATAAAAATATGTAAGCACAGTAGAAAAAGGCTTGAAATGTACCAATATTAAATTAAAAAAGTTAAACCAAACCAAAACAACAACCAAAAAAAAAAAAATCTTTCCTAGTACCTCAAATTTCAATAATTAAGTTTAGATTTTGCTTATTTAATTGAAGTAGTCAGGTGCTGTTTTAGTCCAGACTGTGTTTTGTAAAGGAATACCCCAAGCTGGGTAATTTATAAAGGGAAGAAGTTTTATTTGCCTTACAATTTTGATGGCTGGAAAGTTCAATATTGGGCATCTTCATGTGTTAAGGGCCTTAGGCTGGTTCTACTTGTGGTAGAGGTTTGGAGGGGACAAACGTCCAACCATGGCAGCTACTTAAATGCTCTCATTGGAAAGGAGTTGGAAAAGGCTTAACTGATAAATAACCAAATTGCAAATGGGCCTATCAAATACCTTTAGTCAGTCTTCCTTCGGTCTCTTCCTAAGTGTTTTAAGAATCTATTCTTTATATACTGAATTATTAAATATAGATATATTATTTACTTTTATTTTTAATAAATATTTAATATAAATAGAGAAAAATGAAGATATAATGAAGAAATTTTAAACGTTTATTATTCACCCTCTTAATTATAAAGACAAGATCACCATAAGTTTTCAGGTTTGTAGAACATCTATAATATTTACTATTAACATTGGTTTAGTAAACATTCAGAATAATTTATTTTTTATTTAGCTTTATAATATAAACATAGTATCATATAATTAAAGAAGGTCCCATTAACATTTGTCATGACCACAAAAACTTAATAACTTTCAACAAGTTATCAAAATCATAGTGACTTAAGGCAATGTAAATATCTTATAGTCAAAGTTCCCAAATGTGATTGCACCATGGCATTCTTTTTGGAGTCTGTTTAGGAAAATCTGTTTCCTTGCATTTCCAATTTCTAGAGACAGCCTCATCATCTTCAAAGCCAGCATTTTCAGTTCTCTCTAGTTTTCTGCCTCCTTTTCTTAAGGACACTTGTGATAACATCAGGCCCATCAGTACAGATAATCTAAGATATATTCCCCAGTGCAAGAACTTAATTTAGTTTCTATAAAATTCCTTTTACCATGTAAAGTGTCCTATTAACAGTTTTAGAGATCAGGACATTTATATACAGTAAGGTGCCAAAAAATGTATACGCAGTTTAAGAAAGGAAAAATCTGTATTAAAATTGTAATACTCAGTATATACCAATAACAAAAGATAAATGCAAGTCATGTTGACCATCTTTTGTAATTGCAGAAGTCAAATATAACTTGAGTATTACAATTCTAATATAGTTCTTTGTTTTCTTAGTGGGTATACATTTTTTTGGCCCCCTCTGTATTTGAGGGCCATTATTCAGCTTACAACCAACCATAATATTGACATTTAAGTTTTCTTTGTTATGATAAATAACGTTCCATTCCATATAAGGATTCATATACTTTTCTGTGTTTTAGATTATATTAAAAAGTTACTTGCTCTGGTTTCCTTCCAGGTAAATCTCTAGAAGCATAACTCTTCAGTGTGCATTGTAAGAAATACTATTGTCTGTTATTCATGTTTCCTATTTACTTAAACAGAGAACAAGAAAGAAAACTTCTCCATTCTCCCAGCAGTTCATGGGAGTGATATGTAAAGTTTAAGCCTGTGAGTTAAGAGAATATTTTAAATCTTAAATGGGTTGAGATTATGTTAAAATACTGACAGCTTTTGATGGTGAATCCAATACTCTCTGCAGCCAATTCCATCTCTTTTCTCAGTTTAGTCTGTGCACACTCGGAGGTGCAGAGTGCTGAGCCATTTGTGGTTCACAGTGTATCCTCAGTCTCTTCTATAGCGGCTGCCTCCACCATCTGAAATTCCCTCTTATGCCAAGTCTAGGAAACAAACTCCTACGCTCCTACTTAAACTTCAGGTCTGCCTACTTATGCCATTAGTAGGCTAAATAATGCTATTTGGAAACATTTTATAATTTACAAATTGCATTCATATCTTAATCCTAAATATTAAGATTCATGGGTCTTCCTGTGTATAGTTGATGCTGTTGGTAAACTAGAATTTGAATGTAGGAGAAACATTCCAAGGAAATATTACAAATATGATAAATTACCTTCAACCTTGATTTTCCTTGATGGTGATAAAACTCTTCCCACTAATTAATGAAATTGCTTTATTTTTGCTGGGTTTTCTTTTTTTTTTTTTTTTGGATTTTTAGAAAAGCTATTTTTATTTTATAAGAGTTATACATTCATAGGAAGTTGCAACAATACTACAGAGATGTCCTGTGTCCCCTTCATCTTGATTTTCCCAGTGGTGATATTATATATAACCATAGTACCCTTCAATACCAGGGAATTGACTTTGATACAGTGTGATCATGATTGCAAGGCGAGCTGAGTCTAATGCACTGTGGTTCTTCTTGGATTTGGGAGTAAGTACAATTTATGAAGCCTGGGGGGGTTTAGGTACTTCTAAATTACTGTTTCTTTTCCATAAGATTCCCGTAGTTCATAGACCATTTTCAGCAGCCAATATTTATTATTCTACCATTTTCTCAAATATTTCTATGTAAGTAATTTGCAGTTCTGAGTAGTAAATGTTGTATTTTGGAAAAAACTCACAGTTATGTTAAAGAAGCCTCCCAGTAAATAGAAAACCTTGGATGTTACTCAAGCATCCTTTATAAAAAAGCTTTTGAATCATTTTAAAGGGTTTGGATTAGAATAATCCTAGTGTACCTGTAACTTTAATATTCTATGATTCTATATGCTATAATTATAAGTATTAACTTCTGAGAAGGGTTTGCCTATGGAATGCCTCATTTAATAGTTCTTACTCGACGCCTTGGCAACGCCACTGTCTTTGAAAGAAAAAAGGATCTTTTTAAACAAAATAAGATTTTACTTTAATTCCATAAGTGTTCTATAAACATTTATTTTATTCAACAGATAAACAATAATATACTTTGAAGAATGTACTCTTCTGAACAATAAGAACACATTATTTCATGTCTGCCTACCTACATAATCAAAGCCAAAGCTATTTGTTTGGGACTACTAGATAATTTGGAGGTGCTAATAACTTCACAGAGCAGCTTGATTTACATTTGAGTATCTATCAGATATATTTTCCTCTTCCTTCTTTTCTAAACATGCTAAATATTCATGGAAAAAATATAACAAAGAGATGAATTAATTGCTAGATTCTCTGATATTTTACATAAAAGGATATAAAAATATAAATCATTACCATAAGGACAATGATAAGTTATGGAGAAAACCAATTCTATGGCATAATTATCTTTATAATGAAAGATCCAGTTATTACTTCATATAACAACACTATCTTTTTCTTAAATGAATTCTCCTATTTTTTACGACAATATCTGCACATTTGTAGAAAGCAACAATATAAGAGGATTATCTTTCGGGATTTTTTTAAAATATGCATTATTTTATTTAAATATATATTTTGAATACCAACCACCTGATATGCACTGCTTAGAACCTGAAATATTGCTAAATATATACCTTTGGATATCCCCACTCATGCCTTTTCTTGTATAAAGTTTAACATAACGTCTCGAAGTATGATTTTCATTTTCTTTTGACCCCACCATTTTCACCTTCTTCAGTATGCCCCTGAAATCCAGACAGACAGACAACACACACACACACACACCCTTTCCTCCTATAAAATTGTTAGATATCAGTGTTAATAGTAAGTTAGCAGAAATAATGTTGCCATGTGTATTAATTATCTAGTTTTAGATTCAATGTGATTTTTGTGACAAATTATACATATTTACAATTGATTATTATCAGCTAAACATTATTCTGAAGTACACAGTTTAGATAGCAATAACAAAATAATGTTTATTTAGAAGTAGTGTCTAGTCTATTTAGAGAGGCAACAATGAACCATGTAAAATAAATACAGGAGAGTTTACTTTTGTATAAAAAGGCAAATTAACTTTAAAAAATTGAATAATGACATTTTTTTCCTCCACCATACATACAAACACCGCACACACACGCAAACATAAAATTCTTGGGGGATAGAGTAGAAATGAGTACATGTTAATGATGAAGAATTGGAAGTAGACGCATTTAGTTTTTAAATTCTTAGTCTGAGGGGGGTTTCGTGAAGTATCACAGTATTTATTAAGTGCCTACTAATTATTCAAAATTCTTCTGAAAAACATAATTCATAAAAAATCACATAACAGAATTTGCCTACAATGTATATTTAGTCTATGAAATGAAAAAAAAATGAAGACATGAAATAAATGTCAAAAAATACAATTTTACTCTATTTTCAATAACAGATAGAACATCTAGACAGAACATCAGTAAAAAGCAGATTTGTATAACACTATAGACCCAATGGACTTCACAGACATATACAGAATATATTATAGAACAACAGAAGAATATCCATTCTTTTGAGGTACACAAAGAACATTCTCAAAGATAGATCATATTCTCGGTTCCAAAACAAACCTCAACATATGAAGAAGACAAAATCACATCAAATAGTGTTTATAAAAACAATAGAATAAAACAGAAATCATTAACATTAAGAAAATAATGTGAAAACCAAATAATGCACTCTTAAACAACCACCAAGTCAAAAGAAAAATCAAAAGGTAACTTCAAAAAAATCTCATGATAACAATGAAAATCACCATAGTAAAACTAATGGAACACTAACAAACATACTAAGAGGAAATTTTGCAATGATAAATGCTTTCATTAAAAAGAAGAGACAACACAAATAACAACCTAACTGTGTACATCAACGGACTAGGAAAAAACAAAACGCAAAATTAACAAACGGACAGGGACAATAAAAACCGTAGCCCGTTGACCTACAAAGAGGGTAAGAGTGCCAATTACCTGCTCAGATGAAAATTTCTGTAGAAGTTCTGACTTTCATAAAAACCTGCTAATAACCTACTGTTGACTAGAGGTCTTCCTCTAGTAACATGATTAGTACATACTTTTTAAGTTGTGTGGATTATATACTATACTTTTACATTAAGGTATTCTGGAGAAAAGAAAATGTTATTAAGAAAATCTTAAAGAAGAGAAAATATGCAGATGGTCCCTAGGTTATAAACAACATGCATTCCTGAGAATGTCCTTAGGTCAGATTTGTATGTGACTTGGCTTCCTGAAGAACAATTAATTATGGGAATCATAATACTAACACTACCACAGTGGCTTTTATGTGGTAATAATAATAATACAGTGAAATAGTGTAAGAATAATAATAATATCCCATACTATAATAATAAGTTGTAGAAACTATTGTGTTCTTTCCTTTAATTTAAACAAACAGAACTTAAAAACAAATTCTTACAAAACGTTTAGGTGGGATATAGGAAAAATTTCATAGAAGAATAATAACTTTTAACCCTTACCTAATGCTACATCATTGTCTAGCTTACTGGAAGGGGCACTTTTGAGGCAAGTAGGTAGACTAGCATTAATCTGAAGATGATGGTGGAGATGCTGCTGAAGAGGGTGGAGTGGGTGCTGGAGAGTCAGAATTTGATTCTGTTGTTGGAGAGAACAACTCTATTTTCAATAACAGATAGAGCATCTAGACAGAACATCAGTAAAAAGCAGATTTGTATAACACTGTAGACCCATGTATGTTTCTAAGTTTGTTTCTTAGAAACATACATGTATATGTGTGTGTGTGTGTGTTATACGCATATATAGTAGACATATGCTTTATATAATGTGTGTGTGAGAGAGTGTATTGTATGTATTCCTCTACTATAATAATTTTCTCAAGGAATAGGATCTTTACTAACTCACCTTCTCTACTTCTGGTAACTACACCCACCCACTGTATAATAATTAATCAATACTGGAAAACTAAAAGTTTTGATTAAATTTTGCCAGATAAAAATCTACATTTTTTTATTTTGTTAGATTAACAGATGGGTAAAAAGTTATTAATTCCTGTTAGAAATATTTAATATCCCTCTGTGAAAGGTAAACTGCTGACTTCTTTTATGAATGAATTCTTAGCATAGATAAAAACCTTCATTTTGTAAATGAGACCACTCTGGTTCAGGGAGGTGAAGAGATTGGTCCCAATTAAAACTCCTGTGGTCAGAGTCTAATCCTAATGTATTTATTATAAAACTAACCCAAGAAGTTTCTACCATGAATTTTTAGACTGTGACAAAGATTACCATGATTATTCTGCTGACATTTTACAAGAATAAAAACAAGCTTTTAACCTTTAATTAAGTAATGTTTTTAGCTTAAATGACAATTAATGTAATATATTTTAGCACCTAAAAATAGAGTTCTTTTCTTTTCAAAATTGTGGGACATACTATTAAGTGAAGTTACTGTTCATTAATATAGTAAATTATACAAATTTAATGTAGTACAATCTAAGTTCCATTTTAAAGCCAAATTAATTATTAGCATTTTAGTAACAACATTCAGTATTTATTAATGGTTATTCTAAATACAAAACCATTTGGTTTGCTAACAGGCTGCCTACATTTTCGGAAAAGTCAAATTCTAAAGCATGACCTTAAACAAAGTTATCACTGTGGTTAGATTTTATTGCTACAATCTGCCTACCTGGTACTTACATAAAATGAATAGTGATAATTTCCTGATGCCAACAATTGGTGATCTTGTGATGCTGGTATCTGAATGTTATGTGTGTGGGGGGGAGAAGGGATATGCAACAACAACTTGTATTTTTAGGCACTGACACGAGTTCTTACTGTGGTCACAATAAGTGTAGCATTGACCTATATAGTAATTTAATTGTTAAATACTCACCTGCTTCTATACTCCTCCATCTCACTTTCTAGTTTCTTTAGGGCTTAGGAATAAAAATCCTTGACTTATGGGGACTTTTGGGGGGAAGTTTTTCAGTATCAAGACAAATGTAATATTTGTCTTGTATTTGTCAGTATCTTAAAAATGTAATATTTCTTTTATTATAGATATATGTTAATAAAGGTTTTTCATTACTTATTTGGTTACTAAATTTTTGGATTAGACATTGTATTTCATTTTTCTGGCATTGATAATTGTCTTCCCAGTGAAGCATCTGATTGTTATTCCGACTAGCATGATTATGAGATAGAAATGAGAGAGCACTAGTGTTCACATAGATATACACATGTATCTACATACACAAACATGAACATATAAATATCTTTAAACAAATAAAAATGTGAGGCTTTATTCCATCTAAAGACTTTTTTAAAAAATAGGGTTTTTTTTTAGGATTAACTTGAGAGCATTTTAGGTAGATTGGAAATAAGAGTCAACTGTCAATTTCTCACATTTCTCAGGTTAGTAAGGGCTGTGTTATCTCTTTTATGCTTCCTGCCCCATGCATATGCATCTAACCCGCATCTGTCCCTGCCCGCCCCGACATATATATATATATATCCTCCTCCTTCATTTCAGCATTAGTACTGATAAACCAGTAGTTACCGAATAAAGATTTAAGACATTTTTATTCATCCATAATCACATAAGGAAAATAATTATCATTGCAGTGTTGCCTGTATTTACCTGTCAATAAAATGCTAACACCTGATTTTCTCAGGATAGCAGGTGTTATTGTTGTAGTGTTTTGTTTGATATTATTTGGAAAAATCACATCAATTTTATAAAATATTCAGAAAATCACTACATTGTGTACTAGAATTCTTTTACCTTTTGAAATCTTATGTATAACTTCAGAATCTATATTTAAACATTTTTTAAATTTCAGATTAATATGAGGGTACATGTGGTTAGGTTACATTGTCTGTATTTGTAAGTTAAAATCATAGTTGTAGTTGAGTCTTTCACTTAGGAGGTGTGCCATACACTCCTGCTTAGGTGAGAGCTGGCTGAACCCCTTCCCTCTTTCCCTCTTCTGGAATTTAATTATGTTTGTCTCTTGTGTAGGCCTATAGCTGTTAATCTACTAATTTCAACTTAGTACTGAGTATATGGAATACTTGCTTTTCCATTCTTGTTATACTTTGCTAAGGAGAAAGTTCTTCAACTCCATCCAAGTTAATACAAAAGATGCAAAGCCTCCATTTTTTTATGGCTGAATAGTTTTCCATGGTATATACATGCCATCATTTATTAATCCATTCATGGTTTGATGGGCACTTTGGTTGATTCCACATTTTTGCAGTTGTGAATTGAGCTGCTATAGACATTCAAGAGCAAATGTACTTAAGTTCAAATGTTTTTTTTTCCTTTGGGGTAGATACCTAATAATGAGATTGAAGGATCAAATGGAAGGTCTACTTTTAGCTCTTTGAGGGTCTCCCACACTTTCCAAAAGGGTATATGAGTTTGCAGCCCATCAACAGTACATAAGTGTTCCCCTCTGTGCACCCAGGCCAGCATCTGAAGCTTTCGGACTTTGTGATGTGAGTTACTATCACTGAAGTTAGGTGATATCTCTTTGGTTTTGATTTGCATTTCTCTGGTGATTTAGCATTTTTTTGCTACGACAATGAACATATTTTTTATGTGAATTTAGATCATTTGTCAGTCTTCTTGGGAAAAGATTCTGTTCATATCTCTTGCCCAATAATTAATGGAGTTGTATGTTCTTTTCTTGTTGATTTTCTCAAGTTCTTTGTGGATTTTAGTTATTAGCCTTTTGTCAGATTCATAACAAGCAAAAATCTTCTCCCATTTGGAAGGTTGTCTATTTGCTTTGTGATTGTGTCCTTAGCTGTGCTGGAGCTTTTCAGTTTAATTAAGTCTCATTGGTTAATTTTTGTGTTGCTGTACTTGCCAATGACATCTTCTTCATAAATTCTTTCCTTAGACCAATATTGTTAAGAAAATTGGGAGTTAGACTGACAGCATTGCAGAGTCATAGGATCTGAGTTACAATTTAAGCTCCATCACTTTGAAGCTCTATAACATTGAGCTACTGAGATTATTTCTAAGTTTTCATGTCTGTGAAATGCAAATATTAACTCTGGCCTTGAAAAAGGAAGATTTTTGGCCTGTCTTAACATATGTAAATTTATCAGTGTAATATAACATGTCATGATTTTTTGATTTGTCTTTTCGAAGAGACAGTTATTCAGCAAAACACTAATTTCAGTATTATAAAGGTATTGTGCAGAAATAATTAAAGTCCATAATCAGATAACTTAAAGAAAAGGGGATTATTCTAGGTAATCTTGAAGGATCTGAATCAATCAGTTAAAAGGCTCTAAAAGCAGAGCTAAACTTTCCCTAGAAAGAAGAATGCTGCTTATGGAGAGTAGCTTCAGCTCTCATCCTAGACATTCAGCCTGTCCTTTCTATTAGCCTATCTTATAGATTTTGGACTGACTACACAAATTATGTAAGATGATTTCTCCCAATAAATTTTTAGAATATATGTCCTACTAATTCTTATCTCTGGTTGAAGCCTAACTGATACACACTATCTTAATAGAATGAAGAGAAAAAAACATATAATAATCTAAGTAGACTTTGAAAAAGTATTTGAAAAAAATCTAACACACTTTTATGAGAAAAACACTCAACAAATTAGGGATGGACTAGAATAGACGTCATCAATCAGACAACTAATAGCTATTATATGTAAAAAAAATTAAAAAACATAGTAAACACCATACTTCATGGTAAAATCTCCCTTAGGATCATGAACAAAATCAGAAATCTCACACCACTTCTGTTCAATGTCACATTAGGACATCTAGACAAAATACTTAAGCAAGAAAAAGAAATAAAAAGCATCCAGATTGAAAATGTTTTAAAAGGTAAAACTATATTTATAAATGGCATATTTTTTGCATAGAAAATACTAAAATATTCCCTAAAAATTCATTGGAACTGAAAAGCAAGTTCATACAGATTGTGAGATAGAAGATAAATATACACATATGAATTGTGCTGGAAAAGTGATGTTACTAAAAACAAGGGGTTGACTTGATTTGAAATCTTTTGTGAAAATGAGAACTTACTAAGCCACAAATATAACAAATGATATCCAAAGAGAAAATATACTATAATATCATTTTCTGATCAAAAATGAGGGGAAAATCTAAAGAAAAATAGGCAAAACAAAATGTCTCAAACATGTGGAAACAAATGAATAAATAAAATACTTTTCTTATAATTCTTGAATTATAAACTAAAAATATAATAGCTGAATATTTATAAAATTTTTTTTAAACTGTATTTCTAAAAACTCAGAAACATCAAAAGGACTTCAGAAGACATAGAAATTATTACTGGGCATGTGACTCATATCTGTAGTCCTAGCACTCTGGGAGGCAGAGCCTGGTGGATTGCTTGACCTCAAGATAACGTATCATAAATATCTTAAAATTGTACAATTTTCTTTCTAAATGTATCCACTGAATCTTTAGCCCAAAGAAAAAAGAACCATTAACCTTCTTTTATAAGGCTCTTATTATTGCTACCAAAACCACAAGAAGGTTTCAATCCAGGTCTAGTTTCTCTCCACATATAGAGCCAATTATTGAAATAACAAGGATTGCCAAGAAAGAGAAGAAATGTTAATGGAAAAAAACTGTCTTTTGTTGGAGAATGGGAAATGCAGCCTCAAATTCATCTTCCTGACTAAAGCAGAATATGGCCTCTTTAAAGAGGGGAAATTAGCAAGGAAAGGGCTATGTGCATTTTGCTGGTTGTATGAAAATTTAAAACAGATATGGCACAGGTTGTGGGGAAATTAACAAGGGTCTAGTCATGGGTCAGGTTATTGAGGGATGGTCAGTCTTGGTGTCAGGAAGTCTGCCCAGAGCCCTTGAGAATCTCAACTTCTTTGTCTTACAGAAAATCCACCATTTCTGAGAAACAATTCAAAAAGTCAAGTAGTTAGTTAAGGGAGAGGATTATAAAAAATAGGAAATTTTGTAACTTGTC
Source organism: Otolemur garnettii (assembly GCF_000181295.1). Taxonomy (NCBI): domain Eukaryota; kingdom Metazoa; phylum Chordata; class Mammalia; order Primates; family Galagidae; genus Otolemur; species Otolemur garnettii. The sequence goes on from NW_003852403.1 coordinate 28,026,732, forward strand.
CATAGAGCAGATTACACTGTCAAAGTCTATAGTATTTACTGCTGGAAGCTTCTTTTTTCCTTCCATATTTATATAATTGATTAAAATCGAACAATTACATAGAACAATTGTCACATCAGATTATTAAGTGAAGTGTTCACAGCCACTTTTATTGAAATGTTTTCTTTTAACAAGTACATTGACTAAAGGTTGTCATAACCCAATACAATAATTTAAAAAATAATTATAGGTGAAACAATAGGCACTAGATTATAATGCAGAAAAACTGATTTATTCTAAACTCATATTTCAAGAAATAAAAGTGAATAATGAATTGATCAAGATAAATATAATTGTTGGGGAAGGGGTTTGAAGCATATCCAGAATATCACCTTTGCTAAATCACTTTCTCATCATTTCATACCTGTACACACATATGTTGGGTTTCACAGCAGCTGTCTGTTTCCTAAAATGCTAGGGTTTCAAGCAGCTGCCTGGGTCCTTGGTTCTTGGAGTGCTCTCTATCAATAAATGACCAGATAGATACCCCAAAGTAACGCAAGTGTGAAACAAAGTCTTCAAAATATGTCTTTCCCCTGGGTGAGATGAATTTCCGGAGTACTTGTTTATCTCTGAGAACACCATGGCTTTAGTGAGGGGTAACTTCTTATATCATAGTCAGGGTAAAATATAAGCTCTCCATTTGTACTTATAGGTGTGGGTTAGGGTGATGCTTACCTAGATTGGAGGAATTATTTCCGAAATATTTTTATGTTGTTATGCTGTTTCTTTCCATATCCTTTGACAGGGCTTTCTCTGTACACCCTGGCATTTCTGGCTTGCTGGTTTCATCCGTTTCAATTCTGTAATGCATGTATATGAGTAAAAAAAGATTACCCTGGAACTCCCCACTGCGCCCTTCCTTACGTGTTAATGGCCTTAAAAGTCACCTTTCAGAGAGCCTTTAAAAAATTCTTAATATTGATATATGATATTTAGCATACAGATGGGGTAGGTAAAATGTACTACTTTCTCACATGCATAGAATATGTAATGATCAAGTCAAGGAATTTGTCCTCTCTTCTAGCGTTTTGAAATATACACTATGTTGTCAACGCTGCCTACGCTGCTATGAATATTGGTGCATATTGGTTTTATCTAGTTGTGTACTTGCACGCGTTAACCAATCTCACTTTATCTCCCCTTCCCATGTACATATGCTTCCAAGCCTCTAGTATCTATCATTCTGCTCTCTACTTCCATGAGCTCAACTTTAAAGAATATTCATTTATTTCTTCTTTCATTTTTAGAGAAAGAGTCCCACTATGTTGTCCAGGCTGGAGTATAGTGCCTATTCACAAGTATGAGCATAGTGTACTGTAGCTTCAAGCTCCTGGCCTTAAGTGTCTTTCTCACCTCAGCCTCCTAAGTAGCTGGGGCTACAAGTGCATGACATGGTGACTTGCTGAGATCAACTTTTTTAGTTTCAACATATATGTGAGAAGATTTTACATTTGTCTTTCTGTGCCAGCCTTATTTCACTTAACCCAATGAACTCTAGTTGCTTGAACTACAACATGAACCAACTTTCATGTTGCTGAAATTGTATGAGTTAATTATTTTCATGACCAAATTGGTTCCACTGTGTATCTATGCCACATTTTCTTTATCCATTAATTATTGATGAACACTTCGGTTGAGGCTATTTCTTGGCTATCCCCAATAAACATAAGGATGGGACACTTTTGATGTCCTGATTTTCTTTCCTTTGAATATATACCCAATAGTGGGATTGCTGGATTGTACAGTAACTTACTTTTTAGTGCTTTAGTTTTGTGTGAGAAATATTTATACTATTTGCATGGGATATCCTTTTCTGTTCCTTTACTCTCAGTCTCTATGTGTCTTTAGAGTTGAGATATATAGCTGAATGCATAGACTCTGGCATGCAGCATATGGTTAGGTCATCTTTTTCTATCCATTCAGCCAGTCTATATATTTTAAGTTGAAGGTTTAATTCATTTACATTCAAGGTTAATATTGAGTAAGTGAGCACTCATCCTTTCATTTTATTAATTGACTTATAGTTGTTCATATATCCTTTGTTCCTTTCTTTCTCCCTTACTATTTATCACTCTTGTTGGGTGGTTTTCTCTAGTGGTAACATTTGAATCATTTCTCTTCCAAATTTTTGCATTTGCTCTATGAGTAGATTTTAAACTTCTGTGCATTTTCATGATGGTAGATAATAACCTTTTATTTCCAGACACTGGGCTCTCTTAAACATTTCTTATGATACCACCCTAGAGGTGATGAATTTCTTCCACTTTTGCTTGTCTGAGAAATACTAATTCTCTTCATTTATGAAAGATACCTAGCAGCCTATAGTGGTCTTGCCTAACAGTATTTTTTTTCCCTTTTCAGTACTTTGAATATATTATCTCATTCTCTTCTGGTCTATAAGGTTTCTGCTGAAAAATTGCTGTTACTGTGATGAGGGTTCCCTTATAAATATTGAAATGCATTTCCCTTGTTTTTAGAATTCACTGTCTTTGATTTTTGAAAGTTTCAACATAATTTCCCATGGAAAAGGTCTTTGGAATTGTAAATGTTTAGGATCTCTGAACTTCCTTAAATGCATATGTAAATCTCTTGTTAGTCTTGGGAAGTGTTCAGCTGTTATTTTGTTAAATAAGTTTTCCATCCCTTTCCCTGTTCTCTTCACCTTCTGGGATAACAAACATTTAATTATTGGTCTTTATATGGTGTCCCAAATGTGATGTAGGTTTTTTCATTCTTTTTTAAAGAATTGTTTTTCTTTTATTTTTATCTGACTGGGTTATTTCAATTATTTGTTTTGAAGTTCTGCAATTATTTCTTCTGTTTTATCTAGTCTGTGAAGATTTCTAATGTCCTTTGTATTTCATTCAATTAGTTTTTCATTTCTAGGATTTGTTTGATTCTTTTTATGAAACCTATCTCTGATACATTTTATTCATATCCTAATTATTTTATTATTTATTAATATTACTTATCTGTGTTCTTATCATACCTAGATTCACTAATAGTGTAATTTTAAATTTTTCCCATAATTTTATAATTTTCTTTTTGATTAGAATTTGTTGCCATAGAATTATTGTGATCCTTGTAAGATATATTCTGCTTTTTCATGGTCCTTGTGTCCTTATATTGATATCTGTGCATCTGATATAATAGTTACTTTTTCCAAATTTTTTGATTTGCTTTTATAGAACAAAATTTCTCCCTGAAGTTGTATTAATATTGTTTGTCTGATAGGGCACTTTGTCTTTGAATCTAAGTGTATGTAATAATGTAATCTTCTTATAATTTCTTTGTGTATAAACTGTGTCAGGAATATCTAAGATTTCCTTAATGGTTAGGATATAGTTATTAGTGGATTCCATGTTTAAGTTTTGCTGGATACAGGGACATTAGGTGGACCAGATGGCAATGATGGCAGCAGTTGGCCAGATGTACCTATGCTGGGGCAACAGAGCAGTATATGCTGGGACCATTGTAAATGGGTCCAGGAAGGCTGCTTCTTGGGCCTTCAGGTGTCTTTCCTACATTCTGTCAATGGCAGCAGTGGGATGGTAGGTGCATGAGTCCTCACGTACCCGGACTGCAGGTATAGTGTTAGCAATGACAGTAGCAGTGGCGGGACAACTCTCTGGCTCCCAGATGTACTGGTATTGGTGGTGGCTGTGACAGGACAGGCAGACGGTCCCAAGCCCACAGGTGGCCCACTCAGGTAGGTACCAGCTGTGGTGGTAGTGACAAATTTGGTGGGTCCAACTTCAGGTTCCCAGGAGGATTTCTTGGGTGCTAAAGGCAGTGATTAGGACTTAGTAATCCCCAGGCTCTTAGATTGCCTGCTTAAATAATGAGGGGACAAAATGAGGCCAGGTAGGCCATCCTGCAGTGCTCCCAGTGGTATGTACAGGCACCGTTAGTGGTATGCATGGGCCAGGTAATCCCCAGGCCACCAGCCAAATCCTAGAAAAGTATAACAACTAATGCACTACAGCCCTGCTACTGGGGAAGTCAGAGATGCTTTCAGTGTTAGCAACTAGACAGGCAGCTGGAAAGCTCGTCCTTCAGCCCCAGGTGATAACCTTTTTGAAAGGAGTTTGTAAATGATAGCAGACATGCCACTGGAGACAGCATGGTTTCTCACTCTTTGATCCAGGCAGCAGCTGTAGCACCTGTGGGTGGGAGAGTCTGTGCCCACGTTGTAAGTAATATATGGCAGCTCTGCTAATGAGGTTAGTGGATCATGCTTCTGCTCTGGTGGCAGTAGCCAGCCACAGCAGTAGATCTGGGCAGGGATATCGGTGGAGTTCTAGGAATGTGGAAATGGAGGGGCTATTTGATTCCTGGGCAGGCTGCAGTCTGGTAGGGGCTGGAGTCTTAAAATGGCATTGTTTAGTAGCTACTTAGGACTTGGGGGATGGGTATAGCCCAGTGTGGGCACCCTCTCTGAAGCAATGCTACTTATCACTCTTCAGGAAGCTTCCTATTTTTCTCTCAAAGACTGAAATAGTTGAGGGGTTCTCCCATGGGAAGAATTGCAAGATTCCATGCTGGGAATGTGGTCCACTGGGGCTCTCTCACTAACCCTTTCTCAGCACTGGGGAGTCTGTCCCAGATACTAGAAGGTCCCAGCTGAGCAGGCTGCTTTTCTTCCCTCTCTTTCCTTGCTGTTAGTGTTTCATGGCACTTTCTGTTGAATTCCAGTGGATGATCTATTTGAGTGTCATTATCTCCTTACCACTTTGGCGCTTCTTTGTGGAGGAGGCAAATACCAGCTGCCTCCCATCAGCCATCTTGAAGACTCCCCTGACCCTTCCTCTCAAAGAGTCTTCTTATATTTGTTTTATAATGTTCAGTATTGTTTGCTATAGTTAATAAGAGGAATAGAGAATAATATGTGTTTTCAGTCTTTCTAGAATTGCTTCATGTCCTAACTTTTAAGAGTTCTAGCTCTGAAATAAGAAATCATAGGTTCAAATTCTGTCACCGAAAATTCTGGCAATTAGTCAAGCCCTTATTCTATTTTTTCTAAGATCTTTACCTTTACAATAGAGGTAATTGCATTATCTGTTTCACTGAGCTGTTATGAAGATAAAATATGAAAATTTCTAAAATATGCCTGGTATATATTTAACATTCAATAAAATTTAGTAACTATTCAAACAATGCTATATTTTTTGTGTATCAGATTTTTTACCCCAAATACTTTACTCTTCAATAAATCCTTCCCAGTTTTATTTAAGTAAATTTCTTTAGTTCAAAAGAAGCTTGTACTCTTAAAAATGGTATTCAGCATGCTAGTTTTCTTTCATCATGCATCTTAGCTATAATTTGTTCAGCAGGCAATTATCTATTTGGCTTTCAGACCAGTAGGAGTCATCATTATGTTGCACTGAATGAAACCTCAGCTGTGTCCAAGAAATATTGTATGCTAGCATTAGGAACATGAAGCTACAGTGATTGGCTTAAATTTCCTCTTTGGAGCTCAATACAAGAAGCTTCATAGGAAACACAACAAGTATTCTATGTGTAAAATCCAAGAGGATATGGTTTACTGTCATTAGATGTAGTGAACAGATTTCAACATTACAAATTATGTCACACCAGCCTCAAGTTTAACATTGCGATTTTGTGCTAGCTCTGTGTCATTCTTTCTGTACTAAAAGGGTTCATTTGAAAGTAATAAATCACAAACATTTTTAGAACTATTTTAAAATCAACATGGTAATGCTGTAGAAACTAAGATATAGTGAGGTTTTTAACAATTTGTTTTTTGAAATGACAGTTATACATTAGCTACACTAAAAAAATAAGAATCACCTTATATTTTCATATCAGCACCATTGAAATTGGAGAGAACTTAAAACTATAATTTAAAACATTAATTATAAAGAGGAATCTAATTGTAAATAATATTAAAAAGCTCTAGTAAACATCTACTTAAAAGAAAATGTTATAGTAAGTGATTTTTGTAAGAAACTATCAAAATATAAGCCAATATCAAAATTAAAATGCTGATTACGCTGCACATATAACTTACTCTTTTTTTGTTTGCTTTTGAGATAAAGTCTCAGTTTGTCACCCTCAGTAGAGTAACCACAAACCCTTAGGCTCAAGCAATTCTGTTGTCTCAGCCTCCCAAGTAGCTAGGACTGCAAGCTCCTGCAGCAATGCCCAGCTATTTTTTAGAGAAGAGGTCTTGCACTTGTTCAAGTTGGTCTCATACCTGTGAGTTCAGGCAATCCATTCATTTTGGCTTCCCAAAGTGTTTGGATTAGGGGCGTGAGCGACTGTGCCCAACCTCAACTTTCTCATTCTTTACTTAATTTTTTTTTAAACAATCATAGTTGTGTATATTAATGAGATCATGGGGTACAATGCGCTGATTTTATATGTAATTTGAAATATTTTTATCAAACTTGTTAACATAGCCTTCATGGCATTTTCTTATTGTGTTAAGACATTATATTTATTGATGATTCACTTAAATAATAGTAAGCCACACTTAAAAAAATTAATGTACAATTTAATGTGTTAAATATTACTACATCAGAAATACTAACTTATTAATATCATCAACGCAGATGTTTAGGCTGTGCATTCAGGTGAAATCAACAAAAGACAATTTATAGATTGATTATAGTATAAAATATTTTAAGTATAAAAACATTGTCAACTTTATAATCGTGTGAAAAAAAGGTGTACTATGTATTGAATAAAGCACATAGATTAAATGAAGATGTTTTGCTTTGGCATTTATATTAAATTTTTGAAACAAACATTTTTCACATTATTTGTTGTCAGACATTATTGACTAAGAAAAATAACAATTTTATTGGTATAATTAATCTCTGCATTACCTAATATACAATTAAGTCATAGATCAAGTGAGAAAATAAGGAGGAAAATAATATTTCATTAATACCTCCTTCAGCATTTCCCTATAGTTCAAGTTTGCTGCTGAGGAATTTCAATTTGTATATACCTGAAAGCACCAATATTATTTTTTCACATTTGGAACTTACAGTTTTTTCTCTCAGTATAATGTCTTTCTAAATAATATGTCTAAATAACATTTTAGTAAATATGTCATAAATACGTAACTACATATTAAATACACAGCAATAATAGAATACAAAGCAAAAGGTATTCACTTTGTTAAAGTAGAACAAAATCAATACACAGTGAGAAAATTTAAAAAATATTTTATAAACTCTAATTAATAATGAAAGACCATGTAGGTAAAAAGCACATATAGGAAAATATAATAATAAACACTAACTGATTAATTAAAAAGAAATCAAAAACAGAAGTAAAAATTGACATTAACATTGACAAATTAATGGAAATAACAGAAGTTAGATTTATAATCAAGTAACTCAGAAATAACATTAAATTTAAAAATAAAACATTAAATTAAAACTCAAAAGTTATCCTACTACCTGAACAATTATACCTCATGTATATTCTGTAAGCAATAGTATCTTTAATAAAGAATACACAATTTAAGAAAAGAATGACACTGTTACACAAAGTGACAAAAATGATGTTTTCAAGAATAGAGCTGACCAGTAGAGTCTAACTCTAAGAAGACCAAGTTATTTTACCAGGTAGAAAAATATTTTAAAGTAGTTATTTAGAGTTTGCTAAATGACATAAAGAAAAATGTAGTCATAACATGTAATAAAATAGAAAGTCTGGCATAGAGATAGAAAAAGAACAGACTAGTAATCCTAGAAGTCAAAAATATTTTATCTAAAAATAAAATGAATAATGAAAATTTAAAATCTCATTGTCAAATAGAAGAATGAGGATGACAACTGAAAAGTATAAATTAACTTCAAAATAAATGAATGGAATTTACCTAATCTGATAAAGAAACCAAAATTAACTCATAAATCAGTAGCCTTCATATATACCAACAGCAGCCAACCTGAAAAAACAGTCAAGGACTCTATCCTGTTCACAGTAGTGCCAAAGAAGATGAAATATTTGGGAGCTTACCTAACAAAGGACGTGAAAGATCTGTATAAAGAGAACTATGAAACTCTAAGAAAAGAAATAGCTGAAAATGTTAACAAATGGAAAAACATACCATGCTCATGACTAGGAAGAGTCAACATTGTTAAAATGTCAATACTACCCAAAGCAATATATAATTTTAATGCAATCCCATTAAAGTTCCACTGTCATATTTTAAAGATCTTGAAAAAATAATATTTCATTTTATATGGAATCCGAAAAAACCTCGAATAGCAAAGACGTTACTCAGGAACAAAAACAAAGTAGGAGGAATTACGTTACCAGACCTCAGACTATACTATAAATCAATAGTGAT